>NC_135536.1:111431787-111744975 GCF_045843805.1 Urocitellus parryii
TTAGAATAGTGAAACATTTCTCTGTGTTTTCTTGAAACTCATCAAGTTTCCTTAAAACAGTTATTTTAAATTCTCTACTTGAATGTTCTCCCACACTGATCCTATTTTAGCACCTTATTTTTAAAAACTTATTTATTTATTCTAAATGGGAATATATGACAGCAGAATGCATTTTGATTCATTGTACACAATTGCAGCACAACTTTTCATTTCTCTGGTTGTACACAATGTAGCGTTGCATCATATGTGCAATCATACATGTACCTAGGGTAATGATATCCATCTCATTCCGCCATCTTTCCTGCCCCCATGTCCCCTTCCCTTTCCTCCCTCCCCTTTTCCCAGCCAAAGTTCCTCCATTTTTCCCATGCCCAACCCCCCCATATTATAGATCAGCATCCACTTATCAGAGAGAACATTCAGCCTTTGTTTTGGGGGGATTGTCTTACTTCACTTAGCATGATATTCTCCAACTTCATCCATTTATCTGCAAATTGGCACCTTATTTTAAATATTAGGTGAAGTCATGATTTCCTAGAAGCTCCTGATGCTTGTTGGTGTGTGACATAATCTGGCAATGAAGAATTGGATATTTATTCTAGTCTTCCTAATCTGGCTTTGTGTTTATACTTCCAGAAATTCTAAGCAAGCTGCTTATTTTCTCTGAGCCTGTAGTCACTTTTACTATTTCAGCACTGGATGGCACCTAGGTCCATATTTACTGGGAGTCTGCTGGTGGTGTGTTGTCACTGTTTCAATATTAGAGGACAATCCAAGCCCACATTTGTCCCAGATATACTATTAGGGTATTGTTCAGAAAGAAACAGAACAGTACCTAGAAAGAATAGTCTGTTCCAACAAGTCTTTCATTTGGGCCAGGGTAGATCCATATGCCTCATTCACAGTTAGTGGTGTGTAGTCAGGTACTACAGGATTTTGCCCAGCCCTGTATAAACTGGATGCACCAGCCCCAAGCTCCTATGTCACACTTTGTAGCACTAATGTCACCAAACTGTGTCACACCCTGAGCCCACAGCTTGCCAATACCATCACAACACTGGGATAGATCCATGGCCCACACTGCTGTGAGCTATCTCAGGGCTATAAGATAGCTCCTGCAGATTTGGGTCTTACATACACTTTCCAGGAAGGAAGAAGAGGAAGAGAGTGGTATACGTCTCTTCCCAGAAGCCTTTGAGTATGCTTTCTTTTAAATTTCACTGGTAACAAGGCTGCTGTTAAGGAAGGCTAGGAAAGTGAATGTTCCAGGGAGAGGGTTTGAGTTAGAATTAGGATTAGGAACATACTTATGCTAGATACTTAGGCTTAGTCTGACACATCATGAAAATTCTGATCTTCTTTGTTAGATATTTAAATATTTTTAATATTTAGATATATTAAATTTGACTTCTATTGTTTATGTGAAATTAAAATTTAACTGTGCTCTTTATTTTTTTTGCTATATCTGACAATTATATTATAATTATATTATATTTTTCAGGGTGACACTTATATATTGTCACCCTGAAAAATTTGGGGCTGTAAAATTAGCAAAGAAGAAGGAAAGATGACTACTACAGAGGCACACGAGTTTGTCCAGAAAAGACATTACCCCCCCTCACTCCCTGGCAATATTTATCATAAACATTTTCCAGGAGGTAAATTGAATAGCAAAAAGAAGTGACTTAAGATTTTATTAAAGATGCAGACACATTCTCCAAATGCGAATGTTCCATAAAATGCAAGCCTGCACAAAATTATAATTTGGTGATAGCATTTATTTAGGTAACTAAGAAAATTCTTAGAGATCCCATCAACTGTGGATCATACACATGGAATTATTAATCTTCAAGATTCTTATCCTATGAAATTCTAATAAAATCTGACAAAAATCCTTTAAAAGTTGCAAACCTGTCAGCTGCTATCTTATTTTCACATGGGAATAAAGCCCAAAATGGACAACAGACCAGGCTGGTGCAGAAGTCAAGGCAAAACCACTTAGGCTTAAAGTGGGGTCTGCAGATGCCGTGGCGCATAGACCAGGTGTGGGGCGGGGAAGGGGGTTGGGGGAGATGGGAACACAAGTCCCAGGGAGCTTCCTGGAAGAGGGAAACCAGAGAGAGCCAGATGCAACAAATAAATCCCTTGTGTGGAGGTGAGTTTCAATGCTCTGGAATTCCTGCAAATTTTTGAAAGATGGCAGAAAAATTTCTTGTAGTCCAGTTGAGGTAATGTGAGAACTGAGTTCTCAAAGTGAACTTCCAAATTATATGTAGATATCCTTTACCAACACATTGCTTTCTATTGACATCTATCAATTTTTTTGACAGAAAAGGGGGTTGAGTACAATTGAGATGACAGAACTATTAACTATGGGATTATTGAGATGCAAGAATTATTAACTATAATAAAATAATATAAAGAATTAAAATTACCCTTATGGTGCCATTTACTTGTCTCACTCCTCCAAGTCATTTAAATGTTTTAGAATCATCTTTTATAGTAGTCCACAATATGCAATTATATCAATTATCCTGCACATGAATGTGGCAATCTGGTTGTTTAAGGAAATCTTACAGTGAAACATTTTAGAAGACAAACATTGCTCTGATTTGTCTACTTTTAAACTTTCATCTTGGCAGCTTGCATAAGGCAGGCTGACCTGGTGTTATTGCTCTCCACCCCCACCCCCTGCTTTTGGCTTTCTGTTTGAAGCCAGTGGTCACAGATGTTTCATTGACTGCATATAGGAAAGACAGAGAGTGAGTAGATGGGGGGCCACAGAGCCATTTGACTTTCAAGGTGCAAACCCAACAACATCCACCCAGTGCCTCAATCTCTTTCTGGAAGAGTTAACATTGCTCCACCTCCATCCACAGCCCCCTTCCATGAACCTCAGAAACCACCGCTGGCTCCAGCAGAAGTAGAGGTGTCTCACAAGAAACAAAAATTAAAGGTATTCCTACTTCTAATTACAGAAACAAAATTCTTTTTATTTATAATATTGTTTGTGAGGATTCGGGTGATAGCCACATACTATATAATGGTTCCTTTCACACAGAAAGTATTATTTCAGTTGCCATTGGGATGCATTTAATTTCTGATGATGATGATGATGATTACTATTATTATTATTTATACTGCTAGGGATTGAACCCAGGACCTCCCCCATGCAAAGCAAGTGCTTTACCACTGAGTTACATCTCCAGTCCCTGATTTTGAAAGGAGTGGTGATTGTATAAGTCAACTCCACCAGGACACTATCACTGGGATCTAAGAAATTCATTGTTATGAGATGAAGGGGCTGAGTCAGTGTATGCTGCTACCCAGTCAGGGGTCCAGGAGTCCAGGATACGTTATCTGTTGCTTTACATCCAGGTTGGTGTTGTCCGGGGCATATCATTGTGAGCTGTTAGTGTATGGCTTTGTCCTTAGGCATAGGCTAAAAAGGCAAGACCTCCAGTTGTGCACAGAAAACCTTCTAAGGAGGAAGAAGCAGCAATTCTGTATTCCTTAACAACAGTACCTCACAGTCCAGTGAAATTCATCCTCAGGAAGAGATGTCCCCAGTTCAAAGGTGCTGGACTTTTGTAGCTGGCTTTCTTATGCTTATGGGCCATGGACAGGCTTATGATCATTGAAACTTTTTGCCACAGGAAGGAGACAGCTGGCAATGTCTTTTCTGGCTGACCCCATGTGGTTATGTTTTCAGCTGCTCTCATAAAAAAAGAAAGAGACACTGGAGAGTAACACTGAGGAAATGTATCCTGCTGTGTCTCCAGAGTAGCCTGCTTACCTGCTCCTCCCAGGCCTTCATCTCCTAACACCACATCTTCCTCAGGAGGTTTTCGCTGTATTCTCAGCAGTGGTGGCTGTTTCCCCTTCAGAGATTTCCAAGCTGTTTATGTAGCAGCATGTCATGTGACACCCTAGTTGCCATGGCAAATATTTGTGTTACATGAAAAATGTGGGTAAAAAAATCAATGTAAATGGCCAAATCCCAAGACAGACAGGCCTTCAGGCAAGTGTTTGGCCTGCACCATTATTGTTTCAAATTCAGCTGTTTAACAGGCTGTGAGAAGGCCAAGGGCTAATGTGCAGAATGGAACAGGCGCAAGCACCTGTTTTGATTCTCACCCTGCCCAAGCGTTCAGATCCCACAGTTGCACTGAGAACAAATCTACAGGTAGTACAAATATTGTGACTGAATTTTAGCCGGTAAGAAGTTTCTCTCAAAAACAACTTTTAAAAAAAAACATTATGACATATTTTCTAAATGCTAATTAGCCCTGGCTTTAATTTCCGCTGTTGACTTCACAAAGCTTTCTCCTACTGCTAGAAGCAGTAATATTTAAAGACTTCTCCCTGTGGTCCCAGATTGGTACAACATTTCTGAATTGAAACTTCAATGGTAAATGTAATTATTCATATACTTTGCTGAAAGTGTTCTGGGCATGAAAGTTAGAAAGCTAAGAGAGCCAGGCACAGTGCCACACACCTGTAATCCCAGTAACTCAGGAGGCTGAGGCAAGAGCATCACAAATTTGAGGCCAACCTGGGCAACTCAGTGAGACCCTGTCTCCAAAAAAAAAAAAAAAAAAAGGCAGGGGGGAGTGGCATGTAGCTCAGTAGTAGAGCACTCCTTGGTTCAATGTCAGGACTGAAAACAGGTGGGGGGGGCTAAGAGAAATATACAATATGCCCATCTTTTGGATAGAGCCTGTTCAGACTTTTGATCAGGCTTCACTACTGGCCAGAGCAGTGCCACACAGAGAAGCCCTTTCTTATAAATTCTTCTCTAGCATTCCCTAGAAGTGGGACTTGGCATTTGATTATAGTTGTTTTTGTAAATATTTATTTTTGCCCAACTCCTTCCTAAAAGCAGAGGGGCTTGGCAAGCAGCCTGTGATAGTCTGGGGCTGGGAAAGTTCTTTCCAATTATTAGCTCCTTCCTGCATGGAAAGAGGGAACAGGCTGGCCCATGGGGGAGGCAGGGAAGTCTGGCAGAGGGACTCTGAGGCTTCTATTTGTTTGTAAAATTGCCCATGAGAGTCATTTTGATTTAAACTGTGTCTCATTCTTCATTGTAGGCGAAAGGCAGAAGGTCAAAAGGACATCTTGATAAGAAGGTCAGTAATTTGTGTGACTAGTTGAAATTTGGGGTCTGTCACCTGATGTCCCTTCTTTTTGCTGGAGGGCAAAAGTATGGGAGCCCGCTTGACAGCTGGAGACAGCAACAAAGTTCTTTTGCACTTCCTTTTTAAAAGAAATTAGATCATCTCTTTAGGAAAAAAACAAAACATAATTTGCTTAAAGCAGAATACCTTTCTTTGCCCTCTGCTGGGACTGAACCACTTCTCAGTTTTCAGTCCAACAAATGATTTAGCATCCTTAAAATCTGAATTTGAATCACATCAGTCTTCAACCTCATTCAAATATTTTCATCATTTAAAAGTACTCTGAAAAAAGACGAGGTTAAAAATAAATTCAGCTGTCCCAGCACATGATTATGTGTATGTACATGTGCATGTGTGTACACTCACGCCTCACGTATGGTGTGGTAGGAGGGGAAGGCTATGGGGGTCTGGTGTTAAGCTGATCACAGCTAATGTAATAAAAGGGGTCAGAAAAAATGAAATTGCCTCAACATGGCAAGCGTGTGTGAGCACTTGCCAGGGCCGTGCACTGGTAATCGAACCTCTGAACATGAAATGGGTATGTGCTGTCTGGACTCTCCTCTTAGTAGGAAAGTAACTAATTTTGGCAAGTCACTTAAATTCTCTGCATCTCACTTTCCTCCTCTGACAAATGAGGACCATGCCTCCTTTTACTTAGGGTTCATTCAAGGACAGAGGAGTTCATGTATGTGAAAATGCTTTGGTCCATTTTTAAAAGGATCTTCTAAACTTTCCTTTCTCAGTGATCTTCTTATCAGTAAAAATTTCACAGGAAGCTTAGCCACCCCTTTTCAAGGAAAAAGAACCAACCTTTTTTGTCTTTTATATCCGCAGAGCTGTGACTTGAAAGGGCTCTGTTGCAACCCTGATTGCAGGTAGTCCTGAATCCAGACACATTGCTCCTTGACAAACTAATCAGTGCAATTAGATCCTTCCTCTGGTTCCCTTGACTTCTTATGAGGAACTAGTGAGCTTGATGCTACACTTCAAAAACAGAATGTGCTTTAAGAACACCAGGGCATTCCGTATGTGGAATATTTGTAACTGCTAATGTTGATTGAGCGTGTCCTGTGTGGGTGGCATTAAGCTCCCTCCACACCCGCTGAAGCCTCATAGCAGCTGCAGAACCTCGGTGGTCCTTACCCCACAGCCACCCAGATGGTAAAGGGCTGTGGAGGATCCAGCTGCCAGGGATCTGCTCTCTCCACATACCAACTTGTGACCTCCTCCCCACGGGCCAGTTCCATTACTACTACTGTGGCTGCCCCCACTGCTATTACTAACGTTAGCCGCTACCATGTGCTGAGTGCTTGCTCCTAATGTCTTAAGTGGAGCATCTCCCTTCATCTCTGGGCAGTAGGTACTTTTATAATCCCTATTTTACTGAAAGTCACTGGGTACATAGAGAGGTTAAGTCCTTCCAACAAGTAAATGCCAAGGCTGGTATATAAAACGGAACTCTGTGACTCCCAGAGTCCCAAAGCATTAGAAATTTTTATAGATCTCAATCATTTTTTATGGAAATCTTTCTAAAACATATTACACCTCTACCTACTCAGTGTAATTGAACATCTTCTCTATCTGCTCTCATGTTTGCAGATGCAGATGACAAAGATTCTGTGTCTTTGTTTCCTTCAACATCAGGTGGCAGGCGCCACCTCTGCTGTCCTGTCTGCTTCTCTCAGTGCTGACTTAAGAGCCATTTCTAGTTCCTAGAGTAGTTAAGCAAACAACCCAAACTCCAGAAGTTGACTAAGTTTGAGTCAGTCGGACCCTGCATAAAGATTCAAAGAATAAAATAAGCCATAGTAGAATTGGTAATATTCATTTTTTTGAGAAATTCAAGGAATTTTATTTTTAGAAATCTAGTTCAAAGGTTTGAAGTTGTTGAGATTGCTCTCTCAGAAAATAAATATTTTTGTTATCTTAAAGCAAGCATATTAACAACTGAAGTCACATAGTTCAGTTTTATATACTTAATTTTAATTAATTGTTTGCATGGGTAGAGCAAGTTAATATATTTATCAAAACATAAGAGTACAGACTAAATTCATGAAAACATTTGCTCCTGGGAAGAGGGAAAGAGATGAATGGAACTAAAAAGAAATATTATATATATATATATATATATATATTATAATATATAATATAAATATGTAATATTTGTAATAATATATAATATATAGTATGTTTAATATAATATATTATATATGAGTATGTTTTTATGTATCCTAAATATATATGACAAAGAAGACAAAAAATTAACAAGCATCTGTGATAGTTTTTATATTCTTCTCTGTATGTCCAAAATGTTTCAAGTTAAAATTCAAATTGAAGGAAAACCCTATTTCCTAAGCCATACCTCTGCTATAATAATTCCTTTGATATAGAGAAACAGGTTTGGGTAATAATATTTTAATCTCAAACTTGGGATCTCACTTCTCCTAGTCATTTGTATGTTGTTACTTTCTTTTATATTTTCTCAGCATATACTTGTGATCTCTCTTTAGAAAACTGTGCTCATTTTAAGCATGAGTCAGCTGAACTATTTTAATCAGGCCACCTGTGTGACATTGAACATTCCCTGCCCCTATCTGTCCTCCTTCCCTCCTGTCTGTGTAAGGAGGAGATTCATGTTTAGGGGGCTTCCACATCTCCTTAATCCTCACCCACCAGCCCCAGGGAGAAGTTCCCAGCAGGGGGACTCTAGACTCCCCACACCCACAGCAGCTCTGTGGTTCTCCCTGTTGCTGTGAAATTACATTTTGTATGAGGAGACTGTTCCAGGCTTGATGATATATACACTTTGAAAGCCAATACAGGGTATCTCAGCAGTTTTGGTCTTACATGTCCTACCTGGTGGGGGATAAAGCTACTTCTAAAAGACTGCAGAATGCCTCCTTGGTTGACTCTGTGGTCCCAGTGCAATCTGGTCTTCTTTCTTGTCTTGTCTAAAGGGTTAGAGGGCAGATCTTACTTTGACAAGAATAAGAGCTCTATGCTGGGCCCGGTTGCACACATCTCAACTGTAATCCCAGCGACTCAGGAAGCTGAAGCAGGAGGATCACAAGTTCAAAGTCAGCCTCAGCAACTTATCGAGGCATTAAGCAACTTAGTGAGACCCTGTCTCTAAATAAAATACAAAAAAAAAAAAGGACTGGGGATATAGCTCAGTGATAAAGAGCCCCCTGGGTTTAATTCCTAGTTTAAAAAAAAAAAAAAGAGTTCTGCAACCTGGAAATACAAAATGAGGTTCAAAAGCAAATTCAAGAACTATTTTTGTCTCTTTTAGACTCATTTTCCATGTGAAGCCTCATTTAAATAAGAATAGAAGAAAAATCCAAAAACAGAAGGAAAAAGTATAGGATATTTTAAAATCATTTTCCATTTTCTGTCATTCACTAGATATTGCCACCCTTGCCTATGCATTTTTGACATAAAACCACATATTCAAAGTCAATTTAATTATATATTTTTATTTGAAAAACAATTTTTTTCTTGCAAGAGAAGTACCATAAAAATTGGTTTTGAGTTTGAGGAGTATTTTTTGGTACCAGGAATTGAACCCAGAGGAGCTTAACCACTGAGCCACATCCCCAACCCTTTTTATTTTTTATTTTGAGATAGTATCTTACTAAATTGCTTGAGACCTTGCTAAATTGCTGAGGCTGGTTTTGAACTCATGATCCTCCTGCCTCAGTCTCCAGAACTGCTGGGATTACAGGTGTGCACCACTGTGCCCAGCATATGATTATTTTTACTGTTTTTTGTAGGATTATCTACTGCACATTTTTATTACATGGATTAATGATAAACAAGAAAAAAATGTTAAATTATGAGCAAGTCACAAAATGATCTTTTTTTAAATATCTTTGTTTATTTATTTTTATGTGGTGCTGAGGATCAAACCCAGTGCCTCACATATGCAAGGCAAACTCTGTGCCACTGAGCTACAACCCAGACCCATTTACTTTATCTTTTTCATTTAACAAATATGGAAACATTTTTAATAGCTAAATCACATTCTGTATTAAAGATATGCCATAATTTTCTTAGACATTATCATATCCTTCAACATTGAATTATAAATGCCAAATTATTATAAATTATTTCCAGTTATTATGTTGTCAACAAAATTGCCCTGAATATCTTTCATGTTTGTTAGTGAGTCTTTGTATTTAGGGTACTTTATAGAGATACAACTCCTTGGCCAGGTGTGGACATTTTTGAAGCTGAGTAGCCAAACTTTTTCCTATCAGTGCTCCAAAATTCAAGCTATGGGTTTGCAAATAACAAATCATATGATCGTAGAACAGCTTTGTGCTGTGAGCCTAGTCCTAGTGGCTATGAGGTTCAGTTTTAGTATTCCCACATTCACTTGTTCATTAATTCAACTAGTCATTATTGACCTTTAACCATGTGCAGGCAGCATAAGAGGCACTGGGGACACAGCAGTGAACAAAGCAAGCTGAATCCTTGACTTCTTGGGACTCTTTTTCTTGCAAAAAGATGATAAATGGACATTTAATGTAAAGTCAGAGAAGAAAAATAAAGCAGAATACTTATGAAGGTATAGAGAATGTGTCAAAATGGAGAATTATAAAAATTCTGCAAGTGTTCTTCAGTGATCTGTGATCAACAGACTTACTGTACACACATTTTTCCTCAAGAAAATTGGAATGTCAGGCTTTCCTGGGTGGTAATAGGGGGCCTTTTTGAAGCTGGCTCTTTCTCCTGCACCTACAGAGAAAATGATGATGTGCCTTTACCCAGGGATCTGGGAATCAGACTGCTTTAGATTCCCATCCTGTTGGCTTCCTGTACACATCCCCAGTGGGCTCAACCCATCCATCATATTTGTCCCAAGTGGTCCTTAACTGTGTCACATTCTCTCAGAGAATATTCGAAGAGTAGCAGAAAAGATGAAATGAATGCAGCAATAAAGTGAGTCGTGCCCTTAGAAAAGGAAATTTCACATTGGACTGAAAATAGACTCCATCTGTTTAAAATATCTTCCTAATTCTGTTCTGTTTGATCTTCCACCAGAATTTGGTCTGCTGAGTATTTTTGTTCTGTGAGAGGGTATCTAAAGGTGGGGATCTTTCTCCCCAGGATGATTCGGAGTTCAGGAAGACTCATTTCAACAATGATACCTTTCAAAGCAATTGCAGAAAATTTTCCCTAGAAAATTGTGCCGACCTAAATGGTCTTTATGCTCCATTCTCTTCCTTATGTCTCTGTTCAGTGAGTTTTCTATTTTTGCCTTTTATTCTCTTTATGAAGGTTAAGGACTCTGACTCTCGCTTTTAATTGTCATTTAAGTTTTAGGCAGTTTTATAATCTGAGAACTGTTTGTTGACATCATTGTTGGAGATTTTCTCTTCAATCTTACAGGTTAGGTGGCAGGGGCAATTTGTCATCTATTTTGGTTTAAAAGTTGCTAGAAAGTATTGATGTGTGTGTGTGTGTGTCTGTGTGTCTGTGTGTCTGTGTGTGTGAACTGATATAAAAGGAAAAGGAGGAGATCCCCCAGGTCTTTAACATGGTGCAGGAAATAATGACACTGGAGATAGTTGCCTTTGATTTGATGGTTTTATTAGCTCGAGGCATATGGGCTGACACATTAAGTCAGAGAGCCATAGGGTGTCAATATTACAAGTTCCCTGAGTGGTTCCCTAATGGAAACTGAAATCCTACAGGAGAAGTGACTTCTCAAGGCCACAGAGGAAGATGGTGACAAGCTAGATTCTAGGTTTTCTGGCTTCAATCTGCCACTCCTCCACCATACCATTTTCTGTCCATTAGTGCATTCATAGGGGTCAATTCAACAGCTCACTTTCCAGCCTAGCAAATAAGAAGAAATAGCAGGTCCAGGCCAGGTTGGCTCTGATGTAGGTAGGAGGCAGCAGGAGGGAGAAGAGCACAGCTTAGGAAGGGCCATGCAGGGCTCTGAGCTTTGAGGCCAAGGGAGTAGGGACAGCATAGGGTAGGGTGTGGGAGAGTAGGCATCACAAGGGACAAAAACAGGGCTGGGAAAAGGCAATGAGAGGGTGCAAGGACACACTCCATCTGGTCTCTTCCTTTAGTTCTGGATGGATCGGGGATATTTAGGAATGGGATATTTTTTTCTTAAAGTAGCAAAAATACTGTCCTAGAAGTTAAGAAGATCTACTACCTGATTTTATGATCTTGGATAAGTCATGTGTTCTCCCTGAGCCTCAGTTTCCTCATCTGTAGTAATGATCACACTGACGGGAGATGAGACACTGTGAAAACTTTTACATATGTTATAATCCTCACAGCAACTCTTCAGGGGCCTCTCCCTTTTCCAGATGAGAAAATTTAGATTCTGAGACAGCAGGAACTTGTCCAAGCATATGTAGTAGACAGTGGCAGAGCTTGGGTTTCAACTGAGGTTAGTCAGGGCTCCGTCCCATGGTTCATTTTCCTGGGCCCCTAATCATCTATTGAGCAAAAAGCAGAATCAATTAAGTAATTATGCTAAATCTCCGAGCCTTGGTTAATTCATCTACTCTCTCTGAACATTGTATATATCTCTTGAACAACTCTAGCCAGTTGAAATCTTGATGTTTACTCTGTACAAAGTTCATAGATCTTCACCAGAATTAAATAGGACCAGATAAATGGCACCCTGGTCTTTGAGAAATAATAAAGACTTTGTCTTTTAGAGATACACCATTCATTCACCAAATCCAAGCTCTCCCTAGAGCCATAGGGTGCCGAAGAGCTCATTCTTTTTCCTACAATGCAATTACTTAATTACTAATAGGAATGTTGCGATGAAATTTGGCTCCTAGATTCAAAAGTATTCTCAGTTGTCCTAGGCAATGGAATGATTGACATTCTCTAAAGATGACAGCCATGTTGGATGGTCCCAAATACTTGAGTCTTTACTGCTAGGAGAGCTTCCTCATATCCATTTTAGGGATCTAGTTTAATCCTATATCCACATGCCATCCTCATATGTAAAAATAAAAATTTTCATGAAGAAATTCAGCTTAGAAACATATTCCTTTTTTCTGGATTTTTTTTTTGTGGTAGATATTTCTAAATGCATTACTGGGTCTTTCTGGCTTCACATTGGGTCTTACTAACACATATGATCATCATCCTTCTGTCCTGGTTTTGCTGTGAATTTTGAATTTTCCCTAAATAACTGCTCCAGAAACTCTCAAAGTTACCTAATTAGTGATTACACTTTGCAAATCAAGAAGAGCATTTCCCAGCTAGTTGACTCAGTCAGTTAGAGCAGGTTGCTAATAATTAGGCCACAGCTACAGGTCTGGGCTGCGCGTGAGCCAGTTAGTAAGTGCAGACAGCGCACAAAGGTGAAGATAAGGCTGTGCTCCCAAGAAGGACCAGGCGAGGATGCAGATGTCCAAGAGACATCCATCCCTACTAAAAGGGGGAAAAAAATGCTACTCAGTCATAATATCACGTTGCAATGATTGGAAATAAAAAGAAAGGGAAGGAGGAAGGTTGAGAGAAATGGAGCAGGAGGGATAGAAAGGAAAAAGAGAGGAAGGGAGGGAAGGAGGAAAGCCAACAAATAATCCTAGACAAGTTCATGGAGATAAATAATAAAGGAGGACTCGCAGAAGGAGCGGCACCTGAAGCATGGCACGACCCCTGATCAGGGCTCTTATTCCTAGCAGGCCGTGACGCAGCTCCGTCTTTACCTGCTGGGTGGATCTCGCACTGCTGATGCACTGCTTTAATTTGGGAAGCCTTTCTCTTGAGAGGCATGTCTTTTCTTGCTCTAAGTCTAAAGTGCTCCCATGTGTGGCATTCTCGGTGACAGATGTACTACAGTTATGCTTTAGCTGACTCCAAAGCCATAGCTTCCCAGTGCCTGAGTGGTCTATTTGATGTCCAAGAGTGTGTTTCCTCTGAGAGCAGGTCTTTGCTGGAATATCATCCAAGAAGGTAGGAAGGTATAATCCCTTTGTTCTAAAGCAGCCCCTGTTAAATTCTGCAATCCCTGCCCACCCAAAGGCTATTCTCTCAGAAGGTCTAAAGTGCAACTGCTGAGGTGCATCGAAGCCCTTAGAAAGCCTGTGGGAAAGTGCTAAGATCTGAGAGTCCTCTCCCCTCTCTACCCACCACCCCCCTAAGGTTATTCCATTTTCATGGATGACCCCACTTCCACGTGACCCTCTGTAAGGACAAGGATTTCAAAAATACTTGAACACCTCCAAGGACACAAGAGCCTCTTTCCAGCCTCCCATCCATAGCTCTCCTTTTTATAGGAGTGTTGGAGTCTCGATGACGGGATGGATCTAGGACATGACTGGTGGGGCCAGCCAATTCTCTATGTATCCATCTGTGATTATTTTGCACGTCTTGTCGATGGTGAAGCACTGTCATTTTTCTCTGAATTCTAATCTTCCCACCATCCAAGCCCATTCTTGAAGGAAGGCAGAAATGTAGCCACGGGCCATTCTGTCGGAACTTGTGCCACTTGTCCTCTAGCAGGAGTTGCAGCTCCCCCTGCCAGCACTGATGTCTGCTGAAGGAGGCCTTGTCCACTCTGTCTCGCATCCAAGGCGAAGAAATTTACTCCATCTACCAGTCTGAGTTCTCTCTGGGCGTCCTGGGTAGATCAGAAAAGGCTTGAGTCTTAGCGAAAAGACTTTTCCCCTTAGGCCTTAAAGTAGCTCTGAAGTTAAAAGTATAGAAAGCTCACTGCTATATAAAGTTGACTTCTTAAATTAAAGGATATCTTCCATTTTGGACTTAATACTTGCTTTTTTAGTATTTTCACTTGAGATAACAGTCTAATTATTCCACGGTCTGGTACCTGAGGGAATAAAAAGAGAATTTGAAGTTTTGTTTGTAATTGCTTATATTTTCTTACTGTGCCTTTATTGTAAGTATAACTCTTGGCTTACTTTTCTCTTGGATAGTTTCCTGCCTTGTATTTATAAATTACTTTCAGTGACATGTATTTAGTAAAGACAAACTGTGAGCTGCTTAGGAGGCTGAGGCAGGAGGATTGTGAGTTCAAAGCCAGCCTCAACAACTTAACATGGCCCAAAGCAACTTAACAAGAATCTATCTCTACGTAAAATATTTTTTAAAGGGCTGGGGATGTGACTCAGGGCTCTGTGATTAAATGTCCCTGGGTTCAGTCCTCAGTACAAAAAAAAAAAAAAAAGACAAACTATGAACAATCTAACATACCAATATCACCACAGAGCTGTGGCATAATTATTACTAATAAATTAACTGGGACTAAAAGTCTTCAAAATACAGAGAGCAATATGATCCTACAATTTGATAAAGACAGGCTGATACATCTAAAAACATGGACATATTGAAGGCAATCGATTCCTGGCATCCCAAAGCAAGAAGAAAGCATCATCACAGTAAATACTTAATTTCCTGACAAGAGCTCAGGGCCTGAAACATCTATATCCTCCCTTTTCTCCCAAGCCTGCCAATGGAACATTTAGACCATGGAATTTTTCTAGTGCAACAGGTTTTGATAATTGAAATGAAATGGTTTTGTAATGGGTAACAAATTTTTCTTTCCTTGTTTTTTTTTCTATTGGAAATGATATTATATATGGCTATTGTCATCAAATCTCTTCTGATTTAATTTTTAAAATAGAATTTATTGTTTACTTAATATAGAAAATATTAAGAAGAAAAATTTGCCATTTCATTCTTAAAAGACCCCACTCAACAACATTTATAAATAAAAGTCGTGTATTTCCACGACTTAAATTTTCATTTTCAACACAGATAGGAACAAAATCGAAAGCAAATGCTTCCTTGGTTTCATCTGTTATGAGATTTCTGATTCTAATCTACCCGTGGACAGCCCCAGATATGTCCCTAAAAAGGCTCTAGACCGTAAATAAAAGAACCCTTGTCAAGAGAAACATAGATAACACACAACATGATGCTTCTTGTAAAAGAAATCTCCTCTAGGTATTAAGAGAAGAAGATATCAGAAGAACTCTAAAATGCTAAAAAAAAATGATATTTGTTAGAAAGTCAAAAACAGCTCTTAATGGGAATATTTGAAATTATGCTGAGGATTGCACAGAAAGACTTCACCCTGTTTTTCTAGAATTGGTAGGTAAGCTATGACCAAGGGATCAGCAACATACTTCTCTAAGACCATGCGAGCCTGTATAAGAAGTACATCACAGGGAGGATGGGGTCAGCTGGCCATATTCCAGTAAACCCAAAGCATAACATTTCTAGATCGCTTTCCTTGGGCACTTTTATAACACTTTTATAAAAATGTTAACATCTGTGAGTGACTTCTAATATATTCCTCTGTTAAGGAGTTTTAATGATATATATTAGCCAGATTTTCATAGTCCAATGTGTACACGATTTGTCAGTGCGAGGATCTGTGTCTTCCCGCCATTGAGGGGTAAGTGACAGTTGTACGAGTGAGGTGATCACTCGGTTAAACAAAATCACAGTATACCTCATCTCTGACAACACTTTCTTTCCACAGGGCATGAAAGTCACCCCACCTTCTAAAGGTCAGAAATTACCATGGGATTATGACCTTTGTATTTATGATGGCTTCATAGACAAGACAGCCCCAGACTTCATAGCATTCAAAGAGCATTTTAACTTAGCTTGGGGGAGTATTTTTTCTCTCTTGGAACATATCGAGAAGTTTCTCAGGGACTATGCAATACCAGAAGTCAAAATCAAAGGGAAGAACTTGCTGGCCCTCCTTCCAGAGTTTGAGCTGAATAATAAACTTACCCGATACAACCTGCTCTCACTGCTGGAGAACCCAGTTCACGTCCAAATGCTGTTAAATCGCCCAGGACAGAGGTTCAAGGGCCAAGGTGGGAAGGCAGAAGCTGCCGTCAAGATCCAAGCTACATGGAAATGCTACAAAGCAAGAAAATACTTCCTTGTTTACCGTCAGCAGAAGTGGGCGTCGGGTGTGATCGCCCTTGCTTGGCTTTTACGTTGCCATAAGACCCGAGTGAAGAAGATCCTGAAGGAATCGCGGCAGAGACACCTGGAGAATTTCCGAATGCGAGCCAAGGTGCACGAGGCTGCCAGCTGCTCAGGCAGACCTCTTTTTCTAAACAGTTCTTGCTTGAACGACTGCAATAAGTAGTCTCTTTCTCTTTCCTTTCCTTCTCCAACTCCCCTCCCCCTCAGCCTCCCTGGTCTTTTACTTTCCTCTACGCAGGATGCACAAGCCCCATATTTGTTCCTGCGACATATTTTAGCCCTAATCGACAATCTGGCTTTTGTGCTTGCAAAAATCGGCTGCAATTTTTCTATAGACGTAAAGTCCCTTCATTTGGGCTACGGTAGTTCTGTCAGAAAATCGATGTTTTAACTGCATTACCTTTTCCCCCCTATATATACCTTCTGGCACTTTAATTTGCTAGGGAAAAAAAAATCCTCTCTTGTCTACATTGCTGTCACCACTTTGTCAGAAAGTATTTAAGTTTGCAGACAGCCTTTTAATTAGTGCTCACAATTTCATTTATGTTTGCTTTCTCTTTTTTTCATTCATATTCTGTTAATTAAGTGAGCTGCCTCTAATCTTCCCCTGCCAGTAGCATCATGTAGCCACCTAATTAAATTAATTGGGGAAGATGTTTTAAGTATGTAATTAAATCAATTAATATAATTTATGCCTGGCTTAACTGTACAGTGGAAAAACAGCTGAAGTTTGACTAGATGAATCCACTACAGCTTCCTGTCACTGATCAATGCTCTTCTTGATTTTTAGCATCTGGCAGCCAACTGGAATCGCATCAGGACCTCCAGGAGGACGATTATCCATATCCCATCATTAGGTATAACACTTTTGCCTGCAAATCTATCAGCAACCTCTATTACCCACCACATTATGGCTCCTTGATTGAGTTCAAGGAAGGCCCCTTGTTTTATTCAAATTGGTCTCGGCAGGAAAATGTTCTCGACATGATGAGAGTAATAACACAGGGCCCTCGCTCGAAACGGCGTTTAATTTGGGGATTAAGCAAATAAAGTCATTATGTGGGGGCTGCTATTCAGTGGAGAGGTGATTTGCTGTAATTCGCTTTCATCTGTATGAAATGAACTAAAAAGTTGTATTTTTCCCCCTGAAATACGGATAATGTTTTCGATCTTCTTTAATGATAGAAGCACACAGGCTTGTGTGTGTTGTGGCAGTTACGCCAATAAGCCAGGATATTGCTTGTACACTGTTTTTAATCAAATGTGCAGTCAAAATGATAAGCTACATTCTCTGAAATTATTTAGTTCTAATTACGAGCAGATGGGATGCTTTATTTGCACCTAGGGCGCCTGAGCAAAAGGAAATGCTGTGTGAACAAGAATAATTAAGAAGTTGAATAGTGTTTTTTGCGCTTAAATAATCTGCAGTTTCATGTTAATTAGCACTAATGTAATTATTTAATTACATTTATGAATTGGGGAACTTGAAAGCTGTTGTCTGAAACGCAGTGGTAAAATAGGTGTGCCAAAATGACACAGGGAATTTCAGAAATTTGCATTGGAAGTTCTTTTAAAACACGAGCTGCTGTCAAAATGTTTGGGATTTGTGTCTCGTTGTTTGTTTTGTTTTGCTTGGCTTCTACCTAGCCTGTTAAATTTCCTGGATGAGGCCAAATTTCCTATGCTGACTTAATAAGAGTTTTGACAAACAGCAAAAACCACTGAATCTCCAGATTAGCTCTTTGTTAAGGCCTTTCCTGTAAAGCAATGCAGTAATTGATCTTCTGGGTTGTTACTTATTTATGTTCATCTGTGAATATTTTAGTTTGTGTATTGAAGTGTAGCATAGAAACAAAACAAATTTAAGCAGTAATAGAAAAAGAAAAACATTTAAATTACTACATAAACATATTAAGATTATTTTAAATTAGTAAAATATTAATAGGACCAAAGTAATACAAACTTTCCAAGATTCTAGAGCATATGCATAGAGCTATGTGTACTAGTGCAAAAGTTAAGAAAACTTGAGTTGCATAGGGCCTTTTAGTTTTGCTCCACTTTATGGCTCACAGAAGAAATTTGTTCCTTCTTAGGATGTAAGTGAGCTAAGACAGATCTGAATTTCATTCCAACTTAGGCTTTTGTCTTGGTGAGACTACTTTTGCACACAAAATTAGTTCACACACAGAAATTGCACTTGTAATTGATTGCAACCAGAGAGGCTAATTGCAGACCCAATTAACTGACTCAGGTCCTTAGAATAAGGTGCAAGAGCCTTTGCTTTTGAAACTAATTGTGGACCTGACCTAATATTATATGGGGAATTTTGTTTTTCTTTCTCTACTTGATCCAAAACTAGAGCCAGAAACAGGGTCCCTACTTTGCAATGGTAATAAGCACACTCGTGTGGTATAGGTACAATTTCCACAAACTTCTTTCCTCCCACACTCCCTTTGACTCTTCAAAACAACCCCATGTGAATGGCCCTGCAGAGAAGCCTGATACAAAGGAGTCTCCAAAGAAGCAGAAATTTGAAAGTAATGGTAATGTAAGCTGAGTAATAAAAAATGAGTTAAAAGGAAAGCATCTTAAATTTTCAAAAGGACTTGCTGGATATAAATTAAATGGAAAATAATATGGTCAAAGGAATGAAAATTAGAAAGCATTATTTTAAATTGTATATTAAAGCTAGCTTTCTTCTAGATTGTGTACATACATATATATATATATAGTTTAAATAAATAATAAATATGAAGGCTTCCCTAATGCAGTAATTTTTGTTTGTAAATGACAGAGTAACCACTTTAAAGGAAAATGTATTTATGTATTTTTAAAATATAAGAATGGTCTCAGATATTTTTCTCAATCAAGCATTTTAGAAGTCCAACTCTACCTTTTCACAAGAGAATTTGTTTCTACAATCTGTGCTTTAGGTTTTATAAAATGACTTGTGGATATCCAATTTAGTATAAATATTGCACAGACAGAATTCTTAAACTGTAAAAAAGTGATATGAGGTTCTTTTTTCTTATTTCCCACTTCGCCAGGGAACACACAGGGAGGTTTTTGGCTATACACAGCATGGCTTCTTTGTCTCATGCACGAAGGACTTACTTCCACAATTCATAAAAATAGAAGTGGATGAAAATGAAGTCAATTTTTGTTCTAAATACACTGCAAAAAGAAACTAACCTATTCAATCTAATAATTTTACTTCCAGAGTTAAGACGAATTCACTCGTCAAAATCAGTGGGCAGGGTTGTCGGGTTCAGGTAGGCACTTAAAGCAAGTGTAGCCTTGTCGTCTTTTTCTCTTTTCATAGGAAAACTTGCTGTAGAATCACCCTGGAAATAATGACACTCGGACACCAGTCAATTGGGGCTGCACTAACTTATTTGAATCCTTAAAAATGAAAGCTAAGTACTGATAACCACGTAATATATTACAGTTGTAGGCGTTTGGCTATTTGCTATATAGTTTTGCACACACAGGAATAATTGCTTTCTTCAAACCATGATGGCGGAAAAGATGGCCTTTTAGTAACGTATTTTACTATGAAACATTTATACTGTATTTTTAAATGTATAGTTTGATAACACAAACATTAAAAGAACATATTGCAGAGTTACCTCTTTGTTATAAAATTTGATTAACTGTTATATATTGCATGTAGGGGTTCCTAGATGTAACAAATATTTTAGCTATTTTTAATCTACAGAAGTGGAATGTTATTGACTAATTGTTTAAAAGAACTGATTGGCCTTATAATTTTATAAGTTGATAAAAAATTCTTTCCAGAATGTATAGGTTGATCTCTTAATGGGATATTACATATTTTTATCATTTTTATTAATGAAATATAATTATAACAAAATCATATTCCATAGTTCATAGCAGAAATAGAATTCTAGGGTCTATTTTAAGCAAAATCTATCAATCAAATAAGAAGGAATCGCAATAAAGAATCCTAATTCCTCTAGAAAGACCAGAGGTCTAAATAAAAACTGCAATCTAAACTTGCTTCCGTTTCCTTTGGCCAAGTTATTTCCTTCACATTTTAACCCTGGGCTTTTTATTATAGCACATCATAAGTATATGTACTGCTATACTTTAACTCAGGGACGTTTTAACATATAGTCATTTAATATGATGTGTCAAAAATTGGCCTCCAATGCTGAGAGCAGATATCTGAGGCCACTGTCAGCAAACTCAATCCCAGTGGTGAGTCTCCCTTCTCATCTCTCTTCCTCTCCCCCCACCCGGCCCCCTTTTTGTACTGGGGATTGAACACATGGGCATTTTACTACCCTGCTACATCCCCAGCCCTTTTTTATTTTGAGACAGGGTCTTGCTAAATTGCTGAGGTTGTCCTCAAACTTGCACTCCTCCTGCCTCAGCCTCCCTAGTCACAGGGATTGTAGGCAGGCACCACCACGTCTGTTCTCTTCCTCCTTTAAAAATACAGATAGGTGATATATTGAGGTGGGATTTTTTTTCTCTCTTCTTTACATAATCTTTTATTTCATTGGCCAATCAATGTAATGGCTAAAAGTAATATACATAATTCATCCTCAGTTTTTTCTCCATGTGCATTATTTTAGTAAATTCTCCTTAGGATTAACATGAACATTGGTCTCCAGAATATTCCATGCCATAAAAATTGTGGATGGTGTTATTGTGAAATTCATGAAAAATATTTTTCAGTTGTTCTGTACTGTCACAAAAGCCTGTAAGAAAAGACAGAAATGTGCTTTTGTGGGCAGCTGACCATACATTGAATGGAGAAAGCCCTGAGGCTCATGAGACAGTAGCGTCCTAACTGCATTCCCTTCCCCAGGAGGAGAGTTGAGACTCACCTCTCTGTGAACAGAGGCGGAAGACTGCGACTGTGAGCATGGACCTAAAGTTGTTTCTAGTGTGCCTCTAAGCATATTGCCATCTCTCTACTTTCTCACTTTTGAGTTGACAACTCAAAGATTAAATAGGTTCTGTTCTTCCATCCTGGGCAGTTGGGATCTCTCATCCAGTCTTCACAGTCGTCCAAAGGTATTTTGGCAGCTAACATGGAATTCATAATTGAGTTAGGAGTTGCCACATGAGATCCTTGGGACAACTGAGCTGCCAGCATCCCCCAGGCAGCCTTTCCCAGAAATACCCAGGTCCTTGGGGATCAGCAGCAAAGTACATTTAAACTTTCAAATTTCTTTATAGCCCAAACTAAAATTAAAATAAATTTGTATTCTTCCATGTCAACAAATCAACACTTACTCACTGGTTAGATAACAGTTAGCCCAATCATTCTTTTATATGAAAATGTCCAACTGATCTTGACCCAGCTAATGTTGTACCATAATACAGAGAAATAGCATTAAATTGGGTGTGAAGTGACACCTGTTCAAGGTCTTTTCATGAAATGGATTAATATTGGGATATGAACAGAAATGAATTTTGCATATGCGAAATAAAAATGTAATCACTTAATCTCCTTCCTCCTCATAAAAATAGCAAAAGCTTTATTCAGCTATTCTCAAATTTTCTTGTCTCAGAACCCCATTAAACTCATAATGGTAACTGAAGACCTGAAAGAGCATTGGCTTAAGTGAATTCTATCTATTTTTATTTACTGTATTAGAAACGAACGAAAGGAACTTTAAAAGTACTTATTAGCTAATGAACCCATTGCCAATGTTAATCTAAATAACACATTTTTACAAAATAGAATTATTTTCCTAAACAAATTTAGTGAGAAGAATGGCATTATTTGACAGGTTTGCAAATCTCTATACAACATGGTTGTAGTCTCATAACTGCTTCTATATTCAATCTGTTTTGTATATTCTTCAGAAGAAGTATACAAAAAAAATCTGGCCCTATGGAGATAAGTATTTGGAAAAGGGAAGAATATTTTATGTATTTTACAGTCTTTTCAGAAACTGTATATATTCTTCTTTGGCTTTCTACTAAATCCACAATAAGAACTATTAGCTGCAATGTGGAATTGCAGTCATATTGGTAAATGTTTTGTGTTTTGTAACTTGTGAGAGAATAGACTTTGAAAGGCAAATAACATCTCAGTATCATTTTTTAAAATATGTAAATGTTAGGGGTGGGGCTGGGGCTCAACAGTAAAGCGCTTGCCTAGCACGTGCAAGGCCCTGGATTTGATCCTCAGCATCACATAAAAATTAATTAATTAATTAATTAAAGGTATCATGTCCAACTACATCTAAAAAATTTTAAAATGTTTATTTTTAGTTATAATTGGACACGATACCTTTATTTGATTTTTACATGGTGCTAAGTATCGAACCCATAGCCTCATGCATGCTAGGAAAGTGCTCTACCTCTGAGCCACAACCCCAGCCCATGTTAGTATCATCTTGAAAATAGTTTTGATTTTGCAGATCCCCTGAAATGACCTTGATACTCCCCAGATCCCCAGAACACAATTTGAGAATCACTGGCTTTAGTTGCATGCGATGTTGAGCCAGTCACTGACAAAAAGAACAAGAGAAAGTTCTCACCCTTTTGAAGGGGAATCCATTTGGCTATTTGATTTGAGAATGTTTTCCCAACTCAGGGTGATCAGATGCTGATCAACCACTTGGGACTCGGGAGTCTGTTGTTAACCTCTTCTCTGCCTTGTGTACCACTGTGAGGCTAGGACTTGGAGACAAGAGAAAAAGGACTCACCCACAGGGTAGTGAGCCAAGTGTTAAAGAACACGGAGTCTGCTGTGACAACAGGGGCCTGTCACAGAGTCACACACCAGTGCCACCGAGGCCTGGTCACTGAACATGGCCTTGCTCGTGCTCTTGGATTTCTGTAGCCGCAGTGAAGGAAAAGCCAATGCCAGCAGGCTAGTCCTCCAGACGCAGAGGCAGTTAGCTTCACCTGATAGGCGTTCCCATGGGAGTGAGACCTGGGAAAGGTGGCAAAGATGGAGGGTCTTTCCAGTCACCACCAATGGACATTCTTGATTCCGAAAGGACCCAAAGTAGTTGGACCACTGTAGAGGAAGCGCTCAGATAACCATCTTTGATGTGAAGTGGAAGCAGTAATGTTTCCACTTCATTTTATTTGAAAAAGTAAATTTATTTGAGAAAAGATGAATGGTTCTATCAAATGGGGATTATTTTGCAGGTGATGAGAACAGGCATCAGGAAAGGGGCTATGTTCCTCTCCAGAGGGAAAGAGAGAGAGAAAGAGAGAGAGAGAGAGAGAGAGAGAGAGAGAGAGAGAGAGAGAGAGGGCCTCCATCTGCCAGTGATGTTTTCCTGTGCTGATAAGGACCTGGATAAAATCTACAAATCCTGCTTCTCATTCTTTGAATCTACCAGAAGTTCTCCAGTTTTACAGGGTTAAATGGAATAGAGGGAATGAAGAGAACACGTGGGAGAGAGGGCTGAGAACTTAAGAGGCGGATTCTTTGCGCAGACCCACAGGTGCACAGGGAGCTTACACTCTGGAGTGGTCCAGGAAGACAGGGAGAACAGGTGAACAAGCACACGGGGGGACAAGTAACGATGAAACGAGAAAGTGTAGTGGAGAAAGTGTGCCAGAGATTGACAGTGAAGGGAGGCTCAGAACCTTCTCAGAAAAGCCTAGGTTGGGCACAGCTGAGAGCAGCCAGGGTCTACCCTCTGCATAAGGCACAGCTGTACTCTGGTGGCTCAAGTAGTTTTGTGCTTGCGGTGATAACACCTTCCCTATGTTTAAATGAAGTTCTTTCTGAGACTCTCTTTCTGAGTTTGGCTCAGCTGAGGTTAGGAAAGAAACATCAAAACACAACAGCAGCAATGGTTACTGAGTACCTACCAGGTATCAGGGTCTTTGACCTCCCTCACCTTTTCATTATAGGTGGAAAGAGAAGCAGGGCATCTGACAGGGATGGTCCTTGGTAGAAGCAAGGGAAGATGGACAACACCAGAGACTAAATGGCTTCCAACTATACACATGTAGGAGCTTACAGCTCTGTAACCCAAATGTGCGAGAGGGGTAAAATCTAAGTGTCAGCAGAGCTGCCTTCCTTCCTGAGGCTCTAGGGAAGAATAGTTGCCCTTCCTAACTTGTAGAAGCCATTCACCAAGGAATGCATGAAGAAGACTCTCAGCCCCTTTCTCTACCTTTAGGACCAGCAACATTGCAACCCCTGTGCCTTTCTAAGTCACCCTATAACTTCCTACTGTTCCGCCTTCCTTCAGGACCCTTATTATTACACCAGGCCCAGCCAGATAATCCAGAATAATCTCCTTGTTTTAAGGTCAGCCAATTAGCAAACTTAATTTCATTTACAACTTTATTTTGTCATGTAACCTACCACATGCACAGTTCTGAAGATTAGGATAAGGACATGTTGGGATGGCCATTATTCTGCCTACCAAGACACATTGAAAAGTGAGAAGAGTCAAAAGCACTTTTCCCTCCTGGAGTTGTCTGTGCCCACTTGGAGAGTCTAATCTTTTATTTCATGTAACTAAATTGATAACAAGAGCTAAATATGTAGTAGCTACACTGCATAATAATTTGTACACTTATGTGATCTTGGAGAGATAAGGCGCTTACCCCGAGTTTCCTCATCTATAGCAGGACAGGGTTGAGGTTGATGGTATCTCAAGCATCCCCCAGTGGCTGAGCACGATGGTGCATGCCTATAATAATCCCAGGGGCTTGGGAGTCTGAGGCAGGAGGATCGTGAGTTCAAAGCTAGCCTCAGGAATTTAACAAGGTCCTTAGCAACTTAGTGAGGCCCTGTCTCTAAATAAAATATAAAAAGGGGCTAGGGATGTGGCTCAGTGGTTAAGTGCCCCTGCATTTAATCCCCCAGTACCAAAAAAAAAAAAAAAAAAAAAAATCCCCCAGTGTTCCTAGCCTGATTTTTGAAGTAGCCACATCTTTGTAGATTATATTACAAGCAATGTCTCCTTGCTACCAGGCATGTCTGCTGAGCTCCCCAAAGCCAAAACATCCTATTAAGTCATTATCATATTCAATGCTTGATGCCAGAACAATGGGGGAATCTTTTTGCCTGGGTGTCAATAGATGTGCCTGTGGATGTACAAAACATGATAATAAACCTGATCTCAAAATCAACTGGCTCTCAACTTCTGCCGAACTGATGGCATGTGCATGTCTTGTCACAGAACATCCATGCTGCTTGTCACAGAATTCCTTGTGGTGGTTGTGGTGTGCTTTGGAAGTGCACATACCCCATAATATTAAAATACCTTACACTTACACAGTGCTTTGCAGTTTACAGTTGTTTTCATATCTGTTACTTTATGCAACCCTCTACATCAGTGTTGTTGTTAACATGAGATTCTTTAAAATGGGTATATTAGTAGGGCTAAGAGGGTAACCAGGTCTATCATAATTCTGCAGAGGCATCTTGTATGCCTCCTTGATCAGTGGTAACGTAGCTACCAAGTAATTTGACAGAAAACTGACATCAAGCACTTGAATGAAACACAGACTTATTCCCTATGGGCTGCCTATGCAGCTACAAAGTGATCAAACATCTTTTATATTTTAAATTGGACATCATCTTAATGAGACATCTTATACTGCCTTTTATCTTTACTTCTAAAAGGAAATGCATTTCTGGTGTTCTCTCAGGCCCTAATCATACTCCATTGCTTAGGCATTTTTCCTTACTTTCTTATAGTCTTGATATATATTATTCACAATATATCTCTCTAACATTTATATGAATACAGATAGATTTATACACATGCAGAATATTGCAGTCACATATAAAGACAACCTTGAAATCGGACCTGTGTGTATTAGTTTTCACTTATGGAATGGTTCTCTAAATTATTTGAAAGTCTAATAATTTTTTTCTAAAATAATTCCAACAGTCCATTGGTCCTTCTGCCTCTTTAATTCTTAAATCCATATATATAAAGCAAAGAGAGACTTCTAGATGAATTGTAAGCTCATTTACTTTCCAGACGTTGTCTAGCATTTAAACACAGACATCAAAGCAAAGAGCCAATTATCAGAGTTCATTTGGTCTGAAGCCCTGTTGCCTGAATTGCTATAGTTTTCCTTATGCTGAAAAGAAAAATTAGTGTCACATCTTGAAGCTGTAGCCTATAAAACCACTTCATCTACAGCAGTTGAACTTGAAACATGTGTTTGGGCTCACTAACCACAAGGAGGCATTGAAGCATCTCTTCAAAATGTGAAAAGCAGTTTTATTTTTTAAAAAAAGTCACACCTTATATTGCTGGTTTTATATAATAATGACAGTGCCTGTGAGCATGCATGTCTTTTAAGTTCCTGTCAGGATCCACTCCCCTTGCCCTCCCAAGACCTGAAACATCAGCAGAGAGTGATGCTGTTTTCGTGGAAGATTTTTGGACAGTAGTAATCTGTAGAAGTCTTCCTTCTACTGTTTCCAACAGAAAGGAAGGTAAACTTCAAGACTTTCCTTAGTACTGACAAAGTCATTGTCTTCAATTTTATTGCACTTTGAGAGTTCAAAGTTCTTTTTACTAAGAGCAGAAGCCTATTTCTTTGATATGAGAATTCTTAAAATACAGTAAGGGGTTTATCTGAAATCTGTGTGTCAGTTTAGAATGATTCTGGAATACATCTTCAAAATGCCACACAGGACTCACAAGTTAAAAAGTTGAAACCATTTCTATAACCTGAGCATAATGTTCTTACATGTAGTTTTGAACAGTCATGGTGAAGGTCAGAAATTTTCTCCGTGTTTTTGTAATCCTGATTCTCAGGAGCTTTGTTGGTATTGAAAATAGGAACCTCTCTGTTGCAGGACGTGCTGCTTAGCACATCTCCCAGAATAATGCTTAATCCCCAAAGAAATAAGAGTTGTCTTATTTCTGTGAGATGCTGCAGAGAAGACGTTTTTCCTCAAAATGTGGACCATGACATTTTAAAATTCTCTTGTGCCATTTTGCTCTATCGTCTTGCTCTTTCTGGGTTTTGACACCTCATTTGCCTTGTAGGGTATTCCCAGCAGGCTCGAGAAGGTGTCACCGACCTCAACATACAGCAGAACAGGCAACTGGGGCGGCTGTGTGACATCATAGGTACAGTAAATAGTTTTAAACAAATGACTCTTTGCAATGTTTGTCAGTGAATATTGATACAATGTTTCTTCTTATTGTTATATATTTTTTCTTCTACAAGGAAAAAGCTTAGGTTTTTAAGCCACTTGTAGGACAATTGAATGTTTCATTTTAAGTAACATCCACAGGGATGTCAACTTGAATAAAAATAAGCATTTTAATCAATTACTTGGGCAGTTTTCTAAATATTTTTTCCTGTAGGTTTAGATGAGAATTTCTCTCCTATATACAAAAATCTTCTTGGTTTACTGAATCCTTGCAAGTGTATGAGACCAAAATTGTATATTTGTGACAATATTGTCTAAGATATTAGCTGAGGAATCATTGGAAGTTGGTATCAGAAATGAAGCATTGTGTTGTCATCATAAAAATAACAGAGAAATGAAAATAGATTTTTAAAGAGGCTTTTCTGTAAATATAGAGCATTTAATTATTTTTTTAAAATGAAATGCCCAGTGAAGGGAATTCTTAGAAACACAGACCTTGATTAAGTGATGGCTACATCTTTGTAAAGTCAAGTCCTGATATTGGTTTGGTCAGTTCTCAATCAGTGACTTACTTGGATCCAGGAGAGAAGAATGCATGAATCTGATGACTTTGATTGACACTGGTCAAGGTCAGAGTTCAAGGTAAGCTTAAAAATAGATAGATTGCAAAGCCTAAGCAATAACATCAAGTTGGTTAAGGAGAAACTGGCCAAAGTATTAGAACTAAACAAAAGTTAGATCTTTATTAGTTATCAGATAAGAACATCTTTGTTTCGTTAAAATGTAATTGCTTTGGCCCTTATTTAAGCCAAACAAGAAAAAAAAATTAAATTATCAATGACCAACTTAGCTGGCTCCCTGGAATGACATACTTTACATGATTCATATATATTTCAGCATCATTATTATTTTATAAATGCCATTTGGTGACAAAAAGACATCAGTACTAGAAATTTACAGTGTCCTAAAATAATAATAATATAATTGCTTTAATCTATTATCTAGGCACTAATATTGTTTTTCAGCATTACAAAAAAATTTAATGATTTGAGATTGATTTGTTAGTGCTGAACTATTTCAACCAAAAACCTGACTGGATGGAGAGCATGGAAGTGCACCAGAGGGCAGACTTTGCTCTCATTTATTTGAATTAATTTTTTTCTTCAGCTTTTTATATATCTTTCTATATATAGAATGAAGCATCTCTTTACCGAAAGATGTCTTTACAGAAGATTCTCATTACTCGAAAAGACTTGAAAGCATTAGGCTTCTCCTCAAGTTCAGTAATTCAGTCTGTGTCCACCTGAAATGGAAAATTTTTGCTAATACGGACATTTCAGAAGCATTTATGTCTTTTCTCATTACATTACCTTCATGATGCAGCACTGCAATCATGTAATCGCTTCAAGAAGAGTGTTTAGAAGTAGTAAATGAAAGAAAAAGTACTTTCTTAGGAAATAAAAATAGGAAGAAACTAGAAAATTGAGTAATAATTTTGAGGAAGAATAAACATTCTTTTTATTCCATTAGTTGCTGGGAAAAGGTGTTGATTTTTCTGCTTATGAAAGGGAAACAAAGATTTGATCACACTTTTGATACTGACCGTGAAGTCAGGATTGTCAGTCAGGTAGACCCCCGTGGATGGGACTTTAAATTCCTAGATGAATAAAGTAAAAGAGTAACTGATTTTGACTATTGGTTAACCATCAAAGCAACTTTCATCTTCGTATCAGCTCCCTTCCATAATTACCTGTCAATCATTGCTGAGCATTGGTAGATTCATGATGAAATCACATTAATACTGGATACTAGAATTAGTGATATGAATTCCTTTGCCAGAAATGAACCAGAAAGGTGAAATTAGCAGCATGATTTTTTATTATTTGTAACCTCAATATTTCTTTCCAAAGAAAACTTATTTAGTTTTCTTCTGGCACAGTCTATAAGTTATTTTTGTGTCCTTTTTTTAATGCTTTTTATTTTTAAATCACCAGTTTGGTTTTAAAATACACTAAATTGATAAGACACTAATTTCTTCTTCAAAACAAAGATTTGAGGTACCTAACTTGATTATTCAGCCACTGGATACAAGTTATTAACTACTGTCTCCTCAGTTAATTTATTGTAAAATTTATGTGGCAACTTGGTTTCAAAATTAAATGGGCCATCCAGGCACAGTGGTGCACTCCTGTAATCCCAGTGGCTCTGGAGGCTGAGGCAGGAGAATCCCACATTTAAAGCCAGCCTCAGTAATTTAGCAAGGCCCTAAACAATTCAGCAAGACCCTGTATCAAAGTAAAACATAAAAAGGGCTGGAGATGTGGCTCAGTGGTTAAGCCCCCTGGTTTCAATCCCAAAATTAAATGGGCCATTTAAATACATGTATGGAGTACTACTTCAAGCCCAGCACTGGGTCAGTTCCCCCTCTCCAGAGGGGGAAATTTGTCCCAATACCATGGGTCTCACTAAGTGACTAAGACATTGTACTTCTCAAATATCTCCATTCTCCCAATCCCTCGGTCACCCCACCTATGGACTTTGCACTATTATCAGGGCTTGGGGGAATATAGGAAAAAGTATAAACCTTGAATGTAAAGAACCTGGAGAGATTAGTAGATTCTAAACAATAGCAGGGAACAACAGAGGACACTACTTCATAATGCTAATCTTAGGGGCTGATCCAAAGGAGCACAGGTGTGAAGGGATCACTGCTGGCTGGCCTGGTC
This sequence comes from Urocitellus parryii, assembly GCF_045843805.1. NCBI lineage: Eukaryota > Metazoa > Chordata > Mammalia > Rodentia > Sciuridae > Urocitellus > Urocitellus parryii. The sequence continues at coordinate 111,461,739 of NC_135536.1, forward strand.
AGGGTGGGCCATGGAGTAGATCATATACCTATGCCATTTATCGAGCACTTACTATGTACCAGATACAGCACCAGGTGCTTCACATAGATTCTTTCATTTAATACACCCCCAAACTCCATGCCTCAGGTAGTTTTTACTTTCCCATTTTGCAAATGAAGGAACAAATGTTTAGAATGGTTAAATAATGGGCCCAGGGTCCTGGGAAGCTGAGCCAGAATTTAGTCAGCCTATTGTCTGTGTACTTTGCCAAAATGAACAGAGGAGTCTTACAATCCACCGGGGTCCCCCCGCCCAAGGAAGCATTTTCAGTACTCCCTCCTGGAACCTGTCTGAACACCTGGCCTGCCTGCTCCTCCACTATGTTTTGCAGCTCTTTGTATGAAGGGGTTGCTCCTGGAGAGCAGCATCTCTGTCACTTTGATGGCTGGATCCTCTCCATGTCCAGCCAAGTACTTTGTCCCTACTTATATTTATATCCATCAGCTATTTTATGAATGAATGAATAACTCCATTGGCTGCTCATTTCCCATCCATACCCCCTAAAATATTCTGCAGCATGGGGTGAGTAATCTCATCTCACTATTCCATTTGGATGGGATATTTAATTAGGATTTCTTTCTATGTGCATAGTAAGAAGCACATCTTAAGAAAAAGAACAGTTAAATTAAGATGGTGTTTCCTTTAGACCAAGAATCACGAGATGTGCGATTTAAGTAATATACTCCTCTTTGGGAATGAAGCAGAGAAAGGTTGGTTTCTTGAAATAATCATTGCTGTGGTCATAATCAGACCATTTATTTGGACAAGACATTCCCTGAATTGGCCCTGTCAAGTCCAAGTAGAGTAAGAAATTGCAATTTCATCAGCTTTCTAAAGTTAATGGCTGTGTTTTATAATTTGCTGAAGTTAATGGGATAAATTCCCATTGATGTTAATGGGAGTTGTGTAGCTGAATCCCTGTGTATTATTTGAAAGTAGATTTCCAAAGTACCTCACAGTCCTCCTTCCACAGGAAACACTGTATATTTTGTTGTTGGTGGTGTTATTCATATAGAGAAATGCTAGAGTGCAAAAAAAAACCAAGCTGCCTAGATTGCTAAAATCTGTGCAAAACCAATACAAATTAACTTCATTATGGCTTATGGATATATTTTTTATTTTAAACTGCACATCAATTGGATGCCAGAGTTCATAATGTCATCTACCTTTATACCAGTAATTAACATTGTGCCTGTTGTGTTTTAGATGTCAATGTGAATGTCATCTACATCTGCTCCCATCATATGAACGACGAGTTAGTGCTGTATTACAATAAAATCCTGAGTCTACATGCAGCTGTCAAATCAGGGAACCTTGAGGACAGAAGTGACCTGCAGGACAGGTTCAAAATTATCACCCCTGAAGCTGTAAACTTCTTCCCTGTGAGTTTGTCTTCTAATTACTACGGCTTCAGGGATGCAGTAAAATTAAATTGGAAATTTTATAACTTGCAACGCTCTGGTACACATCAGTGAAATATTATTGCAAGTTTAACAGCTTTACTGATTAGACTACTAGTTGGACTGTAGGAATAAATATCCCAGTTTAACTTTCAGATTTAGTTGAGTTGCCCCTGCCCAGTTTCTGTGTAACCGAAGCCTAATTGCATAGTTATTGGTGGCATCAAAGTAGGTGGATTTACAACATCATCCCTTTTTCTTAGTTTTGTGTGGAGGATGCCAAGGGCAGAGAAAGGCTGGGCCTGCACATGGTCACAAAGCTACATAGGGACAGAATCTTGACAGGATCCCTGTTTTCTGACCTCCACACAGGTGTCCCCACCTCAGAGGAAGTTGAACTGACTTATCATGTCACATGGTACCTAAGAAACAAGGTTCAGATTTATTTTTTTAAATGCACTGATTTTTAATGAATGGAATGAATTCTGAGTGGAATCCATCCTTAGACAAGAGCCTTTGGAAGCTCATGGAACCTCAAGGGTAGGGTTGAAATCAATTCCTCTGCATTTTGATATTTAAGCTTTCCACGTTAAACAACCAGTACTTCTCCACCTATTTGACTATCCAATTTTGAGGGGACTTTTTTTGTATAAGTAAAGGCTCTAAATTTTCTGATGAAGGTAGCCCTCTCCACTTACAAAGCTAACACCCACCAGCTGCCAGAAGGAGCTTCTCCAGATCTACTGAAGAGGCTGGAACTCAGAGGGGATTTGTGAGAAGGAGAGTGAGTGAACTAAGGTTTGTTGCAGTCTAATCACAAGTTTTCTCCTTTGGTCCTTAGAGCAATGTAACAGGACTGAAAGGATCACTCTCATTTTATGGCTGTGGTGACCAAGGCTCATTTTCTGGTCTAAGGTTCCTATAGGGCCAGATGTGAATCAATTCTTGCCATCCCAGAACTCTCTCATGACCTGGAATAACTACCTTGCTCCAGAATGGCCCAGTGGCCTTGAGCAAACCTTCACATCTTCAATCTTCATCCATAAGATGAAGTGATGGGTTAGCTAATTCCAAAGTCTTCTCCAACTCTCTAGTCCTGCCCCCTAAGAAATCTCCCCTTACCGTGCACTCTTCGACCTGCAATCAAGAGACAGGCCATCAGCCTAACCCCTGGAGGGGTCTAGTCAGAGTGTACGTTGGCATCTCGGCCAGTAGAAACAAGATCACAAGGCTTTAAGTACCTAATATTTCTTTTCATAGCTTAAATTCAAATTGTTTGAGTAATTAATCACTCATACACAATCAACTTTTTAAAATATAAAAATTAAACTCTCGATTTCAAATCCATTCCTGTGCATAGTTAGCTATAGCTTTATTTCTTTTTAATGGGTTCGAGAGATTGTATCAGTGCTGATTTTCATTCAAATGGATGGCTTTGAGGAGATTTTTTTAAGGCGTGCCAAAAATCTGTTTGTACATCTCTCCAAGTTACTATACAACGCTTGAATTGGTAATGGCAAAATGTGCTCTTATAAAAGTCATCATGTCTATTTTGGGACATTTTAATGCCTATGAAGACATTCTAAACAACTACCTTTTTTTAGGCTAAAAAAAATCAATGGTGATGGATTAAATGGAGCCATAATGTGAGGGAATTAGAAACATTTTAGATTCTTTGTCACAGTCATGTTAATCTGCTGCCGGGATCCAATGATACTGATCTTTTCTAAATGGTCACACAAGACCTGCGGTCAGCAATGTGTCCTCTGCCGTCACTCACTCACATTTGAATCTTTATTGAATGCAATACTGTGACAGCATCTTGCCTGAGGAATACGGCCCACAGATGACTAGCACATGGAGCTGCAGAGGATACTTGCCAAGAGAAATAAGCAAACCTAGAGGAGACAGAAACCCATCCTGGCTGGAAGTGTGCTCAGAACTTTCCATTAGGTTCTATGGCCACATCTGCTGTCTCCTCTTCACAGCTCATCAACCCTGTAGACCTTCAGCGCTCCTCTGGAAGGCAGGGAACTGTGGCTGCCATGGCATGTCAGCCGTGCTAACTGGGTTCGAATCCTGCTCTGCCGTTAACGAGCTGTGTGACTGGGCAAATCACTTGAGCCCCGATTTCCTTTTTCTCCAAAACAGGGACTGCTGATCACGACAGGATTGTATACGGATCAAAGGAGAGAACAGACACACAGGCCTTGCCCTTGTTAACTCACCAGGACTGGGCCCTAGAGACACCTCCAGGTGCCCCCAAGAAGCTATCGTTGATGTTGTAACTCAAATCAGCAGCTCCCTGGACTATTTATATATTTATTTTTCCTTACATTTCCTCATTGGAATAATTTGTGGGAGAAGGAAAGTAGCAAAATAAACAGTGACCAACCAGGGGATCAAATCCCACCAGGTGCTGTCACTAGGCATTGTCCAAGGGAGCACTGAGTTTCCTAGAACTGCACTTTCCGAAGTACATTTTAAAACTGAATTTAAATTATGGTAGAAAAGGCATGTTGCATAGATGGAAGGAGCCTAGAATAAAACTCCTCATCTGGAGGAAGAGTCCATAGGGTAAATCATACAGCTCTTCTCAAAGGAGTCCTGATTTTTTGCTTTTTTGTTGTTGTTGTAAAATATATATAACACACAAAAGAAAAAAATATATATATAACACAAAATTTACCATCTAACCATCTCTAAGTATACAGTTCGGTGGCATTAAGCACCGAATTTAGATTGTTATGCAACCATCATCCACAGCAGATACTCTGTGCCCACTAAACAATGAGTGAATGACGTGAGAACCTGCTTCTGGAGCAACCTGCCACTTTTACCTCACCACTGCTTCTACCAGCCATTTTCAACTGGCAAGTTTCATACCCATTAAACAAGCACAGAAGAGCTGTGGTTTTAGGGAGGAAGTTATTTCAGAGCTGGAAGAATGCTAGAGACTTCTAGTCCAACCCCTTACTTGAATATAGGAACTGACACTCAGGAAGGCTGAGAGTATTCTAAGTCCCCCAGTTAGTTACAAATTCAGGCAGGATTGAAATCCAGGGGATTTTCCCAGGCCAATTCTCTTTCTCCCACACTCAGAAGTTATTCTGTTTTCTAAGAGTTTGCAAAACAGTGCATTGGATATCCCTGGAAACAGTCACTGAGTATTTCTCCTCATTTTTATGTGGAGAAAAGTAGATAATTTTTCACTAAAATTGAAGTCAGTGCTAGTCTATAAAAGACCTTCGAATTCCCTTAAGAGTATGCCATATTTGCATATATTATCAGTATGACATTTTAATGGCTTTAATTTTAAAAAAGCGTTTTCCCAGTAAAAATAATTACTACCATTTATTGACTATCGACTCAACATCATGCATTGTACCAGGTGTCTTATATCTGTGACCTTACTTAGTCTTAGAGCAACCCCAGGTATGGGTATTTTTGCTCCCCATTTAACACCTGAAGAAATGGGCTAGCAGAGTCTAAATTCATAAAGCTCGTAAGTGAGAGAACTGGATTCAAAGACAGATCTCTTTTGACTCTAACGCCCGATGCTGCTGTGCGTGCCATGCTGCTCTTTTCTAGAAGTAACATGATCTTGGTTCTGGTAGACCCTGCTGAGTAATGTCTTTCTCATGCCCATTTCCACCTGGCAAAATCTTATCCGTACTTCAGAATTGACCTCAACTCCAGCTTCTTTCATGATGGCAATACTAGCGAGCGTTCACTAGGTACTTACAAGTGCTTTCCTGCTTTACCTCATTGAATCCTCACAGCATCCCTGTAAGATACCCATTTTACAGATTAGGAAACTGAAGCTCAAGGAGAATGAGTAACTTGCCTTTTCAGCTTTCTCTACCACTGTATGGCCTTTGCCTCTCTCCCCTTATACCTCTGAGGAACTCAGTAGATCCCCATGGTCTCGTTTACCTTGAATTAGTCATGTGTTAAGTATTGATATTTGTGTCCCACTCCTTGAAAACAGAGAAACATGGCTGTATTAGTTCTGGCGTGTGCTGACCATATGGTTCTGTCCTCTGCCCCTATTAGGCTTAGATAGAATGACTTAATTAATTGAATAAGACAGTCACATGCATTGCTGAGCTGGGTCTAACTAGTCAAAATAAAATAAAAAGAATTTGTCATTGGAAAATAAATTTGAGTTTTTCTGGAATTTTCAAATAATTTCTATTCATGAATCCTTTCCAGAACGGTTATCTAGAAACTATTGATACTCACTACAAAGGTGCATATTCTCTGAAATGGACTTTATGATAGAATTGTGGAAAGAGGGTATCAAGTGAAGCCCCTCTTTCCTACTGAAACATTTTTTTAATTGCCAGATTAGGGGTCTGTATAGTGCAGAATATACTATGGGGCTTTTTTCTTCATTTTTTGGTATTGATTTTCTAGACACTTTAGTGTTAAACCACACCAGAAGTGTTGCAGAGATGAATCACTATTATCCAAAGGCCGCCAGCCTCTTTTCCTTCTAACAGAAGGATAATTCCACGTGGATCAAATAAATACAGATGTGAAGTAATTAGTTCTATTCCCAGTGAGCCTATTTCTAACACACTAAAGATGTGAGCGATTATGGACCCTCACCCCAACAGCTTTTATCAATTTAAACTGCTGAACAACAGGATAGGTCATAACCCACCCTGCTATTAATAATGTATTTATTATGTGCAACATTATAAATTAGGTATATGGACTAGAGAAAGGACACCTTCTAACAGGAATAATCTGATCTTCCCCCAGAAGCATCACATGTGCTTGGCCACTCACCTGATGTACAGTCCCAAGGCAATCAAAAGAATAAAGCATCTCATCCAGGGAAGAGAGGCCTACATCGTGGGCGGGTTCCTCCACAGAGATGACTTGGCCGTGGCTGACATGTTAGATGTGCCCATCTTGGGCACAGAGCCTGAACTCGTCCACCTTTACAGCACCAAGTCCGGAAGTAAACGGATCTTTGACAAAGCCAACGTGCCTGTCCCTCCTGGGATATACACCCTCTTTAATTTTCCACAGGTATGTGGGGTCGACCAATAAGGCTCTGTCCAAATATTTCCTAGCCTCTTGATTTTGTGCAAATTCAGGGGATCTGGAGCTAGCCCCACCCAATGAAGAATATGGAAATACTTGAGTGGGTTGGAAGGGATCTACATAGGGCCTTCAAGTTTTAAAGCATCTTCCTATTGGTCCTGTAAAAATTGCTGGGATTTCCAAAATATTTACTCAGTTGGATGAAGACATTGAAGATTCGAATTGTGTATCATTTGGGCTAATCCACCCTCAATATTTAATACCTTTACATGGATTAGTTCATCACTGTATCACCCAGTCAGCCATGTAGTAGGACCCTACGAGACATGGGAGTCTGTTTTGGCCTACAGAAGCAAGTTTGGGTAGCTCCAGGGAGTGAACCTCACTGCCAGGTCAAGTTGCAGAGTGCAGTAGATAGCCTTGTTCCTGTAAAAAAGCTTTGGTCCCTCCAAAGGGCCCTAAAGAAAAGAGGAGAAAGATCCCACAGAGGTCAAGTGAACTGGCTCTAGGAACAAAACTGCTTCCGGTTTTCCTTTGGACCAGGTCTGCGGCTCTGCACTCTTCCAACACATGGTTAGGTCCCCAAATACTTAGAGAAATACACTAGCCACTGGAAGCATTTTCTCTTTGAGTCAGCCCTGGCAGGTGTTCTCTCATTTAATTGCCATCTGTTATCATAATAAAGAAAATTAAAAAACAAAAGGCCATTAACATTCCTAACCTCTGTTTCAGTCCATCTCTTGACCATCACTCTGAGCCAGTCACAAATTATCTCTCCTACCCGCTTCTAGGAATGCTTCACAATGAGGCAGTTTATGAGGGCCAGTGTTTAGGCTTCTCCTTTATACTCTCAGTGGCCTGCTCATGATAGCCATTGACCCCTAAATCAAGCTTTCAACAGATCATACTTTGCAGAGACTAGTTTGAAGACACGGTGAACTTATTAAATTGCCCTATAGTGTCTCAGTCTTGCTATAATGTTTCTAGCAATGTGTGGACTCCTGAAGGAAGTGCAGTCTTGCAATGGCATAAGCAATTTTAGTGGAAGTGGGTTGGAGAGGGCCCCTGGGGCTCCCATAGTCTTTGCCTCTACTGGAATTTGAAGATAACAAGGTAGGTTGCTTGACTCTGCTTCCTGGTCAAATTTTTGACTGGTAGACTTAATACAAGCAAAATATACTTTAAAATGACACAAGGTCATGCATGCATGTCACATGAAATGATCTCCAAGGTTTTAAAACGTCTTGTAATATTTATACTGAGTCTTAGCTTCATCTTCACTGATGATGACTCAGGCAGTCTTTGCTCTAACATATTTGAGGGCTTTGTATGTTAATTGTGGTTAAAGATGTAATCACATTTAATGCAGTAAAACCCTGAATACCATTATTCAGAAGTAAGATTAAAAACCTTTCCATAAGCACAGCAGATTTGAGGGATCTTATTCCATCTGTGGTATGTACAGATTGTATCACAATAAACCAAGTTACAACTGAGTTCTACTCTGTTTGGAAAACATACATCTGAAGTCATCAAGAACTAAAGTACTCCTTTGAGATTTTTCCAGAGAGTGACTACTCTACCTAATCGATCTGAGCGTTTCAGTATTTTGAATCTGCAGATGGTAATGAATCAGTAACACTGACTTTTTACCAATGTGCATCATAAACTTAAAGCTGGTGAAAGAAAGCTGTGATTATTTTATCTTAGGTTAATAAGTATTCCTGAGTATTAGTTGGATTTTTGCAGCAGTCATTTTTCTATTTCTGCTCTTTACTGTATAAAATGAATCACAACTAAAAAAAATTATATATTTTGAACAGATAAACTCAAACAAAAAATAACAAATGTTTGGAAATAGGATAAATTCATTCAGTTTATGATTAACTTATTATTATTATTATTATTATTATTATTATTATTTACAAATCTAGCATGTGCACAGAGAACACTTCCTATTTTGGTCCATAAAGTAACCACGCAAGTTCCCTTTCTGGCATGTGCTTCATATGAAATATCGACAGCTTTGGTTAAATAATCAAAAATGGCAATGCTATTTTAAAGCACTGTTCAATTTTCACTTAAAGATAGCACATAATTCTTTCCAGTGGTGCAGTCTTTACAATACTATTGATTGTTTTCATTACTGTAGGGGATCCATCAAAGGACGCCCATTTATAGGATTCTTAGAAGTGACAAATAATAGGATTTGGAAGAAACAAATAATAATTCTGTTAGTAGTTGAAAGCTCCAAATATACAATATATCCAAATATATGGGGGGAAAACACTATGCCAGAACACCTTTCCTTAGACTAGCAACAGAATTTTATCTGGCACTATGGCCATTTCCACTTTTGCCAAGCATGATCACAATACAGGAAAGTATGACTAAATGTAGAATCTGTCCTCTCCACACATTAGAGAACAAGGGGTGTGATTTTGGAAGACACATTAGAAAAGCTTCCTAGGCTGTGTTCGTTACTGTATGCGTAGACTTGTCATTTGAACACCCAAATCATCCAGAGACTCTACTTGATAATTAGGGAGCTAAGACAATTTCATTGCCAATCTGACTGAACATCCCATATTTGCTTGAGGTTTTAGGGACCCCCAAGTGTGGCCATTTTGCTGTTTCTTCCACACTGCGGTGTCAAGTACCCTCCCCAATAGCACTTGCTGCATAGACACAATTCAAGTGAACAGATTGTGCCTTTAAACAAAATCATTTTGATCTTACAGCTCCAGACTGCAATAGAACTTATCCATCTTGACTCCTTTCACACTCTTTAGTTTCAAATAAGGTTTCTGAAATCCATTTGGTGAGTGAAGAAAAGGCATCAAGAGAGAGAAGGGTTAAGTGCTGTGGAGAGTTCCAATGCAGGAGCCATTTCCAAGAACAAGGCCAAGCGCCCTTTTGTTGCCTTCTGGGAAGTAGAGACTGGAAAATCTAATGAGAAGATGAGACAAAAATCATTTCATAAGCTAATGAGCTGTTTATAGGACAGTACTACTTATAATTAAGTCATGCTATAGACTTTTGTCTGATTCAAACACACTCCAAATGGCTTATTGACCATAAGCCGAGTTGCTTCTCTGGCTCCTCCTCTGACTTTCTCCACCTTGCCCTTCTCCTGCCCTCTGCACACTGGGGTAGGCAGCACCACGGAGAGGGATCCAGCTTAGGGTTTGGAGTCAGAGCAGCCTGGGAGGAATCCTTGCTCTGCTACTCAGTACTGTGTGATTGTGGGCAAGTTGTTAAATCAAGCAGCCTCTGTTCAGATGCAAAATGGAACTAACAATGATGCCATCCTCATAGGCCATTGTGAGCATTTAATGAGAAAATTCATGTGAAGAACTTTATACAGAGCCAAAGGCCTGTATAAACAGAGTTCAGTAATCTTAGGTATTATTGTTACTGTCGTCATCCTTTTGATTTTAAAGCTTGGGATTCTTTTCTATTCCTAAAACTTCTATGTATTCGAGGTCAGTTCTTGAGGGAATACTTCCAATAAAATGTGGGGTAGTGTATATTCCAGGAAGGCTCCCCTCAGTGTTTCTTCTCCTTCGTCTGTCTTGTTCTGGAATATATGTGTTCATATCATGCAGACAGTAAACTTGGCCAGCCAGACAAATGCATTTCATGTATGATAATGAGGAAAAAATTAAATGTTTTATAGGTTATGGCATTTAAAAGCTCAGCAAAGCTCCAAACAGTTAAAGTTTTCAAGACTATAACTCTTTATAGTCTTCAAACTATAAAAAAAATCATTTGAGGAATCAATAAGTAAGCACATAATTCTCTGAAAAAAAAAGGAAACAATACCAAGATTCAATTACAGATATTTAAGGGTTTTTTTTTCTTTTGCGTTTCAAAGCCAAACAACATTAATACCCATGTTTTTAGCAGCACAATTTACAATAGCCACACTATGGAACAAGCCTAGGTCCACCAATGGATGAATGGGTAAAGAAAATGTGATGATATACACAATGGAGTTTTATTCAGCCATGAAGAAAAATGAAATTATGTCATTAGCAGGAAAATGGATGGAACTTGAGACCCTTATGTTAAACAAAATAAGCCAGACTCAGAGGTCAAGGGTCGTGTGTTTTCTCTCATAAAGAAGCTAGACAGGAGAAAGGAAAAGAAAGGTTGGGTGTGAAGGGAGGGGTGGCCTCATGAAAATTATAGTCTTCAAACTACTGAGTAGAGGAAAAAAAAGGGAAGGAAGGAGAGAAAGAAAAGGGGAAATACCTGGGAATGATACTGACCAAATTATGTTCTTATGTTGTGTGCATGTATGAATACGTAACAGATCCCACCATAATGGACCACTGTAATACACCAATTAAAAAAATATGGGGGTGGGGAGCCAACAAAGTGATAATTTGGGAATATCTCATCAACCAGATTTTAGACAAGTTTGGTCTAATTGGCTACGATTTTTCATGACATATATACATTACTTAACATTCTTTAACCTATCTTAATAAGTAGAAGAGAAGCAAATGAACCGACTATGTGAAGAGAAGACACTTGTAGGGTGCCACCACCCGGTTAATATGGTGGGAAGAGTCTCGGGAATGTGCTCTACTAATCGCTGCCCTGTCTTGGCCCCACAGATGATAGAACAGCTGAGCCAGCTGGTGACGGATCACCTGAAAATTCAACGCTGGCTCTTTAAAATGGACTCAGAGTTTGGAGGAAATGGGATGGCATTTTGTGACATTCCTTCCCATCTAAATTGCTACAAGTGGGTGTTAAAGGAGAGTGACAGATACAGCTCTGAAGACTGGAACAAGAAGTGGGCACAGGTAAGTGTTCAGGCTGGCTTAAACCCTAGTGACCATGGACAGTTAGGAGTCACGCAAAGGCTCAGAGAGGAGAGGAAAGTTCTCTCTTCTAGACTCAACTCTGTCACCCATCTACAGGCCATTCTTGTGCCTCTGTGCTTGCATAAAAAATGAAAGGGATTCATTAGGATATTTTAAATATCCTTTGTTTGGACTCTGATAGCCTTTATTCCTATTTTCAAATCAATTATGTAATTAGGAAGTGATTTTTTTTCTTATCTTATTCAGGAACATTACACATCTCACCATTTGCCCTGTGAGGGTCTTGATCGTGTGCTTCTATCAAATGTCGTTATTAAGCTAGCTGTATTTTATTATGAGATAGAAATTCTATTAGCAAATGGTTGTCACCTGGAAGCTAATGTATAATAGCATTCTGTCATCAGTCATGTTTTTTAAAAACAATCCAAGAAAATTTATGTAATTGCTAATCCCTGCGAGATGCCAAGAAAATAATAGATCCAGGGGGGCTGGGGATGTGGCTCAAGCTGTAGCGCGCTCGCCTGGCATGCGTGCGGCCCGGGTTCGATCCTCAGCACCACATACAAACAAAGATGTTGTGACCGCCGATAACTAAAAAATAAATATTAAAATTCTCTCAAAAAAAAAAAAAAAAAAAAGAATTTCATGGATTGGGGCTGTGGCTCAGAGGTAGAGTGCTCACCTACCATGAGTGAGGCACTGGGTTCGGTCCCCAGCACCACATACAAATACGTGTCCACCTATAACTAAAAAATAAATATTAAAAAAAAAAGAATTAAAAAAAAAATAATAGATCCAGTAGAAAATCTCCCGGCAAAACCTGAGTAGTAGGTAAGAGGTCTTAGGATCTGAGTGAAAATGTAAAGATTTTCCATGCACATTGGTAAGATGACCTCTTGGTGTGTTCCAAATTTGTTTAATAATTAGTTTTATATGGTTTAATGTTTAAATTAAACTCACCACTCTAAAAGCGGTTCCATTTTTACCTCACAGAGATCTAGGCTTCCCTGGCTTCTCTTGATCCTACCCCTCCATTTTGGCTGCCCTACTGTTTAAAGCATCACTGATTAGGAACAGTGAGACACAGGTTCCCTTAACTGGTTCCTTCCCTCCTGGTATACCTAACAGTGGGCCGTGAAAAGTGATTTGTATCTGCTTCGAGCATCCCACTACAGAGGGACATGAATCAAGACACAAGTGACGGGAAGGGAGGGCACACTCGAGGGAACCACATTATTCTTGGGAAAGTGAAATGATAGATAAATCTGGAGAACAGTCAGGAGAGAGAGTTCCCTTTGACAAATGTGACGGTTCTCCCTATGATCTATTCTGGGCTCCCCCCCCCCCCAGTCAGGGAATGGACTAAATGCAGTACCTGTCATGGCCAGCTTTTTACATATTATTTAAAGGATACCAAAGTGAATTACTCTTCTAGAAAAAAATAAAACAAGGAAAATGTATTTAATTTTGAAGCCCATGGAGGTTTCTCTTATGTTCTCTTTGAATGGGATTTCATTTCACATTATATAGAATTTCCTTCTTAAACAAAACTGTTGAGATTAAACCTTAGAAAATTATGACTGTTTTATTTTTAAAAATTGAGTGTACAGGGACTGGGATTGTGACTCAGTGGCAGAGCACGCACATAGCATGTATGAGGCACTGGGTTTGATTTTCAGCACCACAAATTAATTAATTAATTAATTAATTAAAGGTCCATTGACAATTTTAAAAAAAATTGAGTGTGCAGAGTGTTTGCTGGCCTCAGTATTTCAGAAGAAAAAATTTTAAAGAATTTCCTTGACATTATACTATGATAAACTTGAAATACTTGACTTTAAGAAATATTTAAAATACTGACACTCACTGAATTGTACTTAGCAGAATCACTGTACATTATTTAATTTCAATACTTTTAAACATTTAAATTGTCACCAAATACATTTGGCAGCATTGTTAATGTTATTAAGTGTGAAACTCTTGAATATCATTACTAGTCTGTCTAAATCATTTTTTTAAACTTAACAAGGAAAAAAACAATTACTCAAAAATCTTTTTAGTTTTAGGCCAATGCTTAGCCATGATGTGGTGAGTACCCAAAAGTGAAAATAAAAATAAATCAGTTCTAAAGATACATACACACACACACACACACACACATATTATATAATATACGAAGATAATATATATGTGTGTTGTGTATATATACATGTATATGTATGTTGTATATGTATAAATATATATAGTGTGTATACACACACACACACACACACACACACACACATGATTATTGACATTCTTTTACCTTCAGAGTGAAATTGCACTGAAGGTGAGGGTGAACTGCAGTTCTCCATTGAGTGTAGCCATGGAGAATTTAGGATTAGAATTCTCCTTTGTTCCAGAAGACCATTGTAATGGTGCACATTTAGACATCAAAGCATTATTTTATGAGCACAGGCATGTTTTAATGTCCTATTACAGTTTGTAGACCTGTTTCTTTTGATAATGAAGACGTTGTGTCATCAAGCCTAGCCTGGCACATACAAAACATATGCTGGCAGGTTATTAAAAATTTCAGCTTCTTGATGAAAGACTATCCTGCAGGCTAAGAGTCCAGAGAAAGACTCCATTCTGGGAGAATTATTAGAAATGAGAATATGACTGTAAGCACTAAATTATGTTAATACTTACAAATAGCATCATTTGCATAGCAGTTTATGATACAATACCATGATTTTTCTCATTGGTATGTTGTAGGCAACAGATTAAAAACAGTGCTGTTTATGGGAGTTTGGGCCGTTTTGAGATTCCCTTGCATCTTATGCAGATATTGGTTTTAGATGTAGACAGGATTCAGTGTAGACTCAAGAATCTAATATAAAGATCATCCTTATATTTTTTCTACTCTAAATTTGAATTAGTTACTTGGCTGGTTGCAGTTGAGACTTGAAATAAAGTGATGGAGTCAATAGATGCTGCAACACCATAGTCACAGACAAATCAGTACAGCTATGTAGATGTTTTGGGGAAAGCAGAATGTTGCATCATGGCCACAAGGAAAAAGCCAAGTCTTTTTTTTTTTTTTTTTTTTTTTTTTTGTAATTTGGTGCTGAACCTGTTCTCTTCATCTTACTACTTAACAAAACCTACTCCCCTCACAGATTCCAATAAGCTCATTCCTCAAGTGCCCCGTGCTTGTTAAGGTTTAGTGAACCCAAACTTGTGCATACTCCAAACCCTCTGCTCACCAGTTGGGAGTGTTTGTTTTCATCTAGTAGGAAAAAAGGTTTAAGCAGAGCAGAAGCCTTCCTGGGTACCTAAGACAGCCTAGGAAGACCTAGGTACACTTACTGTGCTACTTCTCCTTCTTGTAGCTTTTTTCTTTTCTATTTTTTTTCCTTTTTTTTTTTTTTTAAGAGTAAATCTTCCCTCTCTCAATTCTGGGATATTGGCTTGGTGGCAGGGATCTTCTGGTGACATTGCTCTGTAAAAGATCTTATGAACAGTTCCTTTGAATAAAGAACTAAGCCAGTTTACTTCTTTACCTCAGTTCTGCCACAGAGTCTGGGATGTGGACTTCATGGCTTCGCTATTTCACCACTTAACAAGAAAAAGGAAATTGAACTGGCTCTTGGATGCTGCTATTAAATATTGCTATGTCAGCCTTTTGCAAGAGCAGCTTTACCTTGACTTGTACAGTAGTTTTGGTTTACTTTGTTGGGCGCTGGGTATTACTTTGGAGGTCACCAAAGAGGGGGGAATTAATTCAAGACAGCCCAAACTGAAAAAAAGGTAGAATAAGCCACAGCGGTTGTTTTGTCTTTATATAGAACTGTCAGCAAGCAAAATCCACTGTTTTTGAGTAGAGAACCAATAACCCCTTATGCCTTAGAACTCACTCATCTGCATCTCTGTGTGGAGACCTCCGTCCACTCAGAATGGCCTTGTAACTGAGTCAGAAGAGTCATTGTAGGTTGGCTGGGCAAGGCGACCCGTGGAATTTAGGCATTTATTGGGTGATCTCAAAGAACCATTGCCTCATAACCATGTAATCTTTAGAAAAGTTAAAAGACAAAATAACAAGATTAAAAAAATATTTAACCAAATAAGTGCACAATCACTTTCCCCAAACATAGTCTTCATTTTTGTGTACCAGATTCCAAACGTGCAGAATCTTTCATAGTAACAATAATAAAACATATGCTAATTAAACATCAGATTGTAACCATTTTCCATGTTTATACATAGTCATCACAACTAATGGCTGTATAACATTCCTTTATATAGATGAATTCTAATATATAAAACAATCATTTAATTGAAAATTTAGGTTATTTCTAGCATTTTTTAATATTTTGGTGGAAGAAGAAAAGTTTTGTTTGTTTTCACTCTTAGTTTTGATGTGGACCTCTTTTGCTTAAGTTGAATTGCCTCCCTAGAGACCCACAAGTAGCCTGCTTTATTATGAGGAGAACTCTTTACCACTTTCGTTATATGCTGCCATATTTCCAAGATGATGGTGCAAATTTCCAAAGCAAGTAGTGAATAAGCATACTAGCATTACCACAGCCTTACCAGCACTGGATTGCCCTTTTATTTTAGATATTAAAATGTACTTTATAGTCACTATTATTTCATTACTCGCAAGGGATATTCTTTTATCATTATATTTAATAATATTTGTATTTTATATCAGAAACATAACATCTGGTGTTAATAAAATCTAGGTTTTTAGGCTTAAAAAAACCTAGAGCACCACTTTTCCTAATCATTAAGCTATAAATAAATTATTTTCATTTATTTTTTATGTTTATTTTTAGATCCTAAAAAATCTTGACTTCTAAACTATCTTTGTGTATTTGGTAGTTGCCTAGCCTACCCGGGGGAGTGCGCATTGTAACAGCCATGAACACTGTTCCGGTCTTGAGGTTTTTCTTTTGTTCAGTATTAAAAATGAACACCTGCGCTTCCTGGGTGCCGGGCACTGTGCTGAACACGGTACAAGAATTATTTCATTCAAACTCAGGAATACCTTGAGGTTTTACTCATTTATTCTCACACCAATTTGACAAGGAAGGTATCGCCCTTTTTTCAGGGGGAGACACATGCCCAGGAAGCCAATGGCTTGCCCAGTTTCATATGGCTGACAAGTGATTGTGTCTGGCTGGGGACCCACATCTAACTCCCAGCCCAATGCTCTTGCCACACCCAGTCAAAACATTTAGAAGAGACCCTCTTGTTTGGGAGCCTCCAGAGAAGTATTCCCCATAGGATAGGTCCTTGCTTTTGTGACCTGAACCACGTGCTGCCGTTATGGAGGTTTTCTGCTTTCCACAGTGACTTGGAGAAAACACAGATGTCCCTAGAACACAGCCACTGATCTCCAATTTCTTCCTTTTTCCTCAAGGTGGTGAACTGGGAGGTGAGGAGGGAAATCAATACACACTTAGCTGCAGAGGGGGAGCCTGCCAGGGAGGCCCTGAGATTCTGGATCTTGCAATCAACTGCCTCAAGTACTCGTTTATATGTATGAATGAGGAGAGGGAGGTGTACACCTCACCTTTGGGCTATTCATGGGGTGACAGTTTTCAGTGCCTTTCTCAACTTAATACACTGTCATGATCATATGAGCTTGTCAATTCTTGAAAAGCTTTGAGCAGCCTACCTTTACAATCCGGGGTAGCATTAAAACTACGATGAGCATTTTAAACCCTGTTTAAAACCTGTTTTTCCTATGAGGAACCAAATATTTTGTTTGGTTTTTGTTTGTTTGTTTGTTTGTTGTTTTTGTTTTTGAGGATTTTATTTTATTTTTTTAGTTTCCTGTTTGAGGTTGACATGGTGCACTCCCTTTTAAGCAGAATGAGTGCTGGAAGAGGCTAGTCAGAGAGTCGAACCCTCAACAATTCAGTAAACATTCAGAGCCACCAAGAGCTGGTCATCTTCATGAGGTTCCATGCCCAAGCACGCCTAGGTTACAGTCCCTTGCTTGCTAGGCAGAGACACACAGGCAGATCACTGCAGCCCCCCAGGTCTCCACTCCTATCTGTAAACAGGGGTAATATGAGCACTTGCCTCATGGGGAGGTGAAGACAACCAGACAAATGAGATAATCCTGTCTTGGCAAGCAATGGGCTTGGCACATGAGAGTTCAAGTATTGCTTTTATTATACTAATAATAGAAATTTTCATTATAACAAACTCAAGCAATATTGAGCAGTTACAAACAATTTAATCTTTCTTTAGTTGGTAGATCCTTTAGGATCCCATCGGCTTCTTGAATGTTGTGATAATCAGCTCTCACAGTAGAGGACTGTGGTATTGAAGATCAGAATGTAGAGTCGGTGGTTCCTATTATACGATTGTCCCAGATAAGGCTTTTGAAAAGAATAAACCTTGATATCATTTCAAAATAGAAAACAATACCATGTGTTTGAACTTCCTAATGGGTTGAATAAAGAGGCTTGACAGAGTAGAAATTATTCAGACCAAAAGATGGAGTCTGGTTGCTTCATTTTCTGGTTCCAGTTGGTGTCTTTTCTAATTAGTGTAGCAGCACGTCACCACCGTCATTGGAAAGTCTTAATCATTTACATATTTTTCCTTATCTCTGAGAATGACTTAGAATGTGTTCTTCCAGTTCAATGGTTATTTTCATGACGCTGCCAGGGTTGAGTCTGAGGTGCTTCTCTGTGCCCGAGGACGATGACAGGAGAAGGAAAATTGCCTCCCCAAGTGAAATGAAAGCCAGGGTACCCCTTCGGAGGACCTATAATAGTCAGCTCGACAAGCTGTTGGTTTGTGTGTCCTATTGATTTAATATGCCTCTAATCAGTACATAAAGCTATGGGCCTGCAGTGTTAATTTTTCATATGCTTACAAAGTACCCTTTGATTTTCTGTCACACGTTAATTACAGCGTTTTGCCATTAAATAGGAAGCTTTGTGTAAACTAATTACTAGGTAATCATTGTCTACTGCAAGCGCGCTGTTTGTACCTTTTATTTTATTCTAAAAATGCACAGATCTCACAGTCTGGAAACACTCTACCTTCCAGCCATTAGCTCTCACTAATTCATAGCATTATTGTGGTGAGAGTGTAGGAGTTGTAATTGTTGTGGTATCAGAGCTGTTAATTACCGGAGTAAACAGTTGAAATGGTGCCAAGGTCTATTGTACAAGGCAGAGAAAAGGAGGTTTAAATGTTACTCCCACCATCTGGGGACTGGAGGAGAGGCAAATGCTTGGAAACAGCAGTGAGGCGCTATCGCGGCTTCAGCTCCAGGGTTGGCGGCCATATGGATCCCGAATATTTTGAATCAATTGAATTTAACTGCCAGTTTTTCGCAATAACAGCGTGGAAGGAAGGAATAAAGCAAAAGATGAGAGGAACGAGAATTGGTTAGTGTGTTCACATCCAGGAAGTCCCCGTTGGAGTTCTTTGGGAAATGTCTGCTCTGCTGAAAACCACAGAGCCGGCGTGGGTATCTGGAACGGATTCAGGATGAGTTTTACTCTGCTCTAACGGCGGCTGCGCCATTTGCTTCTGGTCGTCTGTCCTCAGTGCCCCCTGGCTGAGCAAGGGATGCCCTTGAGAAGACTCAGACTTCTTGTCACTGTGCCAGTTCCAGCAAAAACCCCACTTTGGAATTCACTGATTTATTATGCTGGCGTGGTCTGGAGAAAGAAAACAATCGCTACATAATGCTGCTACATCTGCCTCAAGTACATGCATCTGTAGGTGTGGAAAGATCAAAGAAGGTCCAGCCCCTGGCTCTGATTAAGAAACGGAGCTGCTGCCCGATCCTTTTGTACAAAATTAAAATATGAAATCTCCTGATGGCCTCTCATTTCATGGCACAGACCCACTCCTCTCCCCCACTACTTGAACAGAAAAAAAACAAGTCCAAAGGGCACATGTGTTTTCTTTTGTTTTTAATTTTCAATTAAAGAGCTTTCATCAGCATATGCAATTTTTTCAACCAGCATTTCTCTACCTGGAAAGGAAGAAACCCATTACCAATCCTAGTGATTACGGCTACTTCCACTTAACGGTTGATTTTCAATCTGCATAGTCTCCACTTTAAAAATATGGCATCGTCTGTGAAATGGTCATATGGACGTCGTCGATGTTGCTCTTATTTTTCAAAATAATTCCCTCAGAAATCGTTTTCCCACGTTAAAAAAAAAAAAAGAAAATGTGTGAAACACCAGCCCCTTGCTGCTGTAACTACTTTCTAATATCATTCCCCAAACATGAGCATATTCTTTTCTCTTTAAGCCACCCTGGATCACTGTATTTATTTCAAACTGTTCCTCTAGCAGATGTCGGAGTAATTCGGGGCGTAGTGGAAACAACTCCCTGAAAGGGAGAGATCTCAGACACACCGGGCGCCAAGGACGATGTTTGTCAGCCCTTTACGAGGGCAGTTCTGTCCCGGGGTGGGGAATTTTCCCCAGCGTTCGTGTCTGTGCAAAGTTCAATTAAGAATTTCAAGAAGTGCTTAATCTTTATCTATTGAAACCCCCAGCATGCAGCGCGACAGAGTGAGCCCGGGAAGTGAGCCCCGGCCGCCTGCGGAGAGGGGGGAAGAGAAACCGCTGCAAAGTTGAAGGGGAACGAGCCTTTCCGGCGTCTGGGTCGGCGCGGAGCGGCTGCGCTGAGCTTTGCAATGGAAGCGCAACATATGTGCCTCAGTTGGACAAAAAGCTTCTCGAGTGAAATCGACTGCCAGGCCCGCGTGTCGGTGCAAGGTGGAGGCCTCGATAATGAGGGACAGACTCCTCGAGAAGCAGCGAGTGGATAATGCTACATAAGTATGGAATTATATACCGCATTTTCACCATTCTGTTTAATGAGAGCCGCCACCGCAGCGAATCACTTGCCACCCAGCCGAAATGGGCCATTAGCTATCAAGGGAAAATTGTCTTTGCCGCTTTCAGCAGATGGAGCAAATATTTTACAAAGCAATTTTACATACCAAAAACATTTGTGTGCCTTGGTAATGTTGGCTGTTTTACATTATGTTACCTTCTACAGCAGCATAATTTTCCATCTCATCGAAGGCAAACTTGGCATTTTTGATTTTTAAATTCTCAATTAACAATTAAACATGGAGTATTAAAGCAGTCCTTAAACTTTAAGTAGGTGTGGGAAGTAGTTTATGGCTTGCTGCAGACATCTTCAGTTTTTTTCTTCATCCTCTCAGCATATTTTTGGCACTCTAAAGAGGGACGATTTCTAATGAACTTCATGGAAAGGGATCAGTGGAAACTTCACCACTGATTGCAGAACGACAGTGGGGTGTTCAGAGCATTTGCAGGCCTCAAATGTCCATCATCGATTATGGGGACACCATATGGTCCACCTGTTTGTATCTGTTCAAAATGATGAAGCTTCGAGGAACAGAAAACCCAACTCAAAATGGCTGTATAAATAAGGAGAAATTATGATCTCAGCTATCTAAAAACCCAAAGATTGTTCTGACTTCAGACAAAGCTTAACACAATGGCTCAGTGACATCCCCATGGACCCAGATACTTTCCCTCTCTGCTCTGCACTGTGCATATAGTTGCCTCCATTCTAAAGGTGGCTATCCTCAGAGTGACAAGACAGCTGCCAGTAGCTCCTGGAGTTTGTCCTTGGTCAAGGTACTAGGAAGAGACAACATCTCACCTGGTAGCATTCCCAGAAGAGCATGAAGCTTCTTTGAGAGGGCCCCAATAAGCACTTCCTAACACTTGATTGGCCTCGATGAATCATGTGTCTATCCACAGCTGACCTTGTGATCAAGGCACAGCATTGCTGGTCAGGGGCCCACCTTGGAGGTAAGGGGGGAATCTTGTTCCGTCAATCTTACATAGCAAAGAATGGAGGAGGGGAAGTCCCTGAAAGGGAGTTTGGGGTATCATTACTCTGAAATAAGGGACATAGATCCTGGGCAGCCAACAAGAATGGCCACTGTACCATTTTTTTCATAAATTTAATAATGAAAATTTAGCATCACCTGTGGATGATCTTATCTGACCCAGACTGACCATTTTATGGCCATCGAAGGCAGGTACAGGTGCAGATTCCATTGCACTTGTAGCATTTGAATTTGAACCCAAGTTTTGCTACTTCCTGCTGTGTGGAGGGAAATGGGGATGATGATATCTATCTTAGATAGTGACTGTGTGGTAATAAATAGCATGCCGTTATCCTGACACGTGACTGCCATATGGCAAACTTTCAATAAGTGAGAGCAGTAATTTCACTTAAAAAATGGCTGAATTGGTAAAATGTACCCTATGAAAATCAGCCTTCTAAATTCACCTTCAATTTTGAAATCCCTTCCTTCGCTCCACCAGTGTGCCACTAGCTGATTCAAATCCTGAGCACCTTCTGCAGTGCCCCACGCTTTACCCACTGAAAACGGCAGGGGGCAGTGGAGAGCACTCACCAGGAGTCCAAGCTGCCAGGCGCCCCTGCAGTCTCTCTGCAGGACTTCGAAGCCCCTTTCCCTCTCCTGTTACATGCAGCATTTGTGATAGTCCATATGGCCCCTTTCAAAGCTGACAGTCTTTCTTAGTTTTTCAGGTCATTGTCTTGCCCTTTTGACTCTATGCCACTCTCCATTCTTCAGTTCAGAGTTTTCAGAAGTGTCTGTAAAGCAGCACCATCTAGGCAGGTCCTTTGGTTTCCTTCAACACTTGATCTTAGGCAAAAGACTCAGAAATGATTCCTTGGTTTTTCTCCCCCACCCCACACCCCGCCCTTTCCTGTTTTAACCAGGAATAGAAAACAGGGAGGGGCCTTAACTCCAGGTGAAGGGAACAGCCCTGATTGAGAGAGTTGTCAAAATCACCCTTTGGTTTTCTTTTAAACCTTATCAACAATGTCTGAAGTGGGAGATGGAGGTGATTTGCCAAGAGGGTATTTTACTTAATGCACCACTGACAATTCAAGAAAGCTGCTAAAATAAAATGTGAGTTTGGTGGGACTGATTTTGAGAATATTCTAATTTGTATTTCTCCCTTTCTGTCTCTCATCCTCCCTAATACACACACACACACACACACACACACACACACAGAGAGAGAGAGAGAGAGAGAGAGAGAGAGAAAGACATTTGGAATTTGCTTGGTTGGAAGAGCTAACTCTCTAGAGTTTGAAGTCACTTTAGTCATTGAAGGCAGTATTAAACTGAATATGTTAGTGTCTTCCCCAGAGATATCCTGAATTTCCTTCAATCAAATTCTCTCTCTTCAAACTCACACTGTGTGTGTGTGTGTGTGGTATAGTGCCGGGGATTAAACCCAGGGTCTCACGCATACTGGGCAAGGACTCCCAGTCCTACGTTTTCTTGAAGAGAGAGAACTGAGAGGCAAGGTCCATAATTAATGGACAAAGGTCTCCAGCATGCGGTGCTGGGGTATGGCTCAGTGGTAGAAGGCTTGCCGAGCACGAGCTGAGGTCCTAGGTTCAATCCCCAGCACTGCAAAATGGACAGTCTCTAGGATACTCCAGTCAGGTGGAGGGAGGCTCTGTAGATATCTTGAGACTTTTCAAGGTCATGACTACTGTTGATGCCCTCTGAGGGGTAAAGGTGGGTCCAGGTGAAGTGTGAGCAAGCCTGTGCAATGGCAAAGATGGGCTGAAGTTCCTCCTGACTGGGAACTACCCTAGAGTTTCAGCTCCACAAATGCCAGAAGCTCCTGAGCACTCCCTTCTCAGCGAAATCTTGTTATCATTCACAAGGTCTATCTTTTCCTTTTACTCACCCAGAGTCACTGGCTCTAAATGATCTGCTCAATGTGGGTGACAGGCTCTAAGAAACACTGACTTGGTTGTCAATCACCCTGACATTACTCACTGAAAAGAAATGTCCTAACTATTCATTGCACAAGTTAGTAAGATACAGAAGATGCTCCCTGATGCTGA
The DNA here is from genome assembly GCF_045843805.1 of Urocitellus parryii. NCBI lineage: Eukaryota > Metazoa > Chordata > Mammalia > Rodentia > Sciuridae > Urocitellus > Urocitellus parryii. Next base: position 111,484,996 of record NC_135536.1, read on the forward strand.
CTTGTAACAGACATTCAATATACATGCACTTTGGGAAAGGGGTAGGGGAAGGAAGAAAGCAAGCCAGCAATGGCTCCCTGTTATTTTTTTGTCTTCAATCATTTGTCACTCGATAACAGAATGTGGCAACTCAGTGAGCGACTTTACCCAAACCTCCTTACTGTAGGTGCCTCTCATTTGCAGAGAGGTAACAATACCATGCTGGCCTACTTCAGGGTGTTGCCTTAAGGGCCAAGTGAGTTCATGAATCAGAGTCTGTGACAAGAGAAAAGTACTGTGTGAATACTGTTCTGATAGTTGAGATGGTGTGGGAGGGGTCTGGCGAGTGTGTGTGTGTGTGTGTGTGTGTGTGTGTGTGCACGCGCGCGCATGCACACACACTTGTGTTTATTCTGAACAGAATAAGGCTCAATAGCTGCATATCTTCCTTTGAAAGCATTGCTTTAGAGAATTGTGCTCTTTGCGTTTGCACTACATAAATGATAATCACCAGAGAACAGAAACAACCCCCAAAACTGAGACACGCACCTGACATGGGCCTTGTGGCCTTTGGGATCTTGCTGTGATGCATCTTCTGTGCCTGGATCTGAGCTCCCCAGCAGAAACTGGCTTTGGGAGTTGTTTTGAGGGTGAGGATAAAATAAAATGAAGCTCTTAGGCAGAAAGTCATTTTGCTGTCCCTTCTTGAATGTGCGGACTGTAGGTCCTACTCTATTATCTTCGTTGTCATCATCATCATCATTATTTTGTAGAAGTGAAGGAACAATTCTCTTTTATGGGTACTAAGGCAATTCTTTTGTAAAATCCTTATATTTGCTATCAGATGCTTTCAAAATAAAGAAATAAATTAAACAGTTAATACCAGCCCCACCCGCCCCCATTACTCCTCCCCATACGGTCTTCTCAGAGAGTTAATCATGGCCTCAAGTGGCCGCCACTTGCCCCAGCGTCCCCTATTGAACATCCCCCGCCAGTGCCTTCAGCTGTGTACATCTCATGACGGGACATGTCACATCCTCCAGATTCCTGCAGCAGACTCGCCTCTAAGAAATTTGCCCCCTTGCTGTGGCTTTGTGCACACGCCAACATCAAGTGTCACAGCAGAATGGGGAACTTCGTGAGCAGAGGCAGTGGTGGCAGCCGGAACCACGTCCTGATGCCTCATACCGGCAGCAGCCCTAAAGTTAATTACTGGCCTTCCCATAGCATGTTGCATCTGAGGTGACACTTCATAAATGTCACCTCATTTATCATCCTGATGCCCCTCAGAGGCAGGGAATCCCATAAAATCCACCCCGGAAGAACCGGTGGCAGCCATCCCCTCAGGTGGTTCCTGGGCAGTGAGGGGGCAGCCTGGGGAGATGTGTCACATCTTCTCTTGCTCTGTAACTTCAGCTGTTAAGGACTATGTCCCTGTGTTTACCACGACCATGATTCATTCCACAAACATTTAATGTTCCCTACGCTGGACACTGCAGGACTGAGCTCAAAGCCAGTGTCTTTGCCACTTTGAAATCCCACAGAAGCTAGAAGACAGGGAGAAGAGACCTCCAACAGAAGCAGCAAAGAAAGCCCGATGGGGGAGGTGTGACTGGACCCTCAGAAAGACTGAGGAGTCATCTGGGGAGGAAGAGGAGGAAGGCAGTTTGGGGGAGACTGGGAACTGGGGAGGAGAGAGGTGAGGCTATGAGGCTACATTGGAGTAGAGGCCATATCACAGAGGGCCTTCTCCAGGTGTCCTGCTGAGGAGTTTGCACTTGATCTTCTAGCAGGCTTCCACCTGCTCCTTCACTGCTTCCTCTCCATCTCCCCTGCTGCCCCTCCCCCGCCCAGTAACTCCCTAATATATACTTTTTTCTGGAGTACATGTGTGGCCACATGGCATATAACTGGGTTTCACACCCTTCAGAAATGGGACAGAAATAGCCCTTTCCTGAAGGCAGAACAAAAAATGAAATCTCCACTTCCTGGGTCAGGGCTTGGGTTGGAAGGCTTCCTTCCCTGACCCCCAGGTTTCCAGAGCAGGGCAGGAATGTATAGTCCTGCTTCCTCGCCCCAGCTCTGGGGCACTTTGTGAATGAGAGAGTCAGTCTTCCTCAACAGAGTAGAATGATTCTAACAGAAAGAAGCATTAAAAAAAAAAAAAAAAAGATGACTTTAATTTGCTGTGAACATCAGTGCAAATGTTATACAAGGTACAAAGGAAAGAAAAAGGCCCTTGGCTTTGACGGTGATTTTCCTGGCCTGCAATGAGCCTGATGATTCCCCAGACCTTCTTGACAGTCCTTGGTCATCCTGCAGCGGGGGTGGGCAGTGTGCTCTGCATTTCTGTTTGGTATGTCACTCACTCACTAAGCTAATAAGAACCCCACCAGGACTTTCTGGACATTTCAGAAATTATCAGATTATTTGGACCTGCCTAGCGTATACTCAGATGCTTGTCTTCTGCTGTGGATCTTCAGCAAGCATTGGACCCAGAATCAACCAGATAGTCCAAGGAGTTGAGAAGGTCAGGGAGACAAAGGAAAATCATTTTTAAATGTTTAGGGAAATCGGAAGTAAATGAGCATACAGATGATTTCTGAGGCTCCACCCAGTGCCACCCCCAAAGTTGATTACTGCAGGTGACTGAGCCATAACTCTTAGGCGATGGAGTCTTTTTTTCTTTTTTATAGTATTGGGGATTGAACCCAGGGGCGCTGAATCACTGAGCCACATCCTCAGCCCTTTTCACATTTTATTTAGAGTCAGGGCCTCACTAAGTTACTGAGGCTGACTTTGAACTTGTGATCCTCCTGCCTCAGCCTCTGGAGCTGCTGGGATTACAGGCATGCGCCACTGCACCCGGCTGAGCCATCACTCTTAAATTTACAAGTTCCCCTGCTACCCAAGCCAGTCTGAGCTTTGTCTCATCTTTGTACCATATTTTGAATATAAATACTATCCATCACATGGGCTGTGTCCAGTGCCCTGCCCCGCTTCTGGTAGAAGTGGCATCTGAAATGTGGCTTCTATTTGAAAATTCTTAGGGAAAATAATTATAATTGATGATGTCCAAAAAAGAAATTGCCTTGGCAAACCAAGGCTGTTCATATCTGTAAGCCAGATTTCTTGTTCACCAGAGACTTTCCTACTGTTGTCATTTGGACGGGTTCTCTGTAGTCTTTAGGTGTTGCATTGATATGGGGTTGGCCTTACTGCTAGACCAATGAGACTGACCTGGGGGGATTTCAGGCAGGTGGAGGCTGGTCCCAATGCTTTTCTTCCCCTCATTTTTCCTACCTGCCCACCTAAAATCTCACCTTTATAGTGTCAGCCCATAGTATAGGCTTTGGTGACAGAGTCGTTGGATGCAGATATCTACCAATAAACAGGAAGGGCACAGATTCAAGAAATTGAAGATCCAAAGAAAGAGCTCACCAACTCTATTATTTCTCCTAAGTTCAGTGCAATTAGGGCCACAGAACAAAAACCATCCCAGTCTGAAAAATCTCAGGGACAAGCTAGTTAGCTCCACATTTTTCAAAATGGCAAACTAAGGCCCAGAGTGGGGAGGTCGATTGCCCAAGGATACTCTGCTGGTCAGGCTGCAGTGAGTCCAAAACCTGGGTTTCCTGACACCCAGACCAAAGGGAGCCTTTTGTAGACAACAGGCACAATTAGCAGCAATTTTTAGGGGGGCAAATCACTTTGAAATATGAAAAATGAAATGGCCGGAAAAATAGAGAAAATTTTCAAAATGGCTTTCTGACTCTGGGTAAACAGTAACCACATTTTTTTTTGCCTGTTGGAGGCCTGGTTTTTAATCACTCCACAAGCAGTTTTCATTTCTGTAGTAAAATTGCTTGTGGTTCTATTTAATTTGTTTCTGCAGGAGCCAGCTTTGGTGAAGATCTCTGAGGAGCTGGCGGGCATTTTAGCACAGCACGCACAGCCAGTCAATGAGAAACGGTTCCCGACGTGGAGGAAATTCCTCCAAACATTTCTCAGTCAAGGTAAATAAGACTGGAAAGTTTCCATTGAGGAGCAGTCCACACAGCCTTGGGTTCTAGTTTGGGGTCAACCAGGGCCTGTGTAGATTCTTTGCATGGCCTGTATTGGCTTAGAAAAGTGCTCCTGCAGCTGACTTTTTCTTTTAAGTGTTGCCTAAATATTTATCTTGCACCCAGCCTCTTCAGTAAATAGGAACTGAGCCTACCAAGCATGGCGTGTGTATCTCAAGATGCTGGGCCTTTTTTAACACCAGACCTCTCCTGAGGGGTGGGCTTTGGATCTCATCTGTGGCCTTAAGCAAGGTTCTTAGGCCCTCCGGAAGCCCTGGATCCTCGCTTACCTGCTGCACAAGGTTGTTGGGAAGACTCAACGAACTAGAGATATCAAAGTGTCTGCCACAGGTCTCTAATCAGTGCTAGTTTCCCCTTCCTTTCACCCTCCTCCCTCCTCATCTTCACTTTCTAAGGACATAGGAGGCTCAGCTGAGGGAGTAAATGGGACAGATGATACTAATCCCAGTCCCAGAGGTCCCTGGGGGACCACACAGGGCAGGGTCACACAAGTCCTTGTTCTCTTGGAGTTGCAGTGTAGGTACATATGCGTTCCCACAAGAACCGCGAGACAGGGTTAATGGAACAGGCCATAGAGGGGATCTTTCCACTCACCGTCAAGTGACAATGATAAGAACAGTACATTAGCACTAACATATAATATAAGATGATAATGTTACATTAAATGACAGCAGCAGGAACAGCACAGTAGCCATCAGAGCATGGTATGATGACACACTAAGCACTCATGGTAGTTATTACATGCCAGGCACTATCCTACATATGCGTATATTAACATATTTGATCCTCCTAACAACTGTATGAAGTGGGTAAACATTGTAAACTCATCTGATAGAGGAGGAACTCAAGGTAAAAAGATTAACTCACCCCAAATCTCTCTGCTCACTCGTAGAAGAGTCCTTATAAGGCTACCTGTAGCAGAGCGAGGTGGCACATGCCTATAATTCCAGCAGCTCAGGAGGCTGAGGCAGGAGCATCATGAGTTCAAAGCCAGCCTCAGCAAAAGTAAGGCATGAAGCCACTCAGTGAGACACTATCTCTAAGTAAAGTACAAAAAAAAAAAAAAAAAAAGCTACCTCCACATCACTGTGGAGTCTTGGCCACAGCCAGTGGGTACATTTATTAAGGAACATGTCTTAGCTCTGGGTATTAGAGAGCATCAGAATGGACAGGGCTGTGGATTGTTGGATACACTGGCTGGACAGGGTGTGTTGATGCCCTGGGAATGGACTCTTTAAGCAACAGAATGGACGCAGCCATCTGATAAGAAAACCGAGGTGCTATGTGACCTCCAATATCCTCTTATCTAAAAGTCTAGGATTCCACAAATTTCCACATGCACCCATGCACAGAAAAGTAAAATTAAAAAACTCATTCCCAGGCCTAAATGGAAGAACATGAGTTTCCTTCCACAGAAATAAAATGTTTTTTAAAAAATCAAGAACAAGAGATTTTTTATGGAAGGAGGGAAAAACATGAAGATCTTCAGGTCCAATCCAAATCAGAGTGTTGGAAAATTTCCAGATCTTCCAAGGCCAGGCTACAAAGCATTCCTTGAAGCTATTATGTGAATCCCCAGCCAGTATCTCAGCTGATCTGCATGGGAATACAGTTACTAAACTTTCCGTGCATCTCCTGTTCATCTCTATCCTACCCCTCAGCCACATTGTAAACACAGGGCTTATTGATGGGAAGAAAGACAGACTTTATTAATCCAGCTTTATAGATGAAGAAACTGAGTTTCAGAAAGTCAAGGAATGACTTGGGCAAAGTCACACAACTGAGAAATTGTGAATGGGAACACAAAGTTAGATCCTACAACTTTAGTACATCTTAGAACCTGGTTCTTGTAAGTAATGTGTTTTTGAAGGCTGTGCCAGGCTTGGAGCCTGGTGCATTCAGCAAGCCCTGTGTGAATGCTCTCTGATGGATCCGGGCATCCACCTGCTCCCTGACTCTAAGGTCACCCTCTCCCACTATTTTCTGTTTTATTCTACTTCTTTCCTCTCAAGGGTGCTTGTGGCTACAAAATGTGGCACAGTTTTGATTTCCATATCATGATGGGATTACATCAAAGAAAATAAATTCTTTCTTTTTTTAAAAAAAAAGAGGGATTAATTGCTTTGAAAGGAAAAATTAACAATGAACAGGTTGTGGTCATGAGGCTGAGAAGATAATTTCTTTGAAATAAAAAAGATAAAGCTGTCTTGTAAGTAATAAAGGACAATATGTTTCCACAGAGGCACTATCTTGCAAAATATAGCTGACATAAGTTAACTGAATCAGGGACCCACTCAATGTTTTGTTTTTGTAGATTTTGGTGGGTTTTGGGGGGGAGGTACTAGGGATTGAACCCAGGGGTACTCAACCATCCCTAGCCCTATTCTGTATTTTATTTAGAGACAGGGTCTTACTGAGTTGCGTAGGGCCTCACTTTTGCTGAGGCTGGCTTTGAACTCCCAATCCTCCTGCCTCAGCCTCCCAAGCTGCTGGGATTACAGGCATGGCCACATCTGGCTGGTGTTGACTTGTTGCATGTACCTTGCCAAATCCTCAGCAACTGTATTCCCATTCAGCTCACACTAGCAGGCTTCATTTGAAGAAAAGAACATCTGGGACCAACCAAATGAATAAGTTAGGGCTAGAATGTATACCCTCTGAAACAGTTTTCCTTTGAAATTTGGCATTTGTCGGGGATATCCCTAGCCCAATTTTAGACATTTAAGGAAAGCATCTCTTGTTTGAAGTACAGTGTCTTCATTGGTGTGATCAGAATCAAAACTGCCATTCTTCGTGCCCTATTTACTATAAGCCAAGCATTGGGCTGAATATACATAGATACAGTTTGTCTAAGACTCACACCAACCTGGCAAGGTAGGTCTCATTATGCCCATTTTACAGATGAAGAAAAAGAAGTTGAGATGAAGCTACTTGCCCAAAGTCTCTCAAGAGATGGCTAGGACAGGATCTGAGCCCATGTCCAACTGCCCAAGCCTAGGTCATCTCCTCCTGCAATCCCTGAGAACGTGTCCTTTCATCTGCTTCCATCTTCCCACCAGGCGGTGTGATCGAGGCCTTCCCACCTGCAGATAGCATCACCAACCTGACTGTGGACATGCTGATAGAGCCCAATGGAGAAATTAGGTTGCTGTCAACGGGAGACCAGCTCCATGCCGAAAGCCCCTTCATCTCCTCTGGGACTACCATGCCTCAGACCTCTGTGGATCCCCAAGTTCTCAGTTCTTTGTGTCTCCAAATTGGAGAGGCCTGCAAGACTCGAAATGTGATTGGTCACTTTTCTGTAGATCTGGTGACTTTTATTGATCCAACCACCTTGGAACAACAGGTAAGTTGAACTGATGTCACATAAAATACTGAAATTCTTCACCACCCCAGACCTCCATGCAAGGGACGATATGAGGGGGCTCGCTGTGCACTGGTGAGCTGACTGTAAATCTGCGTCTGTGCGGTGCATGTCCGCCAGGTGAGATCAGGTTTTATGTCTAGAAACAGGGCCAAGGTCAATCTCGTCTGGATACAGCTGGAGTTTAGATGGCTGCAACTCACCCTGCATAGCTCTGTGATTGGGCCCACAGATCTGTCCACTAGCATTAAGTCTGTTACCGTGAAACTACTTCATGCCAACCAGGGATTGAACCTATTATATTCTGTTCTTTTCATAATCATTAGAAAGGAGTCAAGAGTCCTTGTTTCCACTTCTTATCATTAGTTCACCAGCAACTTGGGTTGTTGATTTTTTCATTTAAAAAATGTATTGGGAGATATTTCAGAAATACAAAAAGGTCTAAATAATTTTATAATCAATACCATGTGCCCCCTCCTGCTTAAGAAATAAAGTGATGTCCAGGCCTCCCTAAGTTGCTGAGGCTGGCTTTGAACTCAGGATCCTCCTGCCTCAGCCTCCCAAGCCACTGGGATCACAGGCGTGTGCCACGACACCTGGCTGGATAAATACTTTTCAATCTTTTTTCTTTGCTTTGCTTTTTGTTTTTCCTCCAAAATCACAATGTTTAAACTCACGACCTCTTCACAATTCAGTTCAGTTGCTCCTCTTTTCTTGTTGGGTGTCCCGCCCTCGGTCTGGAGAATGAAATAGCCTTCTAGCCTCCCTGTCTCCGTCTCCTCTGGCCGCCCAGTATTGTAAATATACTTTAGTTGTTTTATATTCATTATTCTCAGTTTTATGATTCTCCATTTCAGATGATGGCTTCAAAGCGAGAGTTTATGGTCTTGGCAGTTTTCAGCTTGTTCAATAACCATTCTCCATTTGCCTTCCCAGGCCTTGTGTTGGTTTTACATTCTGCACTCAGGCCCACGTGTTGATAGGGGAAAGGACAGACTGAAGGGCCCTGGGAAACCCACCTGGGGCGAGGGAGAACACGGACCTCGCAGGAAAGCAGGCAGAGGAGAGGCAGGGAGGCTGCCCTCCCACACGAACAAGGAAGAATGAACTTGGTGGCTTGAAGTTGGTGGCTCCTAGCGTAGCAGGGAAAATGAGCTATAGCGACTGGTGACTTGTTGATTTGAGTGTGACACAGGTAGACCTGCACACAGCAATGAGAAGGATCTGCTCCACCCTGAGTCCTAGTCCTTCCCTGACCAACTACCCATTGGGACCTCTGGGAGAAAGTTCCCTCCCTTCCCTGGGCTGGCCCTGTGTTCCTGGCCAGCCTGTCCCACCCTAACTCCCCCTATGTCCCTCTCATTCTCTCCTGTTCATCATATGCCCTCTTCCACAGGCCTTGACACGTGCTGTCCTTCTGTCTGAAATGTTCTTGCCTCTTCATGATCTAATTAGCTTGCATTCCCATCTGTGGTATTCCAGCTCAGGGATGCCTTTCCTGACTCCCTGACAGAGTCAACCCCCTGCTATGGGCTCTCAGACCTTCGTGCACCCCTTTCGTATCCCTTATCTCAGTTGCAATTTCAAACTCGTGTACAGGATTATCTGGTTACTATCCATCTCCCTTTGTAGTTGGTAAACTTTCCTGAGGCAGTTACTACGATGTCTCCATTAAATGCTTAGCACTTACCTCTACTGTGGAGCAAAGTAGATGATGAATAAATGTTTGTTGAATGAATGAGTGAACAAAGGAGGTGTTCTAGCAGCTGTGGGATAGGATTGCTGCAGGTTGGTTTTGGGTAGATGAATGGGATGGGAAATATTAACCCAAGGTTCTCTGATTTCATCATACCATGACCTCTCCTTGCCCCTGCCCATTAATACTTGAACACGTGATCATTTGTGTTACTATTATCCATAGAAAATGGGGAGAAGTGCCCAGTGGCCACTCCAAAGGGTGTTTCTACATCAGCAAGGAAAGTATGCTTATTCTCTGTGTAGGATAGATTACTTGCAAGTCATAGGCATTCTCTAGCCATTTTACAAGTGACATCACCCCAGAAAGCACCTTAATTTCTTTTCCAACTGGGTTGCCTTGTGCTGCCTGAGAAGAGAGTGGCCCATTATCAGCCTCTCACTGTTGCCTGTTTAACAGATCTTTGAAAAAATGTTACCTTATTTTACTCAGCTTTGCTTCCATTACTTATTACTGATGATGCACCTCTTTTCATGTTCGTTGGACTTTTTACCTGTTTTATTGCCTGATTGCTTTTGCCCCTTTTCAACTGGATGATAATGCAAAGGTTGATTTATGGAATCAATATGCATACACATATGTCCACATATCCAATATACATGGAAGCTTATTGTATATAAAGCTACACGTTGCACATTGTCATCTGAGTGGCCACTCTTTGTCTCTGTCTCTGTCCCCACCACACACCTGTCTGTCATGTTTTTCCAAAATAAAATCACTCTTTATTCCCTTGTAACTGAATAATAATATTTGTGGGAAAAATATTCCAAGAGACCCCAATGTCTCATTTTTCATCAGATTCTACCCATAAAACTGAGCGCTCATGGCCACTTTTCTCCTGGATCAACTTCCCGATGCTGGCAATAGTTTTCTCTTCTCTGCAAGGAAGTTTTCCTTGTCTGTGCGCGTGTGTGTGTGTGTGTGTGTGTGTGTGTGTGTGCATGTTCCTGTGCTAATATCAGTATGAACCCACGGGTTTCTATGTTATTTAATAGGTTGTATTTTGAAATTTTCATTATTTTGGTGCCCAAGTTGTCTCAGATGTGACCACTAGAAGCCCCTTTAAAGTGGCTCTTGTGTCTTTGACACAGACATTATTCTTTGAGCATTTTCTTACTTCTGGCACCATGAGATACTCCAGGTTCGGTTTTCATTTTATCTTCCCCAGACCCAGGATCAACTCAGAATCCCTGGTTTCTTCAGCAGGGGAGGGTATTAAGTTTGGGGCCCTAGTGCTGTCATGGCTACTGGGGTGTCATTATTTCTGGGACCTCTCAGTGGACAGAGCTAGAACACACATGAATTATTATATGTACAATGCATATAGACAATTGGGTGGATACACACACATATGCATACACCTGTCCATATATCCAATATACACACACATGCATGTAGGCCCCTAGAATAATTCTGCATCAGTGAATATATTTTAGAACCATGAGTCTCTGCCAATATCTCCCATTCTAATCCAATACACCTGTTTCTTTTATACTTCACTTTTTCCACACTTAACAATTTTGGCTTTAATACCTTAAAATTAAGCTGAAGGAAAAAAAAAAAACAACAACAACAACCTCCCACTTTTCCAATAAGTGAGGAACTTAATTCTCTTTAGCCTCAATAAATTTTCTCAGTTGCTCAACCAGTTGACCCCTGGGTTTCATGTAACCAGTCCCTCAACCACACATGCTGTCTCCATGGCCTGCCCTGCCTCTGGTGCTCGGATGCCAAGCCCTGTCATTTGTGTTTTAAGGTTTTTGCAGTGCTCATCGTCACGCTGAAGTTTCAGGTAGTCAGATCTAGCTTGTTGGTTTTTTTTTTTTTTTTTTGGCTTTATCACCTTGAACTTATCCCTTTCTCTAGTCTTCTGTTTTCCTCCATTGCAAAATAAACAGGTTAGCTTTCCTGACCTCTGAAGAAACTTTCAGTAAAATGACTCATTTCAATAACATTTACATAGTACTTATTTTTGGTATCAGGAAATGCAAAATTTAATAAGAAGAACCACTTTTAAAAATTTATTATAATTACAAAGATTTATGTAGACATATGTTAATCACAACAACCAGCCAATAATTTCAAAAAGCCTAAATTCTAATAATAGCATTTTTAAACAGGTTACAATAAATCAATGGATTAAATACTATAAAGATATTAAAATGCATGATTTTTTTGAGTGTCAGGTATGGCATTTATAGGCATTTCAAAAGAGTATAGTCAATTTGAAATGTTGAACAGAATTTTTGAAGAATGTTTAAAGAAAATATTTATTTCCTATATAGAATAGTGGAAGGGTAAAAAGCAGATCACAAACAGCATATGCAATATAGCAATTTTACAAAAAGAACCTAAAGACCACACTAAGTTATGACTAGTCATAACTAACTGTATAGGAAGCCAGAGGGTATGGTAGGCAGAGTAATGGTCCCCAAAGGAAAATGTCCATGCCCCATCCCCAAAACCTGTGGGAATGATCTTACATGGTAAAAGGACTTTGAAAATGGGATTAAGAATCTTGAGATGGGAGATTATCTTGGATTATCCAGATGGAGCCACTGAAATCACAATGGTCCTTTTAAGAGGGAAGCAGGAGGGTGACATCAGAAAGGAAGAGGGATTTGGAAAGAAGAAAGGACCATGAGCTAGTGAATGCAAAGAGTTTCTGGAAGCCTGAGGACTGAAGAAAACAGATTCTCCTCTCAAGGCTCTAAGAGGAATACAGCCACATACACATCTTGAATTTAGCCCAGTGAGACTTCTGACCTGCAGAACTGAACAGTAACTTCAAGATGAAGCATATCTGTTGGGCTTATTTACTCACTTTGGGGAGACTCTAAATGAAATGTGTTTATTGAGCACCTATTATGTACAATCCATTATGCTAGGTGCAAGAGAAGCTGCAAAGATGCTAGGGGTATGGAAGTGCCTACCTTTAGGGAGTTCACAATCCAGCTAGGGAGACAAGCTTTTTTTTTTTAATCATTTTTTTTATTGTTGGTCGTTCAAAACATTACATCTTTCTTGATATATCATATTTCACAATTTGATTCAAAAGGGTTATGAACTTCCATTTTTACCCCGTATACAGATTGCTGAATCACATCAGTTACATTTCCATTGATTTACACATTGCCATTCTAGTGTCTGATGAATTCTGCTCTCTATCCTATCCTCTACTATCCCCCTCCCCTCCCCCCCTTCTCTCTCGACCACCTCTACTGTAAAACATTTATTCCACTTGTATTATTCTTCCCTTACCCCTCACTTCTTCTTGTATGTAATTTTGTATAACCCTGAGGATCACCTTCCCTTTCCCTGCAATTTCCTTTCTCTCTCCCTTTCCCTCCCACCTCTCATCCCTATTTAATGTTAATCTTCTTCTCAAGCTCTTCGTCCCTACTCTGTCCTTAGTTACTCCCCTTATATCAAAGAAGTCATTTGGCATTTGTTTTTTAGGGATTGGCTAGCTTCACTTAGCATAATCTGCTCTAATGCCATCCATTTCCCTCCAAATTCTATGATTTTGTCGTTTCTTAATGCAGAGTAATACTCCATTGTGTATAAATGCCACATTTTTTTTATCCATTCATCTATTGAAGGGCATCTAGGTTAGTTCCACAATCTTGCTATCGTGAATTGTGCTGCTATGAACATTGATATAGCAGTATCCCTGTAGCATGCTCTTATTAGGTCTTTAGGGAATAGACCGAGAAGGGGAATAGCTGGGTCAAATGGTGGTTCCATTCCCAACTTTCCAAGAAATCTCCATACTGCTTTCCAAATTGGCTGCACCAATTTGCAGTCCCACCAACAATGAACAAGTGTACCCTTTTTCCCGCATCCTCTCCAGCACTTGTTGTTGTTGGATTTCATGATGGCTGCCAATCTTATTGGAGTGAGATGGTATCTTAGGGTAGTTTTGATTTGCATTTCTCTGACTGCTAGCGATGGTGAGCATTTTTTCATGTACTTATTGATTGATTGTATGTCCTCCTCTGAGAAGTGTCTGTTCAGGTCCTTGGCCCATTTGTTGATTGGGTTATTTGTTATCTTATTGTCTAATTTTTTGAGTTCTTTGTATACTCTGGATATTAGGGCTCTATTTGAAGTGTGTGGAGTAAAGATTTGTTCCCAGGATATAGGCTCCCTGTTTATCTCTCTTATTGTTTCTTTTGCTGAGAAAAAACTTTTTTAGTTTGAATAAGTCCCATTTGTTGATTCTAGTTGTTAACTCTTGCGCTATGGGTGTCCTATTGAGGAATTTGGAGCCCAACCCCACAGTATGTAGATCATAGCCAATCTTCTATCAGACGCCGTGTCTCTGATTTAATATCAAGCTCCTTGATCCATTTTGAGTTAACTTTTGTGCATGGTGAGAGAAAGGGATTCAGTTTCATTTTGATGCAAATGGATTCCAGTTTTCCCAGCACCATTTGTTGAAGATGCTATCCTTCCTCCATTGCATGCTTTTAGCCCCTTTATCAAATATAAGATAGTTGTAGTTTTGTGAATTGGTTACTGTGTCCTCTATTCTGTACCATTGGTCCACCCACCTGTTCTGGTACCAGTACCACGCTGTTTTTGTTACTATTGCTCTGTAGTATAATTTGAAGTCTGGTATCGATATACCGCCTGATTGGCTCTTCCTGCTTAGCATTGTTTTTGCTATTCTGGGTCTTTTATTATTCCATATGAATTTCATGATTGTTTTATCTATTTCTACAAGAAATGCTGTTGGGATTTTGATTGGCATTGCATTGAACTTATAGAGAACTTTTGGTAATATCGCCATTTTGATGATGTTAGTTCTGCCTATCCATGAACAGGGTATATTTTTCCATCTTCTAAGGTCTTCTTCTATATCTTTCTTTAGGGTTCTGTAGTTTTCATTGTATAAATCTTTCACCTCTTTGTTAGGTTGATTCCCAAGTATTTTATTTTTTGGGGGGATATTGTGAATGGAGTAGTTGTCCTCATTTCCATTTCAGAGGATTTGTCGCTGATATACAGGAATGCATTTGATTTATGCCTGTTGATTTTATATCCTGACACTTTGCTGAATTCATTTATTAGCTCTAATAGTTTCTTTGTAGACCCTTTTGGGTCTGCTAGGTATATAATCATGTCATCTGCAAATAGTGATAATTTAAGTTCTTCTTTTCCTATTTTTATGCCTTTAATTTCTTTCGTCTGTCTAATTGCTCTGGCCAGTGTTTCAAGGACTATGTTGAACAGAAGTGGTGAGAGAGGGCATCCCTGTCTTGTACCAGATCTTAGAGGGAATGCCTTCAATTTTTCTCCATTCAGAATGATGCTGGCCTGTGGCTTTTCAAAGATTGCTTTTACAATGTTGAGGTATGATCCTGTTATCCCTAATTTTTCTAGAGTTTTGAACATAAAGGGATGCTGTACTTTGTCGAATGCTTTTTCTGCATCTATCGAGATGATCATATGGTTCTTATTTTTAAGTCTATTGATGTGGTGAATAACATTTATTGATTTCCGTATATTGAACCAGCCTTGCATCCCAGGGATGAATCCTACTTGATCATGGTGTGTAATTTTTTTGATATGTTTTTGAATCCGATTCGCCAGAATTTTATTGAGGATTTTTGCATCTAGGTTCATTAGAGATATTGGTCTGTAGTTTTCTTTCTTTGAAGTGTCTTTGTCTGGTTTAGGCATCAGGGTGATGTTGGCCTCGTAGAATGTATTTGGAAGTTCTCCCTCTTTTTCTATTTCCTGAAATAGCTTGAAAAATTAATTAGCTTTAAAATTAAATAGCTTTAAAAATTAATTGTAAGAAAAGGCTTAAGCCAGTCACAGTGGCCCACGCCTGTGATCCCAGGGTCTTGAGAGGCTGAGGCAGGAGAATTACAAGTTTGAGCCAACCTGGGCAACTTGGTGAGACCCTGTCTCAAAATGAAAAAGGGCTGGGATGTAGGTCAGAGGTAGAGCACCTGTGGGGTCAATCCCTACTACTTAAAAAAAAAAAAAGTTGTTACAGGGCTGGAGGCTTCCAGGAAACTGAGGCAGCACCAGGACCCCCCTTCACACCTTGATCCTTGCAGTCAAGTCAGAAGGATTCCAGACATGTCGCTCAGAGAAACAGGCATAAGTTTAAAGGAAGGAAAAGGCAAAAGGGGACCCTCTCAAGGGAAAGAGTGGGTCCTCTCAGAAAGGAGAGGGACAGCACATTTCTCGTGCTCTCCAGTTTTACTGGGGATCCCAGGGACGTTTCCAGGTAGTCCCACCCAGGCCCACCCTTGACTTTTGCAGGATGGCCTCAGACTTTCAAGTCCCTGGTCATGACAACCCTAGGTCACTTTGCCCCATGCTGACTGGTTCTGATTGGAACTTGTTCTACAGATTTTATGGTTAGGGGGAATTCTCCTTATGTCCCCGAGTTCCAGGATCTGATCTGTGTAGGGGTTCAAACTCCCCCTTAGCCCTGACCCATTCCAGGTAACTCATACTCTTCTTATCAGCATTTCAGGGCCTGTGCCTCTCCTGCAGATAACAGGTAGTTTGCTGAGGAATGCTAACATGTCCCTAAGTCAACTTAAGCCAGACAGGGTGGCAGCTAAGTTGCTTTCCAAAGGTGAAAGCACGTGGGCTTGGCACCATGGGCACATTTTATAGAATTATTCCCTTCACCTCATGTTCCCACCACTCACATCTCTCTGTCCCCTATCAGGCTTAAGTGATCATTACCCAGAATAATAAAAGAACTTAGAACATAGGACAATAAAAGAGACATCAAAAAGGTGACATCCGTTTCCCTGCCGAATTGCTCACTACATGAATCCAGAGGAGAGAGATCCCTTCTGTTTAGAGCATTCAAAAAGTTTGTTTTTACAGGGTAGGTGGGATTTGAGCTGAAGGATAATTAGGATTTGAAGAAGGGTAAGAAAGGATGTATTTAAAGTGGGAACAAGGTTGTAAAGGTGGTGGTAAAACACACAGCACAGGGGGTGAGGATGATGAACTACATTTTTATTTTTATTTTTTCATGGTACTGGGGACTCAACCCAAAGGTGCTGTACCACAAAACTACACCCCCTGTCCTTTTTATTTCTTTTTTTTTTTCTTGGTACCGGGGATTGAACCCAGGGCCACTTAACCACTGAGTCACAGCCACAGCCTTATTTTATTCTGTATTTTATTTAGAGACAGGGTCTCACTGAGTTAGCTGCTCAGGGCCTCACCAAGTTGCTGAGACTGGTTTTGAAATTGGAATCTTCCTGCTTCAGCCTCCTGACCTGCTGGGATGATAGGTGTGCGTCACAATGGCCGGCATCCCAAGTCTTTTCTTTGTTTTTCATTTTAAGACAGAGTCTCTCTAAACTGTTCAGATGGTCGCAAATTTGGAATCCTCCTGCCTCAGTTTCCCAAGTTGTTGGAATTACAGGCATGTACTACCACAGCTGGCCTTGATATCTGTATATTAACAAACATCATATTCTACTTACTTCATATAAAGATAAATTAATAAGACATTCTTCAATTTCTTTTATGCATATAAAATCTCTGAACAAATAGACTGGCAAAGAATCTACTGAAATTTCCAGATTGAAACTTCTTTGTTTTTAGATCATTGTGAACTTTTAAAACAATTGTCTCTTTTATGAGCATTGAGTATTACTATCTTTAGTATTACTATCTTTATTAATCTTTACTAATCTTACTAATATTACTCATCTTTATCTTTACTAATATTACTATCTTTAAAAAAAAGATTTGATTTAAAATCAAATCTTTAAGAAAGGGGTCTAGATGGAAAACAGCCACAGGTGCCTGGGAATGGCCCATCCTACGTATGTGAGGTGCCACCAAAGGAAATGAAAGCTGTCACAAAAGACAAATCGTGAAAAAGACAAAAATGGAGTCCCCAATGTATATCCATGTATATTTTGTATATTCTGAAAACTGTTTCTAAAAGTTTCTAAATTCAAAATATCAGCCTAGAATAGAAAAAAAAAATGATAATAATCCCATTTCGATGATAGCGGATTTCAGCCCCACTCAGGCCACTGACCAGTGAAATGCTTTGGACAACTCACTTGACCCATCTGAGCCTTGTTCTCTCCTTTAACAAGTGGTGAATTCCTGCCCTCCTCCTCCTCGTGGGGTGTTCTGAGAGGCTGGCTGAGCAGAGAGAGAGGGAAGGTGCTGCTCTTATTAAATCAAAAAGCATAACCACATGTAAAACTGTCACAGAGACCCTCAGCAGGTTCTCAAACTGTGAGTGGAATCTGAATTGAATTAGCATTATTTTTAAAAGTCACTGAGCATTATCATCATCTCAAAGTGATATATAAGCATCAAAAGTGAATACATTTACTTTCAAGAATAAAAAAAATAAGGTCCACAAAAATATCATAATTCCTTCTTGCTCATTTCTGTATACCAGCACCTAACAACACCCTGTCTAGCACATAATAGATGCTCAATAAATATTTATTAAATGAATGAATGAATACTTGTCTCTGAGTCCTCCTCTCGTATTCTCATTTGCAAGATCTCCCGATCTCTGTTTGCAAGATATATAAGAATTCACTGAGGGAGCTCGACGAGATTTACTTTTTCTCTTTAGGGAAGGTATTTTATTTATATAGAAGAAGGTTAACAGTGTATATCTAAATTAAAGTTTAATAGGCCTTTGGTATAAACAGAAGTGCCTATTATTCAGTGTTTTAAAATGCTATAACAGGCACATTGTTAATCACAACTTAATACCTAGTGAAGGGAAAATAGATCCCAAAGGATTTTGAAACATTAAAGTAAAAGACCTGTCCCTTTTAAAGGTCTGCGTCTTTGTGTCAAGGAAAGAGCTCTGATATACAGATAATTGTAATGGTGATGGCGGTGCTGATGACTCCGACAGTGAGCGCAAGAACCACGATGACAGATTTTGCTGTGGAAACTATGATTCTCTTTCCCAGCACTGACAGTGCAGGTAGCTGGTGGCCAGCTTTGCGCATAGCGAGTCAATGGTGTCACCTATGTGGCTGTCCTGGAGAGCTGGGTCAACCACCTACCCTGGAAACCCTGACCTCGGGGAGGCTTGAGCCTCACCTGAACCTCAGCTCTGGGGTAAAACCATCTGTCCACAGATAAACAAACCCAGTGCTCTGTTTACAGCGGGCTGTCCTGCCCAGGACTTCAGATGCCCCTCTCACCGTAGAAATCCTTGCTTCCTTCCAAATGAACCAGAGACACCTCTCTCTGGACTCTGAGGTCTGGAACTAATGTGTCACTCACAGGGACGGGGAAATCTGGGCACTCACCAAAACCAGGAGGTCCCACATCTCTCCCTGTGGCCGTCCTGAGTCCTGCAGAAATGTGGAAAGTTCAGGCTGCGGTGCCAGTGCCCGGATTGCCCTGTCCCTTGTGAGTGAAGTTAGTTAAAGTCTGGAAGATTCTCTACAGAGTGCTTACGACATGCCGCGTCTCAGCATCATGAAAACAGAGCTCAACGTCTCTGTGCTTAAGACTTTTTGTGCGATAAAATCTCCTTTGCAAAATTGTCCCTACCCCAGGCTTATTAAGGTAAAACTGACTAATAAAAACTATGTATTTAAGGTATACACTGTGATTTGGGTGGCGGGCAGGGGGTACCAGAATGGAACCCAGAGGCACTTGACCACTGAGCCACATCCCCAGTCCTTTTTGCTATTTTATTTAGAGACAGGGTCTCACTGAGTTGCTTAGCACCTCACTGTTGCCGGGGCTGGCTTTGAACTGGTGACCCTCCTGCCTCAACCTCCTGAGCTGATGGGATTACAGGCGTGCGGTGACATAGAGTATAAAATGATTAACACAATCAGGCTGAAGAACATATCCATCATCTCATGAATGAGAGATCACCTCTGTTAGCACATTTCAAGCATATGTTGTTATCAATTATAATTACCAGGCTGAGCATTAGGGTACCAGAACCTGTTCGTCTTGCCACTCAAAGTTTGTACCCTCTAACCAGCCTCTCTCTATGTGTCCAGTTCCAGAACCCTGGTCACCACCCTTCTATTTTCTATTTCTGTAAGTTTGACTCTTTTACATTCCACATGTGGGTGAGACCATGCAGTACCTGTTTTCTATGTCTAACTTATTTCATTTAGCACAATGTCCCCCAGGCTCATTCATGTTATCACAAATGGCAGGATTTCTTTCTTTTTAAAGGCTGAATAATATTCACTGTGTGTGTATAAAATAATCATAATTTCTATATCTCTTTATCCATTGATACTTGTGTTGTTTTCATTTTTGGCTATTGGGAAAAATACTGCAGAGAATATGGTGGCACAGATATCTCTTCAGAATAATGATGTTATTTTCTTTGGATACATGCCCAGGAGTGGAATTGCTGGATCATGTAACAGTTCTAGTCTTAACTTTTTGAGTAACCTCTGAACTCTTTTCCTTGATGGCGACATCAATTTACATGCCCAACAACAATATATAAAGGTTGTACATTCTCATCTAAACTTGTTACCTCTCAACTTTTTGTTAATATCTGTTTTAATCCATTTTGTATTGCCAAAACAAAATACCTGAGACTGGGTAACTTTAAAAGAGGCTCATTTAGCAAAGTGTGCTGGAAACAACATGGTATGGGCATGGCACTCAGCTCTGGTAAAGGCCTCAGAACAGATGATATCACAGTGTTGGAAGCAAGTGATAAATAAAGACAAAGAAATGTAATAACTTATCAGCTAACTTGTTCCAGGTGTGACCAATGAGAAACATAGTGTCATAATACACATGACTGGTAAAGAAGCAAGAAATATTCAGGAGCCACACCAGACTCACTTAGAACAACAACCTGCTTTCTCTAAAACTAATTCATTCCTGCACATTCAACCCACTCTCTAAGACCCATCTAGATCTATTTATGAGGGTGGAAGCCCATGACCTAATCACCTCTAGGCCCCGCCTCTTAAAGCTCCCAGCTCGTGAACTTTGCGGGGGCGACCATACCTACACCACAGCCATAGCTATCCTAATGGGTTCGAGGCAATGTCTCCTTGTGGTCTTAATTTGCACTTCCCTGATAATTAGTGACGGTGAGTACCTTTCATATGTCTTCTTTGGGAAAATGTCCATCAGGACCTTTGCCAATTTTTTAACCAGGTTTTTTTATTTTATTTTATTTTATTTTTATTTTATTCTATTTTTTGCTTTCAAGTTGTGTAAGTTACACAAAATTGTCTTCAATACTTATTTTAACTCAACTTTGGGAGGGGATAATGGGGCTTGAACTCAGGGCACTTGACCACTGAGCCACATCCCCAGCCCTATTTTGTATTTTATTTAGAGACAGGTCTCACTGAGTTGCTTAGCACCTCGATTTGCTGAGGGAGGCTTTGAACTTGTGATCCTCCTGCCTCAGCCTCCCGAGCCACTGGGATTACAGGTGTGCACCACCACACCTGTGTACCTCAGTTTTCCTGCACTATAATGTGGTGTGATGACGTCTGGGGTAACTTGCTCTAACCCTTCCCTGTTTCTTCAAACAGGACTGAGCCATCTCTTCCCCCACAGGGTGCTGTGTTTCTCACTGGTCACACCTGGAACACGTTAGCCGCCTGGCTCCACGGTCAATAAACACATCCTCGCCCACCCTGCCCACGCCACGTCCATCCCTGCAACCTATCTTCCCCTTTTTGCCTGTTAATATACAACTTCTCTTCCTCTGACATATGCTCCCAGCCCCTCATGGACTCTTCCTTAATTATTTCCCCTTCCTCCTCCAGCCTTTCAGAGCTGAAGTTTGGATTGATGGTCAAGATAATTACTAATGATAGTATTAACTACTAATTGAATTTTTGTCATGGGCCTGGCATTGTTAGTATTTTACATGCGATGACACTAGTCCTGTTCCCTGGAAAGTGGGTTTTATTTTGCCTTATTTACAAATGAGGAAATGGAGGCTGCTGTGATATGTTCAAGGTCACCCAGCCATGATGTGGCCAATCCAGACTTCCTAGCACGGCTCCTCTGGGGCCCAGGTTGTGATCTCTCTCTCTGAGCAAACACCATGGCACTGCAGTGGATCGGGGGCAACTTCTTTTGTAAATGTCTCCTCCCTCTCCCACCACCATCACCAGAGAAAATGTAGGCTCTCTATTTCCTCAATATGCTTGTTGGATTGAATGGAGCCGCTTAAAGCCAGAAAACATGTCTCCTATTTTTTTAAATATATTCTAGCCTTGTGCTCAGCACATAAGGTAATCATTAAATGTTAATGACTAAGTGAGATGGAATAAAATCCGTGTTGTGGTAGCCATTTTTAAGCTTTAAGAGTTGAAATGTGCAGCCCATACACACCACCGCAGCTGGGAGCCCCATATTGCCATCCAGCCAGAAGGTGGATTCACGGGACGGGAACACTGAAAACAGACACAAGAACGGTTCAGTTTCCAAACTGCTTCCTACAAGGAGCTGCTGCTCCCCCCTTAATCATTTCACTATGACTAGCTGGCTAGGGAGAAATCCCGGGCAGACACCAAGGGTCCCGGGAGTTTAGAATGACCACAGAAGTATCCAGTCAAGGTTGGAGGCGATGTGGGCGAGGGGCAGTGTCCTTCCCATCTAGCTCATCAAAAACCGCAAGGGAGCTGCCATCCAGGCATCCATTAGGGGCTTCATCCTTCAGGACGGTGCCTTTGTTCTTCGAATTCGATTGATGAGGTGCCATCTCACATTCAAACACATATGGATATCAAGATGTATTTGGTGAGGAATGGTGTCTTGTGCTACCAATTTCTACTTTTCTTTTTTTTTTTTCTCGTAGCACAAAATTTTCCCACTTTTTGCCAAAACCTTACTATGTAGCTTTTTAACTTAATTAAATATATAGGCAATTACTGACACCATCTGTCTTCATAAACACAGAACAAGAAGGGACACAAAAGACTGGAATCCAGAAGGAGACCCTTTAACAAACAAAATCCTCCAGTTCCACCGTAGTAACGTTTATCTTTAGGAGCCCTTCTGTTATTTTAAATTATTTTTGGTTTTTTTTAGAAATGATGAATTTACGCTCTACTTAAAATGTGGTGGTGTTGGTATGATTTTTTTTTTTAAAAAAAGAAAATACCAGGTAATCCATTGCTTTTTCCGTAAAACAAAAACTTAAACATGTCGTTGAACATCTGTTACTAGTGCAGTCTAACACAGCACTTAAAATCCCTTAAAATCCCTGAAACCTTTATAAAGTTACATGAATCTTTTGCATAAATAGAACTGTTTTGGCAATATGTATATTCCTTTAAACATGTATTCCACTTTCTTAAACATAAGATTCACGGTGTTCCCTGTCGTTCCCAGCTCTTATGTGTAAACGAATGAAAAGGCGTCCCTCCAGGAAGGAGCTGCCTTCCCCTCCACACCACATTCCTACCCCAGAGTACCTACCGTAGGGAGGGAAGTAGGTCTGTTTTTTGTGTTTTGGGGGGATGGGTCCTGGGGATTGAACTCAGGGGCACTCGACCACTGAGCCACATCCCCAGCCCTGTTTTGTATGATTTAGAGACAGGGTCTCACGGAGTTGCTGGGTGCCTCATTGTCACTGAGGCTGGCTTTGAACTTGCCACCCTCCTGCCTCAGCCTCCTGAGCCTCTGGGATCACAGGTGTGTGCCACCCTGCCAGGCAGTAGGTCTTTTTTTTAAGCTTTCTAGATTTTTCTTCAAATGTCTGTATATGTAAATGATATTAAGTCCAACCACTGGAATTTGATCAGGCAAGTTAGAAACCAATCAAGTCCAAATAAAGCAACAGAATTCACTGCCCTTAGAGAGAGCATCTCAGGAAATATGAGGAAGAACAAGGAGTTCTCTTAACGTTGGCAGCTACCACCAGGGAAGACACCTGTGTCCCCCCAGCTCCTCGCTGAGTGCAGGGAGTGTGTTTGGAGTCTCTGTGGCTGTGGTGAAATTCTCCACCTCTGTAAACATAAAACTTCTGCTCATGCTTAAGACATTTGGTCCCAAAGAATGTGCCATCCCAGATCTTTGGAGGGAAATTCAGTTCTTGTATTTTGCATTTTTTATCCACTTGTTGATGAAGAAAATAAGAAGGAAATAATTTTACGATTATTTTTTACACATTGCCTCAAAGACTCTGTAAAAGGCTAAGCACACAGAAGCAGACCTGAAACTAGGAATTTCGCTTATCTGGCCTTTAGCGCACTCTCCAGAGAGGAAGTTATATATTAAGAAACAGCTGCCAGTCCTGGTGGTGCAGGCCTGTAATCCCAGAAGCATGGGAAGCTGAGGCAGGAGGATCTCAAGTTCAAAGCCAGCCCCAGCAACTTAGGGATACTCTGTCTCTAAATAAAATATAAAAAGGGCTGAGGATGTGGCTCAGAGGTTAAGTGGCCCGGGGTTGAATCCCTGGTACAGGAAGGAAGGAATGAAGGAAGGGGGAAAGGGCACATTGGATTTTAGGAGAAGAGGAAGGAAGAGAGAAAACACTTCCCACATCTCTTACTGCTTTTTCTTTCATTTGCAAGAAATGAAACATGGGGTTGGGGCTGGGGCTCAGTGGTAGAGCACTTGCCTTATGCACGTGCAAGGCCTTGGGTTCGATCCTCAGCACCACATAAAAATAAACAAGTGAAATAAAGGTATTGTGTCCAACTACAATTAAAAAAAATATATATATATATATATATATAAAGAAATGGAACCTAGGGACACCTAGGGACCCTGAATATCAGTGGGGCTGTCAGGTAAAAGCAGCCAGAGGCCCAGCCCAGCAGCAGGGCCCTGTAAGCAGGTCGGGAGGCAGGGAGGGCACTCACTCAGGTGAGACTCCAGGTGACCCTCTCTCAGCATCTCCTCAAAGGAAACCCTTCCCAGGGCCCTAGGACCCCACCCATGTGTTTCTGGAAAGAGCCGCCAGACTCTTCTTGGCCACAGGTGGAACCTTGGCTTTCTGCCTATCCTGAAGGACAGTATGTCCTGGTCCTCGTAGACCTCCTAGAGGATGCTCTCTCAGAGTGCTGTATAAACAGATAATGGGAAGGTGAGGCAGAAGGGGCTTGGGGGCTGGCCCAAAGTCCCCCAGTAAATCCAGTAAATCAGAAGCCTTCCGCTTCAGAACTCTCCAGTACCTGCTAGAGCTTCCCAGCCTGACTGGCCACCTCCCAGCGCTCCCACCTTCTACCCAGCTTGACACTGGCCTGGCAGGCAGTCCTCGCCAGAATGGAGCCCCGGGGGAGAAGCAGGCTTGTAGAGAGGCAAGGGTTTTAATCCTAGCACTGCCACTTAGCTGGGAGCTGGGCCCGGGTCTCCATCTTCACTGCATTAAAATGAGGGTCTCCACCCGCACCTCACAGGCCGCAATGAGGATGACATGAGAAAATGCCAGAGAGCCTTAACACTTAGTAGACACTTAGTGTGTGCCCGCTCCCCTTCCCCTCCTTCCCCACGTCTCCCTCCTGCAGTCAGCCCACTTGTGGTCAGATGTCGGCTTTCTCAATATCACTGCCATAAAACAGATCTGTCAACCCCCGAGTCTGTTGGCAGCAAAGGCAAAGTCACAGAACCCACCTTCACCTCCAGGTACCTGGATCCCTGTGGGAAGCATGTCACCTGGGACCCAGCCCATCACCAAATCACCCAAGACTGTTGGATTATTGGATTCACCTGATGAGGATGAGGATGTCCCCGTGGAGGGCCCGGAGCCTGGTGGCGGCCCATGCCTCAGAGGGCAGGCTGAGGGGCTGCGGAGGGAGGAGGTGCACATGTCTGGGACACGGCTTTCTGTGTCACATGCCCCCCGCCTGACCAGCCCTGTCTCCTGGGGTGGCCAGGCCCAGCCCCACCTGTGCAACAGCCAAGTCCAGATGAAAGGCTGCAGTGGGAAGAGGCAATGGCCGTCTAGAAAAGTGACCCTGCGTCCTCCGACCTCCTTGAGCCTTTTTTTTAAGGCATATTCTTTTTTTTTAATACTTTTTTAAAGTTGTTGATGGACCTTTATTTTTATTTATTTTTATGTGGTGCTGAGAATCGATCCCAGTGCCTCGCGCATGCTAGGCCAGTGCACTACCGCTGAGCCCCAGCCCTGCCCCTCCTTGAGTCTTTTTAATGATACCCATATTCCAATCTGCCATTTCCAACTGTGCCCCGGGTTTTATCCCTCACGGTCTCTAGTTTTCTTTGGTCCATGAAAGATATTTGTTAGCCATACATGGTAAAGCTTCTTAAATTTTTGACTTGAAGAAGACCAGAGTTTGGGAAGTGGTTGATGGCAGAGGTCCCACGTTCAGGATTATGTACACACTCAACTATGTTCAAACAAAGGACCACACCAACTGTATAAGTGTCTACCCTACAGTGAATTTTCTGGAGACTAAGTTCTGTGTGTGTGTGTGTGTGTGTGTGTGTGTAATCACTTTATTGAAACTACCACACTGAATTTCACCTGTTTAAAGCATACACTTCAGTAGTTCTTAGTATATCCACAGACTTGTGCAACCATCAATATTATCTAATTTTAAAACCTTCCCTCACCCTCAAAAGAAATTCTATACATACTAGTCACTCCCCACACTTCCTGCTCCTCAGGTGATAGAAACTACTTTCTGTCTCTATGGATTTCCTTATTCTGGATATTTCATATAAATGAGATCTTATAATAATCTTTTGTGACAGTTTTATTTCAATTACAATGTTTTCACTGTTCAGTCACCTTGTAGCATGCATCGAGTGTATCAATCATTCCTTTTTTATGGCTTCATAATATTCCATTGTGTAGATGTACCACTTTTTATCTATTCACCAGTAGATGGCTAGATATTTGCATCGCTTCCACTTTGGAGCCACCATGAATGACGTTGCTATGAACATTCATACATGGGTTTTTCGTGAACATGTGTTTTCATTTCCCTTACTTATCTACCTTGGATTACAATTGGTGGGTCATGGGGCAACTCAAAGTCTAGTTTTTTGAGGAATTGCCAAACCTTTTTTCAACGTGGCAGCATTATTTTACCATTTTGCTAGCTGTATTTGAGGGGTCTAATTCTCTTTGTCATTGCTAACTCTTGTTATTATCTTTTTTATTCCTGGCATTCTTGTGGGAGTGAATGAAGTGCTATCTCTTGTGTCTGTGCTTTTGAGGATGATTTCTTCCCTTTGTGTCATTTAACTGAATCATTTAACAAAGATTTATTGGCACTGCTTCTATCAGGAGTGCTGTGCTAGTCCTTGTGGGGGATGGAAAACAGAGGCCCATGATCTTGGTTTCATTCTCCTCTGTGGAAACTCCCTAATGTACAGACTTACCTTGGACTTGGAATAGAGAACTCTGAGCTCTCATCTGAGCTCCATTCCCAAACAGGGCTCTTCCCTTCCTTCTTGGAGCCTTTGTACTGCATGAATCTAGGGCTGGACTAGACAACTCCACGGCCTGAGCTTCGGCACTACTCGTTTCCTGCAGACATCTTCTGCAACAAAGATTATGCTTTATAAAAGATTCTGCATTCCTAGGGCTGTCAGGAAACTGGGAGGGCAAGATGAACTCTGCTGCCCGTTCATCACACTCACCGGGGCCAGTGCTGCCTGCTCATCCTCACCAAGACAGGGCCTTGCTGGGCATGGCAGTCTCCGGGTTGACAAGGGCCATGCACAGGGATCCTTTCTGCTGGGAGCTGTGTCACATGAGTTCTTCTGCTTCGAAAGTCCACACCAAAACCTTTCAGAGATCATTTGTGATAGCATTAAAGGAGCACTTCCCAACAGCCCGGATATTTGTACCATGAAAACTAAAGAAGGATCACATTCAGTAGGGGATTAGAGTGTTCCATTGCTATGGGAAGAAGCGGACACGGATATTAGTCCTACTAACCTGTACTGGGTTATAAAAATTGGGTTTTTGTGTTTTATTAGAGTTGAGTGCTTCATGACAAAATAAGAACGTTGTCTTCCAAAGAATTCATAGTAACCGATGTGATTCTGCAATCTGTATCCGGGGTAAAAATGGGAGTTCATAACCCACTTGAATCAAATGTATGAAATATGATATGTCAAGAGCTTTGTAATGTTGTGAACAACTAATAATAATAAAAAAGTAAGAAAATACTTAAACAGGAAAAAAGAAAGAAAAATGTGTATGTGATTCTGTAGCCTGGGAATATAAATAATATCAGGTGTCTGGATTCCAAGGCCATCAGTCTTGAAACCAACAGAGGGAAGATCATAAATTCATAGAGATAATGGAAGAAACTTGGGAGAGAAGCACAGAAGGCGAGAATGTGTTAAAAGATTTGTGATTTTTTTTTTTACAAAGGTGAAAAATATAAGTATAGCTGCTGCTGATGCAAGTTTACATTTCAAGATGTTTGTTTGTTTGTTTGTTTATTGTGGTGCTGGGGATTAGAACCCAGGGCCTTGTGCATGCAAGGCAAACACCCCACCAACTGAGCTGTTTATTTTGGATACCCATATTAATTTTAAATATAGTTGTGGTACATCCTGCAAGAATTTCCAAAGTGACAGAGAACTTCTGGCGCGCACGTGTGCGCGCGCACACACACACACAGCTTTATATTAATAATTAGCTGGTAATTGGGTGTCATAGAGCTAGACCAAGGATCAGGAACTTGGTCTTTGATCCCTGTTTTCCCCCTAATTATGGGACCTAGTCAAGTTAGTTCATCTCTCACAGTCGTCATCCGTAAGATGAGAAGGTGGGCGATGAAGGTCACCCATCCCTAGTCAGCCAGGATGGGGCTGATTAAGACCTCCGAGGCCCTGAAGGCTTTCCGTTTGAGAGATTTCAGTTACCCCACAGCACAGCAAGTGTGTTAAAATGCCTCCTCACGTAGTATAATTTAGACGTGACTTCCTACGAGTTGTGCTACATTTGACTGACATGATCCACTTTGTGGATATTTTTTAAACACTTATGGTTATTTTGCAGTTTTCACATTTGGGAGCCAGTAATGTGGTTTTTGTTTTGTTTTTGGAATCCAAACATTTTGGAGGCCTTTGAAAAACCATGAGGCCCTAAGCATGGTGGACCCCCCTGGCCCTGAGAGTTCAGTGTCAAAGCCCAGAATTTTTGCTGCTTCTGACCCCACAGACTCCAAAGAACCAATACAAGACAGTGACCAGGGCGGGTGGTAGAGAGAATGGATAAGAGACAGCCTCATGGGGCTGTGACTAAAGTAATGCCCAAAAGGATAAACAGCACCAATAGAGCCAGAAGGGAAGGTCTCCAAGATGAACACCAGTCTGGGTTGCTCACCACCAAGTGACCTTCTCAATGACCACAACGGGTCCCCATCCCGGCTCCAAGAGCCTGGGCTATCCCAGAAGTCGCCACTAGGTGGCAACAGACCAAGAGGCTGCTGTCCCCTCTGCCTGCCTATTGATTTTTTTATGGAATGCAAATATCTCATTAAATATCATAATCATATTAATATTTTACTCATTGAAAATCCTCAAAATTCAATGTGTCCCTTCTTTAAAATTAAGTACCAGCTGTGTTTACCACAGTGGAGATCTCAGTGCTGTAAGGCATTTCAGTGATCCAAATAGGAAATAGAAGAGATGTCATTTATTAACTGCCTGGGAGAACATGTTCTCTTTTAGAGCTAGAATTCTGAAGCCTGTTTTTTTCTCCCCATCTCTGAGAAGCTTTCAAGAATTCTCAAGTCAAAGGTCAAGAAATGAGTTCTCCCTGGCCCTACAGTGACCCGCTCACACCCTATCTCACATAGTCCCAGAACCCTCAAGACAGCCCTCGGGGACAAATGCCATTGGGCTGGCATCCACAGATAAGGAAGCAGGCCCAGAAAGGGGAAGGAAGTTGCTCAAGACCACGAGGGCAGCAATGGCAGGTCAGCACTCCCAGCCAGGCCTAGAATTCTGGCCTGGAGATCTTTCCAATCCAGGGGAGCCATTCATTCACCCCCCACAAGCCCCACTCCTCTCTAGTCCCCCTTACCTTCAGCTGCTGCCATTTCTTCCCCCACCCAGCTGCCCCATCCTTCTCAACTTTATTTTGCCTTGGCCTAACACAGTGAGAAGCAGCAGCCTGCCTCTGCCAGGGTCCCCTGTGGAAGGCCTCACCTGTGCCCAACCAGGGAGACCCTGAGCTGCAGACCTGACAGTGACAACAGAGAAAAAGCTGCCCCAGGCCAGGGACTGATTCTGCTTGAAAATGACAGCGCAGCCCAGCCCCGGCTCCGGACTGCACAGCTGAGAAAGGAGCAAGAGCCCTGGAGTCTCAGTGCCCGCTCTGGAACACTGACCAACAAAGGGACCTCAGAAGTCCCACACTCACACCTGCAGTCTCCACTTTCCCCTCTCAGCCATTCCGGTGGCTGTCTGCGCTCTCTGGAAATGTTAACTTCCTCCTCTCATCTTCTGCAGGGCAAACGTCTTGGCGACATCTTTGATTCCTTCTCTTGGTCTCTCACCCCATATCTGACCCACTGGCAAGTCCTCTGGGCTCTACCTTAATGCATCTGTAATCTGGCCATTCCCCCCAAACCCCCCATTGTCACACTGAGGGAATCACTGTCCTCTCTCACTCATGTTACAGCAATAGCTTCTTAACTGGACTCCCTTTCTCCCTCCTTGCCCCTCCTGTTTTCTTCACCCTTTAGAAGCAGAAGTTAGAGCATATCACGCGTCTGCGCAACGCCCTCCAATGAAGTTCCCACCTCTACAGTTGTATATGGGAAATAAGTCTTTGGCTCTGTACTTAGCCAAACCAGAGGGACAGAGGGACCTTGGCCTATCCATGGTTGGATTATCCAACAACCAACCAGAGGAGCTGGGCACACTGGCTGGCTTTTGCAGCTTAGCCACTGCTGTGGGGACACATGAGTTCGATGAAGGGCTTGGTCTTGCTCAAAAAGGAATCAAGTGGTCCAATGGTGGATTTTCTGTGAATCTGAAAAAAAGCAAGGGCAGGGAGATGACTCACAAATTTCTTCACCAAGGAGGATGGGTCTCGCATCACAGTTTGTTCTGAAGGTCAGATACCATTTCTGTGGTGGGTGAGCTGTCAGTACTGCTTCTCTCAAAGTTGACTTAGTTGAAGAATAAGTCTTTTAAATTTTGTTAACGAGGTAGGTAAATGGTCACAACTCCCAGTTAGCCTCAGAGGTGCACCTGGTGTGGAGGGAAGGTCCACCAGGACTATTATACTCCAGTGACTAGGAGGAAAGTGTGACCCAGAGAGACAGCCTGCTGTGAATCTCAAGTATCTGTCTCAGACCTTGATACCAAAACCTTGGGACTTTAGCAAGCCACTTATCCTGTCTGGAGCCTCCAGTTCTTCTCCTTACAAAAAGAAAATGATAAAAAGAAGAAAGAGAAAGAGAGGAGGGGTGGGGAAGGAGAGGAAGAGAAGGAGGAGGTGGAGAGGAAGGGAGAGGAGGTGGAGAAATGGGGAGGGGAGGAGGAAGAAGAAACCTTGAAATGAGTCTGTAAAATACCTACGGCTTCTTAAAGCTCTGAAACTCTTAATTCTTCGATGAATGTTATTCGATCTATGAATTACTCCCTCCCTGCCATACCTAACCCAATGCCTGTCAGGTTGGCCAGAGTCAAGACCAAGCCCTATGTTACAGATCTTTATTTGCATTTGGAGACAGTTCCAGAACGTAGGGCCTGAGCACATCTGCCCACATCTGCATGCTCTGCCACCCATCCATCCCGCCTGTCACTGGAAAGAGGAGAAGCAGCAGGGGTGAGCAGGCGACCTCCATCTGCCTGGAACACCTAAGGCAAAAAGGGTCTCTCCCCCACCCCTCCCCACACAAGAGCATGTTGTTACCTTGTTATCCCAAAGAACCTGGGACCCGTCTACTGGCTCTCACGTGCCGGGGCCTCTGGATGAAGCGGCAGTGAGTGCAGCCCCCAGCCCGGTGGCAGTCAGGGCGGTGGAGGGCTGGGGCCTCAGCAGTACTTCTCTTCTCCCCCACTCCTGCTGTCCCTCCTTCTTTGCTAGTTGCAATGGACTTCTTTGCCAAATTTCCTGGTAGGCCCCTTTTAAGAAGTTAACCCAAAAGAAGTTGAAAACAATTTTTATGTTTTTAACCCAAAGTATTATCATTTCAACCTGTAATCCATATGAAATGTTATGGATAAAAGATTCTATGTTCTTGTTAGCATCCTCATGATGGAAATCTGGCGTGTTTTCTACACTGACAGCACGTCTCCATTTGGACCAACCACATTTCAAGTGCTCAGTAGCCACAAGCGCTCAACAGCTCAAGAGCAGAAACAGATTAGATTCTAAAGTTAATATCCAAGTCCAAAATTTAAAATGAGATGAAATGAGAGGTGCAGGGGAGCCTAGGGGATGCGGAGGAGGTGCTCCAGGAATATTGGCTCCATTTGAATCTGAGCCCATCCTGGAGAGACACCGGGCTCCTTTTCAGCTCCCCTCCATGGCTACCCTATTAGCGCCAGCTAGACAGATCTAGAATATGCATGAAGTCTATATGCAATTGTGGTTATCATTCTGCCAATATCAGATGGATGGTTAACATTCTGTATATTCTCATGTAGTTTTTTGTATACATATTATTTTTGCAAAGCCGATATTCCTCATGTAAATTTCTATCTTCTTGTTTCCTGCTTCTTTCTAAATCATCAAGTTATCCACAACCATCATCTCTCAGGATAATACCACAGACTGCCCCACCCTTGGGTGTGTCCTCATCTTCTAATCCAAGGACAGCTACCATTTTTCAAAATTAAGAAAGGCTGACTCAAAAGCCTTTGTGCTGCTGTGTTCTTAGGCCTTGATGTAAGTTTCTCTAACATTTAAGCCATCTTCTTAAAAAAAAAATATTTATTTTTTTAGTTTTAGATGGACACAATATCTTTTTTATTTTTACGTGGTGCCGAGGATCAAACCCAGTGCCTCACGCATGTCAGACCAGCGCACTACCATTTGAGCCACATCCCAAGCCCCTAAGCCATCTTTAACAAAATGATTTTTTGAACCTCATCAACCAAACAGTAATCCACAAGTGATGTCTGATGGAGAGCTGGGACCCCTTTGGTTCTTGTCCTGCACCTTTGATACCTGGCTCTGTGACCTAGAGCAAACCACTTCACTTTCCATGCCAGAGTTGCTCCATTTATAAAGTAAACTGATTGCATGAGGTGATTCCAGCTCTAACCTTCAGTAACGTTTCCCCTCTCCCTCACATCTAATCAATTAACCCGTCAAGCTAGTCATTACAAGTCATTACAAGCAAGTCATGTCAAAGCCACCACCAACAAACTGTACAATCCATCCACTCGTGCCATCCCTGCTCACAGTGTCTTTGTACAGGCCACTGTCACCGCTTGTCGGAGTTGTTTGTTCAGTGCAGAAGGAGATTTCGGTTCTAAAGTTAATATCCAAGTCCAAAATTTTAAAAATCAAATGAAATGAGAGGTGCGGGAGAGCCTGGGGGACACAGAAGAGGTGCTCCAGGAACATTGGCTCCATTTGAATCAGAGCCCAGCCTGGAGTGGCACCCGGCTCCCCTTCAGCTCCCCTTGGAAAGGCTGGGGGGAGTTCACGGTGCAGCTTGGAATTGCGGATGCGCCCTGCCGCGCCAGTCCCTGCCCCGCACGCTGAGCGCTTTGGGAAGACAAAGACTCAGCAGCTTCCCCTGAAGGGCTGACGGTCTAGAGGGGGAGATAGGAACCCCGGTACACAAAACAAGCACGCCTCAGGCGGTGTCTTCAGTGGAAAAACCAGATGGAGAGCAGAACAATTATCTGAGCAAATCAGGCAAGCCTGCTGTTGAGGAAAAGGCTTTAGGAAATTTGTTCTACTATTTCTATATTACTTTGTGAACCAAGGAATGAGGGCGGCCTGGAAAAGCAAAAGTACTTTGCTTCTGGAAAGTCCAGAGCTCCCGTCTGTGCTGTCTCAGGCTAGCCCGGATGCCACTTTTCCATCTTAGCATCCTCATGGGTAAAATGGAGCTGGGATGATACCAACCTTGCCCACACCCAGTGGCCTATCGACTGGGTTGCTCTGAAGTTGACCAGTTATGAAATGGGGAGCTTGAGTAGCTCCAGAGACAGCCCAGAATGTCTCTCCTAAAAACCTACTGTTAAAGGGAATGTTTTGTATTGAACTTTATAATCTATAAGACAATGTTATGCATTTTTCCCCCAAACACCATGTAATACATATTATCATTTGCTCCTTTGACACCTAAGGATGCAGAAGTAGAGAAAGCCTCAAACTCGCTCAAGGCCCCCTACACATGGGTTTTCTGACTCTGTAGTTCTCCATCTTTGCCCAATACTGTGCTGCCTCCCTACTAAAATCCTCATCACCAAACAATAATACCATTAGCATAAATATGAACACTGTTTGTTATATACATTTCCCTTTGATCAAGAGCACTAAGACATCACAGAAGCTCTAGGGGGAAAAAAAAAAGTGCCCGGCATGGGAGAGCAGCAAGTTCACTTTCTCCTGTGAAGGAACAGTAACTGTCCCCATCTGATTTACATTTTATGCCATGCAGCAGGAAATATTTAAGTTGACAAATAGGATATTTACAACTGCAATAGATACTTGGCAGTGAGTTTTTAACAATTGTTGCAAATGTGATTTATTTGCTATTATAAAAGGGCATTACTGTGCGAATATGACTCCTGAAATTAGCTTCAGTTTAGCAAGGGGCCTTGACAGCTTGACCCCTTAATATCCTTATAATGATGCCATTTACATTCAATGCTTACTCAAGTCACTCACTGCTAGATTTGTTTGAGAGGAGTCCACTCTAGGGCAGATGTATTATGTATTTTAACATACAGAGTTGGTGAGTGGGGCACTTGTAGGCTTTCAAAGAGGAAAGAAATATTTAATCAAGTCTTCATGAAAATGTGTTAGTTTCCAACTTCCTACAGTGAAAATGCATTACTGCTAATTACAGCACGCTGCAGAAATACAATACTTCATGTTTTCTCCACAAGACACTTCCATGGCATGGATTGTATTAAGCAAGAACATGCACTGATCCTCTGCAACTTCAGTTTTTAATTTGACCAGAGAGTCAGTGCAGGATCCATGCCATCTCCTCCACCAGGGAATGGGCAGAGGGTGGGCTCGGAGGCAGGCAGAGCTGGATTTGAGTCCCAGCACCCCTGCTTCCTATCCCTGTGGACTTGGGACCACCCTGAACTGGTTTCTTCATCCGTAACATCAGGCTGTGGATTGGGGGTTACTATAAAGATCTGAAGAGGGGTTACTATAAAGTTCTGAAGAAAGGTTACTATAAAGACCTGTCCGTACTTGACACATGGGTGCCAGTTGTGGTTTTGTTGCTTGGTTAAATGTCGCTTTGGGGATGCATCCCTGACATCCCTAGGTAAAATCTGTCTGCGCTTTCCTTCTGCCTTATTCCCCCACGTTACTGTATTCCAGACTTCGTTGTATCGTAACTGATTGAATATGTGTGTACCCGACTCCACCTTCTTGATGACAGGACCTGTGCCCATGGTTTGCCTTTGACTCTCCAGTGACTGGCACAGTGATGTCCCTGGAGCATTGAACTGAGGAGGATCCTGGGGTGCTTCTCGATGCAGTGGGAGGTGGGAAATGACAGGGTAATAAAGTGGATCTGTCTGAGGAGAATCAGGAGAGGCCGCACAGGAGCCTTCTCTGTCATTGTCTAACACATAGTAGATGCTCACTGAATATTTGTCCAAGGAATTAATGGACTTTGCTCAGTTATCTTGTAGGTGACAGTAATGTTTAATTCAATGAATGTCTATTTTTGTTTTTAATGCATCCTAGTGTTCTTCCCTACTTTTTGAAGCATTTTCACTTTTAATTCAGCATTAAAAGTGAAGTGGGGTGTCCCTGAGACATAAAAATGTAGAATGGCGGTGGAGCTAAGCCTTACAGGCCAACCATCAGTTTCCCTTTAAAATCATGTTGGGTTTCCCAGAGGTCAACACTGCTTTTTTCGCCCCATTTCAAGGCAAACTACCTCTCCTCTTATTCACTCACTCTTCCCAGCTCATTCTCTCTCACTCTTTGCCCTCTTTCTTCTCTTTCTTTAGCTTCCCATCTCCTGACACCTCCATCCAGTCTCATTTGCTCAGTAGAAAACATTGCACTGAACACCTCTGAAATGCCAAGACACAGGCAAAAAAAATCCAAGTCGACCCGAGCTTTCCGGGAAGGCCCTTCTGTTAGATTTGATCTGTTATTTTCATCTCTGTAACTTCCCATGTAACCTGGAATCCTCTGATTGGAGTCAGACTCCATCCCCCAGCTGAACGGTGCAGAAACAAGCAACATCTCCATCAAGTCCCCTGGGTCACGGGTGTGGTCCCCTCTACTGGGGCTCGGTCTGGTTAGGGGTGGCGGGGCCTTTCCTTTCTCTCCCCATCTCACCCTCACTTCCCCGGCTCCTGTTTTGATCAGGTATGGGCAACGGACCTCAACATCTCGTATAGTGACCAGCTGGCCCTGACTCAGCTCACCCTGTATCTGACGAATGGCCATCTGGATTGCAGTTTGAGCATCCTTAAAGTGCCCCCCTCCGAACCAAGGAAAGAAAGGAGATTGAGGCCCTGTGGCTCCCTGACAGAGCCGGTAAGCAGCAGACGCTTCCTGACTGTCCCCACGTCCAGCAAGGCTCAGCGCTGCGTGCAGAGCTCCTTGATTAGAGAAAGGAGAAAGCTAGTTCTGACACACCCCACATTTTCCAGCCCCTACTGTTTTTATTTTAAAGTTTTCAGCCTCTTGATCCAATATTCTACAGAACTGCTCTGCTTTGAGTCCTCAGGGTCAAGCTATTCAAAACTGCCCTGTCACCTCTCCTTCAAGGTGCCTCCATTCGGAGGCTGATAAGAGACCCACTAGCGCCACATCCACTCAACAACCAGGTCATATTTGTTCTGGCCGTTAAACGCCTCACCCCTGCCCCTTCTCTGCCTCCAGGAAGGTATTACCTGGGTTTCTGCTTTCATTATCTCACACTAGATACTGGCTAAGTTTCCCTGTCCCCTAGGTCTCTCCTCTCCTCGTCAAAGCAGCAAGGTAAAAAGCAAATCAATGAGTGTTACTCTGCTACTTAGGATATTTAAATAAGACCTGTGACCTTCAGCAAAATCTGCACTCCAACTTCCCAGCTTGGTTAATGAGGCCCTTTGTGACCTGTCTCTTCCAACAATCACAGCCTCCCTTCTCATCACTAGCCCCTCGCAAGGGTGGCTGAGACCAGGTCCTGCAGCTGGTTGAGAGTCACCAACCTCAGCACCTGGATAGCCAAGGGTAGGTCTCCATGGAGACACAAGATACTTGGTCCAACAATCGAAATTGATCGTGCAGAGAAGGATCAAAGGTTGAAACTACCTAAAGGCCCTTAGTGTAGGAATGTCTTGGGGCTCTCCAGCCACATCTGCTGGGACAACTGCCAAGGGTTTCTTCTGCTTCTACAGCAGTAGGCTTCAAGCCCTTTTGGCAAATGAAGCACCACTTGAAATCCAAATATAGAAAACACATCAAAGAGGACTCCATCCTAGTGTCCCAGAGATACCTTTACAGATCAGCGTCTCCTGCCTCTGCTGAATCCCTTTGGGTCTAGGAGATGCCTCTGGATTTAAAGGACCCTGTTTGACTCTGGCCAGGCTCCACAGTCTCCCTAGAGAGTGTGCCTGGTATCTTAGGGCTCAAATAGCTTCCCGCTTCTCCTCCTCCCTCAGTCCAGTTGTCCTGTGAGTTACCAGCCAGGACCTCATTCACAGGAATCCCCTGGATGTCTGTTGATTAAGAAGAGAGGCAGAGCTGGGCACCAGTGGTGCACGCCTGTAATCCCAGTGGCTTGGGAGGCTGAGGGAGGAAGATCTCAAGTACAAAGCCAGCCTCAGCAAAAGCGAAGTGCTAAGCAACTCAGTGAGACCCTGTCTCTAAATAAAATACTAAATAGGGTTGGAGGTGTGGTTCAGTGGTTGAAGGCCCCTGAGTTCAATCCCTGGTACCAAATAAAGAAAGAAAGAAGGGAAGCGGAGTGGGACTAGAGAGATTAATTAGGCCCCAGGACCTTGCTGAGAACCAGTGTCTCACAGCCCCACCTGTGGCCTTTATCTTCACTAAAGGGAACTGTGAACCCCAGGTTCAGTGCCAGAGGGAGAGGGCAGTAACGTGAGTCTTTTTGGCTAGTGAACCTAACCACAGGACTTCCAAAAGGAAGCTAGCTGGAAGCTGAGTTGGTTTTCAACACAAGCCTTCCAAAGACAATTCACCACACTAAAGTAGCTTCACAAATTGTGAGCAGAAGTTGTACTTTGAATTAGAAGCACTCTGCCATTTTCCCAATTGCCGCTAGGTTTCGTTCCTAGCTACATGCCACAGATGGGAATTCTCCTGTGATCAAGAGTGTTAAACACTTTTAGGAACTGCCTGTACACAAGACGGAAGCATTACGATCTTCAATAATTCAAATGTCTCTACAGTAGGAAAGCCGTGCAGGGTCTCTGATGCAGGGAGACATTCAAAGCGCTTTTGGTGTTAGAGAGAAAGATGGATGCACTCACCCTGGTGCCACTGTGCTTGTGTGTGCACGTGTGATAGGCTGTGTTTTTTTTTTTTTTAAGAAGCATGTACAGATGCATACACAGCACAATTTGCAACCAATTGAAGCCTCCTGAACAAGTGTGAACAGACCGCAATGCGTTGAAGACCAAGAGGGAGGAAACACACAGAGGAAACCACTATGAGAATGAGCGCAGTCACAACCACTGCCTATCAAATACTCCCGTCTGACCCTATTTCTTTAATAATGTGTTATACAGAGATAGGAAAAGAAAAAAAAATGTTCTGGACTACCAGAAAGGACTCAGAGTTGTCCCAAGTCACAAACAGGTGGCTGGACTGTTTAGACCTGATTAGACCAGGAGAGCAAACTCCTGAACCTGTCTCCTCTACAGATAAGCACTTGAAGGTGCAAACAAATAAACCTGAAGGTGAGAAATCCCAGGTGTGCCTGTTTTAGAAATAAGCAAAAAATCACTTTTGAACTTTTAATTAACGTTCTGTCATAATCAGCACACACACACACACACAAAAATCATCACCCCTTTCTATCCGTTTTCACTGGGCCCCTCTTTCTGGACCCTCTAAGCCACTGCTGGCGAGTAGCCGAAAGGGAACATCTTTCTCAACATCTTAAAACAACCCAAGTCATTTATACACATCTTAACAGCACATGATCTGTAATGAATGATTAAGTAAAACCTTTTGTGTTAAATTATGATGTTAATAATGATTCTGTCTCCTGTAATTTATTATGAATTCTCAAATGCTTCGGGTTTGATTTTGATAGAATGCAACAACAACGGAGTTTATGCGATGACTTTATTTTTAGAACTTGTTCTTTGAAGGCACACATTTCCCCACTACCGCTGCTACTGTAATTATGTACAAAACCAATCACTCATTAGAGTTAGGATACATTATCTTCTAGACAGATGAGGCTAAATAAGCAACACATTAATAATTCAGAGAGCAGTTCATTATGCATGTGGATGCCTGCATCGTAACTGAAATAAGAACCTCATCAGCCTCTGCCAACCCTTAAACAATAGTTCTGTGTTATTGCAGCCACATTCCAGTTTACGCTTGTTAAACTGCTACTTGGATTATTTTATCAAACATTCATTTATTTGTGGTCCCTTACTGCCGAGAACAGATTTTGGAAGCTCCTTTTTTAAGTTAATGATTTGAGCAATGGGTGTTATTAATTCTCAGAATATTATAAACATGATTAATTTTCAGGCAGAGATTTATTACATAAGGATTTCAACTATGTCAACTGAAATGCATCACTGTCAAAACAAGTATCATGGCGAAAATAGAATATGCTCCACACTTCAAATGCTGGTGCTCAGAACTAAATCAATTTAAATTGTGGCTGAAGCAAAATTATATTCTCCAGTGAAAAGGAGTATTTCGAGCTTCCTTTATTTAGCTTGAAGCACTCTTGTTAGATTGTGATTTAGAAAGGTAGTTTAATAAGACTAGACTTCTACCAATAATGCTTTGTCTTTTATTTTTTCCCCGTTTTTGTAGAAAAGGCTTGCTTCTGAAATTCCCACATGTCCTCCATGCGGCCAGGGAATCTGGAGTGAAGGGCACTGGCCTGGGAGTCAGGCATCATGAGTTCTGATCTTGTCCCTGGCCTCAGTTTCCTTATTTTGAGAATAAGGGAGGGTTAAATGATGCCGACTTCTCTTGAGCAAGCTGATTTTCGGGCCTGTGGGAAGGAGCTCTGTTTCCAGCCCACCTGGGCAACTTCAGCTGCAAAGGAACATGGGAAAGGCGTGTCCTCCATACTGTGGCCTTTCCTGCATGGAGCTGCCCTCCCCCAGAAACTTCTAGAAAGGCATAATATTGTTATGACAGTAAGTCTTCATCAGCCATCACCTTAGCTGTATGAGTTAATACTTTCAGCAAGAATCAAGAGGAAATAAATCCAGCAGGTATTTACTCAACATGTATTCGTGCCTGACATTCAGAGGCTGTGTGTGGTGGCACACACCTGTTATCCAGTGACTCGGGAGGCTGAGGCAGGAGGATCACAGGTTCAAGGCCAGCCTGAGCAACTTAGTGAGACCCTGTCTCAATGTAAAACATAAAAAGGTCTGGGGATGCAGTGATAGAGTGTCCCTGGGTTCAATCTCTAGTATACACACACACACACACACACACACACACACACACACATAAGAAAAACAACAACAACAACAAAAACAACAACAACAACAAAACCAACAACCACAGGACATAAGGACAAGCAGCAAAGAGTTCCAGATTTATGGAAGGATACAATTAGGCAGCAGATAACTATGCCGCATATGTTAGTATGATGATAACATCCAGAATGCGGTGAGCCTTTCTCCACATCAGGTATTTGATACAGGCTTTACAGGAATCTTTTTACAACTCAATATATTAAGCAATTACTGTTATCATGTTTATTTTTAGATAAGAAGATCAAGGAATGTTAAGAAATATTAAGCAACTCAGTAAAGGTCGCTCAGCAAGCAACTGATAAAGGCAAGATTTAACATCAGGGTTGTCAAATTTCAAGGCTTGTATGTTTACCCTGACTCACCCTGGCTGAGAGTCAGGGATCCTGCCGCAGAGGAGGTGACACTCATCCAGAGGAAGTCTCTGGATGAGGCCATCAAGAAAACTCTTTCTCCAGAGGAGCATCCCTCCCCCTGTGGACTGAGGCTGTTAGTAGGCATGGTGCCTTCAGGAGCCGGCTACCTGTCTGCTCTGAGCTCAGCCAAAATTCAGTAGCACTCTGTGGGCTGGATGGGTATGGACAAGTCTTGGATTTTGGAAAAGAAACAAGATTTCAATATAAACAGCAGAAAGTATGGAAAAGATCATGTCACCTATACCATGAGCCCTAGAGACAAGTTTTTCTATATTTTTCTAAAACATTTTCCACACAAAAATACTCAGGAAGTAACATTTCAGCTCTTCAAAATCAAGTTTAATGGCATTCTTATTTAAGTTTTTGAAGTACATATAATTTGCATGATTCAAAACGCCAGTCCTTCTGATGGCTATGAAGCCTATTGCCCAGCTCCCACCTCACCCCACAATGATCACCTCCACTCTCAGGGCTTGTGTGTGCTTTCAGCATATCTTTTGTACAGACAAGTAAATACACACATAGAGGATCTCTCTCCCCCTTTATATCCAAAACGTACTCTATGGTGCACACTTCTGAATTTCACTTTCTTCTTTGAAGAACTTTCTATACCAGTTCATTAAGAATGTTCTCATTCAACATCCGCATGTTATTCTGTTTGCATGCTGTGCCATAATTTAGTTACCCTTTTCTCTGCAGGTAGATTTTGGGGTTGCTTCCATTTTTCATATTACAAACAATACTATAGAGAATAACTTTGTACGTGCATCTTTTTGTACGTGTTTTAAGTATAGCTTAGAAAATACATTTCAACAGATTTTTTTTTCTGTAGACACCATAGGATTGGTTAAGTCTTTTTTAAAAGGAGGTATATTCTTTATGTTCATCTTTCTTAGGATTATTGTAACACATTTATTGAGCACTTAATATATGCCAGGAATTTCACCAAGCATCAAGATACAAAGACATTTGACAAAGTTCCCCATCCTTGAGAAGTTGAGAGGAGATACAGAAGAGATGTTGGCATTAAAACAGCACATACCAAGGAAAACCCACAAGGCCTCCTGTAAATGCCATTTGAGTGACAGACTCCCGGCCTGCTGCTGGAGTTCTTAGGAGAGATGCATTGGACTAGTAGGTCCAGGGGATACTGTAAGTACACAGAACTTGGTATGGCCTTAAGGATGAGAGCAATCA
The DNA here is from genome assembly GCF_045843805.1 of Urocitellus parryii. Classification (NCBI taxonomy): domain Eukaryota; kingdom Metazoa; phylum Chordata; class Mammalia; order Rodentia; family Sciuridae; genus Urocitellus; species Urocitellus parryii. The sequence continues at coordinate 111,526,546 of NC_135536.1, forward strand.
GTAAGAGACCTCCCCCAGCAGATGGGAATGAGTCTGAAGAGAGACTGGTCTGTAAAGAGGCAGCAGTGAACCAAGGGCAGAGAATCAGGGGAGGGAGAGGTAAGGAGGAGTGGCGAGGACAGAGCAGTGAGCAAGCCTGGGGCTGCCCACTCAGCCAAGCTCCTGGATTTCAACTTGAAGGCCCTTAAGAAGAGACATGAAGACTTCTGATCAGGAGAATGACCAACCTGGGGAGAACCTGGGCTTGGGGAAAACCATCCATCTGGGGGTAAGCTTGAAATCCCAGGAGACAGAGGACCAGCAAAGGAACAACCTGGGGAATTACATGTATTGTGGATCCAAAGCCCTTTTAAAGGAACTGCAACAAAAATGGAAGCTACCATTTACCAGGTTCCAGGCCCAGTGCTAGGTGATCAAAAGTTCAGAGACATTAAATGATATGCTCAAGATCACACAGATAGTAAGTGGCCCAGACAGGTTTTGAAGATCAGCCTTGCTGATTCCATACAACCTTTCCACGGCAGAATTCTGCATGCATCTGTATCTCCAGCACTCCCTGGAAATAAAGGTCTGGACTAGGTTGGTGATGGTAACAGAAAAGATGCAGCAACTGAGAGACATACTAAATGTCTGACTCTTCCTTTGGATCTTTCATGAATTTCAAGCTCAGGTTCGGCAGGAGGTGGGATTGCAGTCTGCATCCACGGGAAAGGAAGAAACCTCAGTGCCACCTGTCTAGTAACCACGTACCACAGGACAATGAGCTCTTCTGCTGTACTCTGGAGACAAGATACACAGCATTGAGCTGATTGTACAAGCAGGTGCCTGCCTGTCCTTCTGGTTGACTGGGGCTTGATCTTGATTTTGCTTGTTTATATAGTATGGCAGCATAAGACATGTTTAGAAGACAAAAATAACCTTGGAATTATCTTGTGAATTCATGGCAATTACCACGCAATTACATGCTCAGTAACCACAATGGAATTCCAGAGTATTTACAGTTCACTGCCATGTGCAAAAGCTCAGGCTTCTGGGCCTTCATTGAACGCAGGAGCATGGCACAGCCTGGCATGGCAGGGTGGACAGAGCTGGTGGCCGTGGCCATCCAGACTGACTAACCAGCTGAGCCAGAGTTTCTCTTAGCTGGTTTTGGTCACCTCACCAATAATTCCTATTTAGTCCATCTGGACCACATTGTCTTCCAGGAGGCAAAGCCTGAGAGATGGCCCTGAGTTGTCATTATTGGGGAGATGGTGTGACCATCCTCTAGGCTTTGTAAATCACAGGCTTCCACCCTAAGCACTCATTGACTGGCTGCGCCTTGAGTCACATGTTTTCTTGAAGAGTCTCTTAAGTCAGAGGGAAGTGCTCTCCACCTAATCTATTCCATTTATTCAATCTTTCTCTTATTCAGTAAACACTGAAGGGCTGCTCTGCATTCTAGCATAATGCCCAACTTAGAGATTCAGAAACCAAGAGACAGACAGGAGAGCAACTCATGCTAGGTCAGGGTGATAACAATGTACAGTCGTGAGGCACAGGAGGGTCAAGTAGATTTTATTTTGTCCAAAAGAAAAAAAAATCTTGGGAGAGGATGGAGAAAGGTTGACCAATGGGTATAAGTCACAGTTAGATGGGGACAAGAAGCTCTGGGTTACTATTGCCAGTATGGTGACTATGGATAACAATTAGACACTGTACCTTTCAAAAGGCCAGAAGAAAGGCTTTTTATCAAACATGATAAATGTTTGAGGAGATAAATATGTTTAACCTGATTTAAACATTACAGAATGTATATGTGTATCAAACATCACATGATATCCCATTAATATGTATTTTTATGTTTTTGTATGTTAGTTAAAGTTTTTAAAAAATTCCATTGGCTACAGATGGGACAACACATTTTGAAGGTACACAATCCAAGATGCATTAGTCTGCAGGGGCCTAACATCTTTTTATTTTTATTTTTTAAAATTTTTAGTTGTAGATGAACACAATGCCTTTATTTATTTATTTTTATATGGTGCTGAGGATGGAACCCCATGCCTCGCATGTTCTAGGCAAGTGCTCTACTACTGAGCCACAACCCCAGCCCCCTAACACTTTCATAGGCACGGATTCTGCCTACATATGGGAAGAGCAGCCTTAACAGTGGTACTGACCATAACCCTCAGATAACAGCACTTGATATAAATGCTGAAGGAAAAGACACTCCACATGGGGTGACCATGAAACCTGTGTTGTATGTGAGAGAGAGAGATACACAGGAGAGGAAAGGATGACCGTCCTGTGATGGCACTCAGTCATCCCCAGATCTCTGCATTATCTCAGAGACAGACAGACAGACAGACAGCCTGAAGACTGACTACAGATGAGTGTCAGGTTGCTAGATCGCCCACAGCCAGCTTCCTACCATTTGCACCTCCTTTGACTTCTTTTCCAAGTCACTGCACCTGGTTGACCAGCACCTGAGGATCCCTAAGGTTCAAGATATGGGCCAAGAATCTTCATCTTCTATGATCTAAGTTTGCTGTATATGCAGTTCTTCAAATTTCTAGTTATCCCAGGAGAAACAGCTGATTGTCAGATGCAAATGTCACATCTCATAAATGGCACGCTACAAAATTGTTAGGATTCAATGTGTTACTTTTTGTGCATTCAGTTTTACATATTTTGGGGAAATATGTATGTAAAATTCTTTGGGTTTATTGTAACTAGTCTCTTTAGGGTAGCTCCCCCTGATGGATAAGCAAGATAAAGAATAGCCATCTTCCAAAGAAAGCAGTTGTATCAAAATTCTAATATTGAGCTGGGCACAATGATGCATGCCTGTGATCCCAGCGACTCAGGAAGCTGAGGCAGGTGGATGGTGAGTTCAAAGCCGGCCTCAGCAAAAAGCAAGGCACTAACTTACTCATTGAGACCCTGTCTCTAAATAAAATACAAAATAGGGCTGGACATGTGGCTCAGTGGTTGAGAGCCCCTGAGTTCAATCCCTCGTTCAAAAAAAAATTTTATATATATAAATAAAATATTGGCAACCTCAAGCAAGTGGGTTATGTTCAGTGGCTTGCTTCCAAAAATGTATGGTATGGAAAAGGAGAAAAGCATCTTTAGGAGAGAAACCTGTAAAGTTTTGCCAAGGTGGCAGAAGAAATTGTAGCCAGATAAACCAGGTGAGCATCATCAGCAATAAGTCATGTTGATAGCATATGTGTTGGCCACCTTTCTGTTACTAAAACAAAATATCTGAGGTAATTAACTTAAAGAGAAAAGGTGTATTTTGCCCACAGTTTTTATGGTCCTGTCCATGATGGAGTGGCTCCATTGCTCTAGGCCTCTGGTGGGGATGACAGATTGTAATACTGGGGGAAGGTAGTAGAGCAAAACCACTTTCATCATGAGCCAGGACTCAAAGCAAGAGAGGAAGAGAAAGACATGGGGCTCCCGCAATCCTCTTTGAGGGCATGTCCCCACTAACCTAAGGACAGCTCATAAGGCTCCGCCTCCCAATGTTCCACCACCTCCCAAAAGCACGGCCCTGGGGACCGAGACCTTCACACATGGAACATTCAACAATCTATAGCAGCATGGACCCTTGATGCAAGGTAATAAAACTGGCAGTTTATTTGTGTGATCTTCCTCTCAATGACACAGTGCCCCTGTCTCACCAGTAACCCACAGTTCTGTAAGATGTCAATGACAAGGCCACTCTAGCTTTTCTGCTTATCTGCAGCTATTCTAACACCCAAAGTGTGTCTAAATGTGTTTAGAAAGAGCCTAACTTTCAGCTGTGGCCTTTTCCAGTCTCTGGCAACCAGCCGCTATGCTGTGATGAGCACCGAGCTGAGGCACAACAATCTCTCTCTGGTTTTCCACTATGTCTTTCTCCAGATGTGCAAGGCCCACGGCATCGGCTATGACCTTGAGGTATGAGGGGTTACAGGTTCGCCAGGGTGGATCCAATACAGGCCCGCAGGTGCTCGAGGTGATTGATAGCTTGCTGCCCCTTCAAAACAGATATTCTTTAAGAATTCATTTGGTATGTATTTAGAGGAAGGTGGAGGCTTAGAGGGCAGAAAGGCACTCCACCAGGAGTCGCACAGACCTGGGAAGTTCAGTTCCTGTCTAGACTTGCTCAACCACCTTGGTAATGCAAAAGCCCTGCTCTCGGCCACAGAGCTGGAATTCCAAGTTTAAGACACTGGTGGATTTGGTTTCTGCTGAGGACCTGCTTCCTGGCTTGTAGATAGCCACATTCCCGATCCTCACATCAGAAAGAGAGGGAAATCTAATGCCTCTTTTTTTTTTTTTTTTTTTTTTTTTTTTTACAAGGATGCCAGTTCTAACGGATCAGGGCCCTACATTTAGGACCTCCTAGAGCCTTAATCTTCTCTCCTTGAAGGCCTTGCATGCCATATAGTCATCTATGGATTGAAGGCTTGAAAATGTTAATTTGGGGACAATGTAACTCAGTCCATCACATTCTCCTATCTCATATAACAATTTACTCCATGAAGGAGTTCTGATCAAAAAGGGTGTCTCCCATTTTTGATCCCTGTGCAACCTCCTCATCCTGCACAGTCTCCTCACTGAACTTGTGTCTAGAGACTCATGTGACTCTGGAGAAAGTTTTTTTTTTTCCACTTTGATGCAGATTTTCAAATCTCTGATACCCAGGGCTGTTCTAAGACCCCCGAGGGCCGGTGTGTGTGCTTACTTGTGGAAGATCCAATCCCACAACAAAACATTGAAATAAATTCACCTCCCACATTAAATATAATGCATATATAATGACATAATAATTGAGCAGTAGCCAGTTGGTTGAATGCTTTGATTTGCAGAGATTCAGTTCAATATCTATTAATTTTTAGTTGTCATACTTGAGGACCAAAACCATTTTCAGGAGTCAGATATTTTTATTAGCCCTTGAAAAGCATGCAGATCTTTAGCATGGGGCTGACCATGACCATGGAGCTGATACTTGGCAACCCCCAACAAGCTGCCAGGACACTGCCAGGGTGCATAAGACCCTTTGGTTTGATTGATTCATGCTGGTTGCAAACATGTATAATGGGGCTCATTTTGCCTTGCAATACATTAAATTTGATAAAATGCAGAAAGGATGAAAAAGCCAGACTGAACTGATTTACCTTAAATTAATTGTTGCGTCTGTTGCACAGGATCCCTTTGTAATTAGTTTCTAGCTCCAGACCGATGAGACTGAAACACTGTCACGTACCACAAGGTGGCCAAATCTAACTGTACCTCAATCTGAATCTATGTATTTTCTTCTAAAATATCAAAATAGATCAAATTCTGTGAATAGGCGTATTGGGCAGGAAAAGACTCCTGCCTAAAAGAAAAAGTGCTCCGTCATTTCCTATTACCTGGAATTATTTCTAGAGATTTATTCTTAGTCTAAAGGCTTTGCACTTGATTGGGGTTCTAAGCTTCAAACTCAGTAAGTTGTTTATACTTTTGTCTCTAGAGTTGATCAGATCCAATTCTAAGAACAGATTTTAGTAGGGAAACAGATTGACATGGCCCAGGGAATGCCCGGGAGGGGCACAGGGGAAGGGGTGTCACTGAGGGTCACCGGAGACAGCTACAGAAAAGGTGCACAGAGAGGCACCAAAGACAGCCAGCACAGTCTCCAAGAGTCACCTCCAGGTGGCCATGCTGAACAACTTACAGGATGAAATACAAAACAGGAGGGAAGAGAGAAAACTATGGATTGGGAGTGACAGAAAAATGTAACAGCATGAAGAAGAGGACGGCAGAAACAAAGAGAAAGAATAAAATCCAGGGGCTGGAAGAAGTCATTTTTAAAAAGGAAAAGAGATAGAGAGAGAGAGAGAGAGAGAAATAAACAGAAAAGGAGAGATGGTAGGGAGTGGGATTACAAAACTCTGAGGTCAAAGGGGTCATTCGACCACAATTTTTGAAAATTCTTTAGCAGTATCTTGTTTGTTTGTTTGTTTTTTTTTTTTTCTGAGATGGGTTCTCATATTTTTAGACCCCGGGGTCCATCCCTGGTCAGAATTCTCTACTTTCTCTCTAGAGGGCCTTTTCTTGGTGATGAACCAGCATTTACAGAGCATCTATGTGGTTCAGCCATGGAACTGAGCACCTCGCTTCACTGTCTCACTTACTCTTCATGCTGTGTTATAAGAAGGTATACTTCTGTCATATGACAGTGAGGATTTTCCCAAGAGTCAGAATCAGACATTTCATGGAACTGACTTTTTCTTTCTTTCTTTTTTCTTTTATTTTTATTCTTTTTTTTTTTTTTTTGGAGGGGGTAGGGAGTAACCAGGGATTGAATCCAGGGGCACTAAACCAATAAGCTACATCCCCAGCCCTGTTTTGTATTTTATTTAGAGACAGGGTCTTACTGAGTTGCTTAGGATCTCACTAAGTTGCTGCGGCTGGCTTTGAACTTGTGATCCTCCTGCCTCAGCCTCCTGAGCCGTTGGAATTACAGATGAGCACCACTCTGCCCAGCTGGCACAGACATTTGAACCCATAAATGTCCACAAAGTCAAACATCATTCTTTTTCTTACACTAAGGCATCAGCTATGTGCCTTTTCCTTTTAACAACTATTTTCCACTAAAATAGGATTACCTACTAGTCCCCAAATGCTGGGATCCATTTCAAATGAAACCTTCCACTTAGATACCTCTTATGTGCTCTTCAGCTATAGAAGCAGACTTCTCTTCATAGCCCCTATGAAGCCCCTGGGGAGAAGTAGCCAGGCATGGTGGTGCACACTGGCAATTCCAGTGAGTAGGGAGACTGAGGCAGGAAGATTGCAAGTCCAAAGCCAGATTGAGCAACTTAGCAAGACCCTGTCTCAAAATAAAAAATAAAAAGGACTGGGGATGTGGCTCAGTGTTTAAGTGCCCCTGGGTTCAATCAATTAACTTCCATAAAATTTCATTGCCTCTTTGGGTTGTATTGAGTCTGAAAAGAAAATCATTGACCGAAATACCAATGTGAACTCTACAACCTCTTCTCCCTCGTGGTTGAATTTAAAGTGGGTGCTTGTTCCTGAAAAAGAAAGTAAAATTAACAATACATCATTGTCAATGCTACCAAAAGAAGAATCCTCCAGTGTTCCGATTCCTGAAAATTGGAAAATTGTTTTTCTTTCCATTTTTCTCCCCTCACAATGCTGGGGATCCAACCCAGGGTCTTGAGCATGCTAGGCAAGTGCTCTGCCACTGAGGGACACCCCATATTATTTCCCATATTATTACAGAATTTCAAGTGATGTTTCTTGTCCAAGTTCTCAGGGGGAAAAAGAGAGAGAGAAGTCAGATCACCCTAGGGGTTTATTTTTTCTTGAATATTGGAAGGAAGTGTTGCTGAGTTTGTAAGCAACTTGGTGGGTCTCATTCCTGGTATTTCTGTGATGTTCCAGAACAACCCCCACTGGTTTCCTAATGAAAGGAAGTTGTAATGAAAGCCATATGGAGAAAGGCGTCATGTTTACTGCCTGCAACAATGTGGGGCAGAGCTGCTCTCTCTCATACACACACACACACACACACACAACACACACACACACAGAGGCAGGCAGGCAGGCAGTGTGCCATGGTCTTAAATAGTTACACAACTGCCAGCAATCATTTCCTTAGGCCGGGGTGTTGCCATGGGGGCAACCATTAGAGTTGCTCAATGATATTCTTTCCTCTCTTTCCAGGCATGTAACAGAATTATGCTCCCTCAGCCCTCCCCCTAGAGTTGGGTTTGGCCATATAACTTGTTTTGACTCATGAAATATGAGCAGAAGTGAGATATGTCCTTTTTATGTGGACCCTTTAAGGGTTGCCATATACTTTTTCCTGCCTGGGGAAAATCATGGAAGCACATGGAGACAGAGCCTTCTTCAGCCTGGTTCCTAAGGGGACCAACAGTGATCTACCTGAGGAGGAGCATGAGCAGGAACTACAGCTTTTGTTATTAAAAAAACAACCAAGAACTGGGTTAAAAAAATTCCTGCAGCATAAAATAATTTGTTATAGAAATTAATATCAAAAGAAGGATGCTCCCACAACAGAAACCTAAAATTTTGATACTGACTTAGTGGTTGGGCAATGAATAAAGAAGCTGTTAATGGAAACAAGAAGGAGCACAATCCTTGTTGTGAAGTGGTGAAATATTTGGCAAAACCAACACCTTTGATAACTTGGAAGGCAAATAATATACTTAATGTACCTAAATCTCTAGAGAAGCGCTTGGAAACTATGATCACTGTGTATGCTGAGCACTGTTGGCTGCACTTGGCCATATACAAAAATTACAAGCTTCTAAATGAATGTAGAAGTTTGCAAATAGAAATGAGAGGGAACAGAGACATTCCAGAAATTTGATATTTTATGAAGCTGGAAAAGCTAAACTGATCCTAAACCTCATAAAGGAAGTATTTTAAAAGCCAAGTAAAACTCAGCCTCTCAATAAGGGTCAAATTAAAGATTTCTAAAACCTACCATTAAAACCTCTGGCTGCATTGAGGTATCTCAGAGTAAGGATACAATAAAGATTATGGTTTCAGCAATGTTGTCATGTAAAAGAAATAACCCAGGAAAGAGACAAAGGAAATAGCTCTCTTACATCTGATAAGGCTGAAACCCGATTCTTGAAATTAAGAGAAAGAAAGGCATAGAAACAAGAAAACAGCCCTTTTTATATTTGATTTAGTGACAGGGTCTCACTAAATTGCTGAGGCTGGCTTTGAACTCTCAATCCTCCTGCCTCAGCTTCCCAAGATGCTGGGATTATGGCAACCATCATGCCTGGCCTGAAATCAAAGTTTTTGAGGAAACTCAAAAGAAAAGTATCACTCTGAATTAAGAGACTGTCCTGTATAATACTAAACACAACCTTTGGACCTTGAATCATCTATAGGCAGGAAGCAGGTAAGAAAGTCTAAAAATTTCTATGGAAGATGTAATTTCTTTCTTTCAAATTTATTTTAATTAGGTATATATGACAGCAGAATGTATTGTGAACAACTGCAGCACAACTTTACATTTCAATGGTTGTACACGATGTAGCGTCACACCATATGTGCAGCCATACATGTACCTAGGGTAATGATGTCCATCTCATTCCACCATCTTTCCTGCCCCCATTTCCCTGCCCCACCACTCCCTCCCCTTTGCCCCAGGAAGATGTAATTTCACTTTATATGTGGCCAGATGATTATGAAGAAGGAATAAATTTCCAGGAGGCAGAGCAAAGGACCACAAAGAACAATGTCTCATCAAGCAAGTGGCATCAAACTGTTTGGGGAACATTTCTCAGCTAAAGGACAGAAGCCCTTGATACATCGGCCCAATGGGTCTTCAGAATTGCTACAGTTCTCCATCTTCTATTTGTCTCTCATTTTTGTTTTTGTTTTTATTTTTATTTTTTCCTTCCAGACAAGAACATTTATCCCAGAGACCCTGTTCCTATTCTCCCAATGTTTGAGTGGCAAGGGCTGAGCAGAATTTTTGTTGTTGTTGTTCTGGGGATTGAACTCAGGGGCACTCGACCACTGAGCCACACCCCCAGCTCTATTTTGTATTTTATTTAGAGACAGGGTCTCACTGAGTTGCTTAGCGTCTCGCCATTGCTAAGGCTGGCTTTGAACTCTCGATCCTCCTGCCTCAGCCTCCCAAGCCACTGGGATTACAGGCATGCACCACCACACCTGGCTGAGCAGAATTTTTTAACTTTTGTATTCTCAGATTAGGGCAGTCAGACTTAATCTAGAATCTCCAGATTTGTGAAACATCCATAATTACTAATAATAATATTTGAAAGTGTTTTACACATTGTAAAAATATTTTCCCATATTTTGTTTCATTTTTGTCATTATTTCAAAGGTAAATATTCTAACTTTGTAGTCAAAAAGTTGAGGATTAAAAGACTAGACCATTTTATATGTTTTCATAGCAAAATATTGTTACTATGGTGCTAATAACTAGCCTGAGAAGAATATTACACAAAAGTAAAATTTTAAATATGGTTGAAGGAGGAAAAAAGTTGATAAAAGCAAACAAAATTCTCTATTAGCCTAAGATACTACCTGGGAAAACAGGCTTGAATAAGATAGTACAATGAGGAATCTGACATCCAGGAATGAATACAGGGAGTGTATTGTCAAGGGAGTGCGATTGGGATACTTTCGTAGATGGCATTGCCGGTAAAAATTTTTGCCTACAGTGAGGTTTAGTTTGGTGAGCTGCTAAAATGTAGATCCTCACATCTCTCACATAAAAAGTCAAATATTTAATTGTTTTATGGAGTGTTAAAAATATCAACTTTGAATAAGCCCTTTAATTCTGTTATTGCCTCCGGATGAAGGCTGAGAAGATCCCTGGTCACATTTCTTGGAGAGTTATAATGTCCTGCCAAACTTAGATGTTTCATTCTGGCTATGACAAGGTAGATTGTATCCAACTAATTCTTTTGCCAAAAATGATTGTGAAAGCTGGACAAGTTTGTAGAATATATATCCATATATAAAATCACTGCTTGAAGGCAGAGGAGGGCAACCCAAATAAGTTTTGCATATGAGGAACAAGAGTCCTTAAGCATATAAGTGTCATATTTACCCTCAAATTTTTCTTTGAAGACATTCTCAAATCATACTAGGGAATAGATCCAAACAGAAATCACAGTCTTGTTTAGCTGAGGAGAAAGAGATTAGAATCCAGAATTGTCAAACTGTTGCCAGGTACACTGGCGCACGCCTATAATCCCAGAGAAATCAGGAGGCTGAGGCAGGAGGATGGCAAGTTCAAAGTCAGTCTCATCAATTTAGTAAGCCCCTAAGTAACTTAGTGAGACCATGTCTCAAAATAAAAAATAAAAAGGGCTGAGGATGTGGCTCACTGGATAAGCACCCCTGGGTCAATTCCTGGTACTACTACTACTACTACCAATAATAATAATAATAATAATAATAATAATAATATTGTTAAACTATTGGAGACTTGAGAGTCAAAATCCTAGAGCAAAGGTCATCAAAGGAAAAGCCCCCCAAATTTTGCCCTGTTTAAATCACTGATAGACTTCTCTCTGTGTTTGAATATCTCAAGATTCCAAAAAACACAACAACAACAAATAACAGCAGCTAGAAGGTTAAAGATCTGACAAAGATTTCAAAAGGGCCCTAACAAACACTCCAAACTTTTTAAAAAATATTTATTTTTTTTTTAGTTGTAGTTGGACACAATACCTCTATTTTATTTATTTATTTTTATGTGGTGCTGAGGATCGAACCCAGGGCCTCACATGTGCTAGGTGAGCACTCTATCACTGAGTCACAACCCCAGCCTCAAACACTCCAAACTTTGAGTGGCAACTTCAGAAGGACTAAGTTCTAGGAGTAAGGACACTTCTCTAGGACAAAAGACCAAATACAAAGAGGAAGGAGAAAAATTTAAACAGACCAGAACCAACAACATCAATCAACCTTTGATATGTCAAGATGACCTGACATTTCTCTATCTGCCTGCCAAAAGCAAAACTTAACACCCTCTTTGAAGGACAACATCATCATCTAGAGCCTCAATAGTCTTCCACCTTAAATGACCAGCACACAATAAAAAATCATAAGACATGCTAAAAGATAGGGCCAAGTAATTTAAAACAGAAATATATATATGACCCTCAGGTGATTCAGATTTTGAAGTTATGAGACAGGGACTTTAAAATAACTATGATTAATGCTCAGGTAAAAGGAGGAAAAGAATTATAGAATATTCTTTAGAGTGACAGGATAATTTCATCATTGTTCTAAATCTATTTTTTTAAAGTCAAGCAGAAATCCCAGAACTAAAAATTATTATGACAAAAGTTAATAATTTAATTCATTAGTTGAATAGGGGATCATAAAGAATTATAACTACAAGATAGGTTAGTGCAAATATTACAAAGGGAGAAAATGATGAAAATATAGAACAGGGCCTTAAATCATATGTGGGAAAAGGAAGAGAAGTCTAACCTCCATGCAGTTGGGCGTCTCAGAAGGAGACAAGAAAGAGATTTTAAATAAATACTGAGAATTTTTCAAAATTGGTGAAATGATATCAAACTGTATATTCAAACCATACTTCGAATCTCTGAGAAGATAAGGAAAATCACACTTGGACACATCATAATTAGATGGCTGAAAGTCAAAAAGAAAGAGGAAATCTTAAAAGCCCATAAAATAATAAAGGGATGTTATCCTCAAAGGAGCAATAATAAGACTGATATCTGAGTTTTCAACTGAAACTGTAAAGGGTAGAAGACAATTGGATCATAATTTTAAGTTATGGAAAAGAAAAAAAAAACCTGTCAACCAAGAATTCTATTTCCAGAAGGGGAAAAAACAATCCATAAATGTCCACAGGTCCCTAGGAATGACACCTCTGTGAACTTACTCTGCATACAGGGATTAGAGGCCAGATGGTGTCCTCCCTCAATACAGAAACATTTGAACAAAGGGAGAAATGCAATTCTAAATGAGAACCACTTATTGGAGGTGACTTGCTCTATTTGTGTTAATAATAGAGCCCCGGAACAGCATCGGCCCACAGAAGTATAATGTAAGCCACACATCTGACCACACAGATAATTTAAATTTTTCTCAGAGCAATATTTTAAAAGTAAAAAAGAATAGATAAAGCTAATTTTAATGATACTTTTGGTTAATTCAATTTTTCATTTCAACATAATCAGTATAAAAATTATTTAAACATTCCACAACTCTATTAAGTCTTTGAAAGTTACAGTCCTTGAAAGCTGTGTTTCAATTTGGACTAATATTTCAAGCTCTCAGTAGCCTCCTGTAGCTAGTGGCTACTACACAGCACAGTAAGAAGTGTGCAAAGGGTAAAGGGCAGTGGGTCTCCATCCTGGCTGCCTTAGGATGCCTTGAGTGAGGAGCTTTGGAAGTACAGATGCCCATGCAGGGCTGCCAAAGGGTGAGGCACGTAGAGCACTCATATTCAACACAAAATTTAAGGAGGGGGGGCGGTAAAAGACTCTCAAAAATAAAGATAAATAATGTTTTAGTACATTTTATTTTAAAAATCAAACTAAAGCTGTGCACGGTGGTGCACTCCTATAGTTTGGGAGGCTGAGGCAGGAGGATTGTGAGTTCAGAGCCAGCCTCAGCAACTTAGTGAGGCTCTAAGCAACTCAGAGAGACTCTGTCTCTAAATAAAATATATAAAAGGGCTGGGGATGTGGCTCAGAGGTTAAGTGTCCCTGGGTTCAATCCCCAGTACCTAAAAAAAAAAAAAAATCAAAATTAATGCAAGATATTGTGATGAATAAAATATCAAATTTTTCAACAAAAATAGAATCAGTGATACTCTTCTTCTACCTTCAGGTTCTAAGATGGATCAGCATAACACTGCCTAGGGCCCACTCCAGACCAAATAAATCAGTATTTCCAGAGGTTGAGCCCATGCATTATATTTTTGGTGCCGTGGATTGAACCCAAGGGTACTTAACCACTGAGCCACATCCCCAGATCTTTTTTTAAAAAGATACATAGATATAGATATATGGATATAGACATATATATATATATTTAAATATTTTTTAGTCTTCAATGGACTTTTATTTTTTTATTTATTATATGTGGTGCTGAGAATGGAATCTAGTGCCTCACACATGTCAGGCAAGTGCTCTACCACTGAGCCATACCCCGGCCCCTTTATATTTTTTTAGTTGTTGATAAACCTTTATTTTTATTAATTTATATGCAATGCTGAGAATCAAACCCAGTGCCTTACCCATGCTAGGCAAGCACTCTATCACTGAGCCACAACCCCAGCCCCTCTTTTCAATTTTTTTTTTTTTTTTTTTTTTTTTTTTTTTTTTTTTGGAGAAAGGGTATCACTAAGTTGCTTAGGGCTTTGCTAAATTACTGAGGCTGACTTTGAACTTTCGAACTTCCCAGTTCCTGGGATTACAGGCATGTGCCACTACACCCACCTTGGCATTATATTTTTTAAGCACCCAGATGATTCTAATCACTGAGGGCCATTGTTCTACTTCAAGGACTGTCCTAATGCTTGGATTTCCTAAAAAGTGAGAAACTGATAACTGTTATCATATAATTCTGTTATGTAATTTCTTTTACCAAACTTCCAAAGTAAAGTTTTCCTTTTTGAACTTCAGTGATGGAGATCTCACAACTTCACAGGGCAGCCATTTCCACTACTGGACAACTCCAGGGCCACATCTTTCTTATCTGGAGAAAACTTAAAATTTTCAAAAAAGGGCAAAGCCACATATATGAAAATAAATGCATGATATTTTATTTAACAGGGAATTAAACAGATGGTATAACCAGTTCAAAAGAAAATCCAAAAGTCAAGCATCTTTATAGATCAGGAACATTGAAATAAACATGCAAATTAAGGCAAAAAAGGATTTTCTACAAGAGGACCAGGGGAGGAAGTCAACTGAACTCCATCAAACCTGACAGAATTTGTTTGTCCATCAGCTGTGAAATATCTCCCATAGAATCTGTCAGATGAAGCAGCAGGGTATGCTGCATACAATACATCATTTTCCATTGAAGTAAAAATTATTTTTTACCCAACGAATTTCTTCCTTTTTCCCCTGCAATTGCTCCTCCATGCTTTTCGAATTCTGATATGCATGAGATTCACCCAGGAAGTGTGCTTAAATCCTTCAAGGATCCTGAGCTTGGATAGTGCTCATGAAAATGCCTTTTTAGCAGACACATTAGATGATTCTGCTGCAGGTTTCTGAGGATCATTCTCAAAAAACATTGTTGTAGAACATACCTACCTACTCTGTTTTCTTTTTTTCTTAAAGATAGAGGAGAGAGAATTTTTTAATATTTATTTTTTTTAGTTATTGGCGGACACAACATCTTTGTCTGTATGTGGTGCTGAGGATCGAACCCGGGCCGCACGCATGCCAGGCGAGCGCGCTACCGCTTGAGCCACATCCCCAGCCCTACTCTGTTTTCTTGAGATGGCCTTTTCGAATGTGCTTCTCATAATATTTGAAGATAGCTCTAGTTTTGGTTTGGTTTTGGTTTTGGTTTTGTTCTGGTTTCGGTTTTGGGTGTGTGTAAGATACTGGAGATTGAACCAGGGGATTCTCCACCATTGAGCTACATCTTCAGCCCTTTTTTTTTTTTTTTTTTTTTTTTGAGATAAGGTCTTGCTAAATTTCTAAGTCTGGCCTCGAACTTGCCCTCCTTCTGCCTCAGCCTCCCAAGTTACTGGGATTACAGGTGTGCCCTGGCTCGATTTTTATTTGAATCAGTCTTAGTGCTCTTGGTGGGGTATATTTTCTTTGCTTCCAAGATAATATGCTATTTCTTTTCTTCCCACTCAAATCTCACAGGACAGACAAGGAACTATTTTCATATTATATGAACACCTGAAGAGAGACAAGCTGGGCATGCTGTGAGTATGGCGTGTGTCTATGGGATGGATAAGCAAAGAAAGTGACTATCACATCCATCAAGAGTGGTGCTTCTCATGCACTTGAGTCACCATGTCCATTTATTGGAAGTCTATCTTGTTTTATTTAGATCTTCAGGTATTTCATAAATGTGTTGGTCAAGATTTATAAATATAATATCTATAATCAAAGGTTAAGAGCCTACATTTAACACATTCCACTCAAGCAAGGTGCAACAAAATCTATTCACATGGGATCAGCTCAAATGTCCCAAGGATTGCCCTTCTTGCATGCTTTGAAGAGTGCTCAGGTGATTTGGCAAGTGTTCCTCCAAAGGGAGGGTCAGATCCAATTTCTCCCCTGACATAGTCTTCTCAAGGTATGTGTGCTGGGCAGCACCCTGCTGGAAGTGATCTTTGCTCTCATCAATCCTCTTGAACTTGTGCAAATGTTCTGTTTTTTTTCCCTTTGCATCTAAAACGTGGCTACAATTTCATCTAACGTTTGAAGTCTTAGATGTTTCTCATCATCCAGGAAGAGGAGAACTGGGGTGTTGAGTCCTCCACTCCAGTCTCCACTCAGGCCCACCCAGAAATGAGACCGCCATCTATAATGTCCCAGCTAGCATGCATTGCCCAGGTGTTCACTTCTAGGGTGACACCTCTGGACATGCCTAAGGGAGGAACTACCCTTGGCTTCCTGGCGATGTTCAGTCCCATAGCTCTCTCCCTTTCCTGACCCTTCCCCTGCCATGTTCTCTCCAAAGTAGTCCCTATGATGCTAGGGCTGTGGCTGGACATGAGTCACAAGCAGTTAGTGTGACTAGGAGAACCAAGCTGTCAACTGGATTTGAACTGGCAAGCTGATAAGAAGTTTCTAGAGACACAGTCTAATTAAGCAGGAAAGATTCAAGATCCAAGCTTATGTCTAAGCTCAGGAATTCTGACGAATGGGTTTGTTAAGTACAAGAACTAGAAATGAGAATGCAGAGATATGACCTTTGTCTTCCTGGGCATCAGATAGCATAGAAGGTCAAGTGCAGAGGAAAGGGTGGGCTAGGACTGAAACCACACAAACCTTCAAGCACATGAGATAAGGAAGGGAGGGGCGAGCTCCCTTCAAGTGATAGGTGGGCCTAATCCAGTCCCAGGATGCAGGTGTGGGGTCATCCCAAGAGGCACCCAGTTCACAGCTGAGAGTCAGGAAGGGAGAGCCTGACCATAGGAGCACAAAGTGGGTGCCACTTTTGGAGACCCAAGCCAGCAGGGAGATGGCATGAAGAAAGTCTGTTGAAAGGTGACAGAGCCCAGCAGACCAGGGCAGGACTGGCATCCCAGAATTGATGGGACAGTGTTAACAGGGCAGAGACAGAGTTCCTGAGGCGGCCTCAAGAAAACTGATGCTGCTGGGTCCTTGGGCATAGAGGGGCCAGGTAAGAGGAAAACTGTAACAGAATTTAGGAGACAGAGAAGAAGAGATATGAGCAAAGGAACCCCCCTCACCAAGCCGCCTTTTCTACTGTCTTCTGCCTATTAATCTCATCCCTTAATGCAATCATGCAGCCAGAGAGTGCTAGGGCACTCACCACACGGCAAAGTCCACACCGAGCCTCGTATAGGGAACTGGTACATCACGCAGAGATGATGGGCCTGTTGCCCCTACTTGTGCAAGTTTGTACAGAATTTGCTAGTGTACTTTTGTGAATATTAGAAAAGATTAGAATATTAGAAAAGATTCCAGACTGTTCTGGAATTCTCACTTGCATCTAGCCATGCCTTCTCGAGTGTGAGATGAAAGGGCAGAATCACTGCACCTTTGTTAGGCCTGGTGGTGAGATGTGAACACAGGCGTTTGAGAACAGGTGATTTAACAGACAGTGGGACCGCCCAGGGGACCACCCAAGTTTATAGAACCCATGTTGAAAAGAAATCATGAGTCAATAGAAACTTTCCTCCGAGCACCTTAATTTTTCTGGAGCTTCTTAATTTTACAGGAGGCTTCTCTGGAGATTGCTGGGCTTTTTTGGCTTTATTGCAGTCAGGTGGTACCAGGGGGACAGCATGCACCTGCTGCTGCCTTAGGAAAGGTGAGGGACTCCAGGAGGGGACGACTTTATAGACCAGGTGTAATTCAGCTTTTCTGGGATAACTTTCTACTATCTGCAGGCATTCTGGGATATTTCTGAGAAATAGTGAAATTGGAAGAGAAATTTTAAGGAAAGGGAAATGAAAGGATCTCCAGAAATGAAGGAATTAACAGGACCCTGCTACACACACACACACACACACACACACACACACACACACACATGCGAGTTTGCGCCCCCCCACACACACACCTGTAATTTCTTTTGAGAATAGGTCTCTATTTTTATTCTATGTATGAGAAGGATGTGGGGAGCTTGGTGAAATGACATAGTCCTGCACCCCCAAACCAAAGATGTTGGTTTTGTTAATCCTGGGTGAAGCCCAAGAATCTGTTTAAAGGAGAAGGAGAAGGAGAAGAGAAGCACCACCACCACCTGGGGGTTTAATTCGTACTGACCCTGTGGTAATAAAACACAAGTTGCTCTTCAAAATTGCTGCCTGAAGTTGCCTTTGGCTATTATTTATTTTCTGAAAGGAAGCAGCATTAGTGTTTAGCAGCTGCGAGGAGTAAGCCATCTTGGATTTTGGTAATGTCACTCAAGAAGTCCAGAAGCACTGACTTAGTCCGGTTCCCTCATTTCAGAGAAAGGAAATGAAGACCTAGAACACTTAAGTACCTTCCCTCAAAGTCACACGGTCAGTGGCAGGACAAAGAGCCCTGGGCTCCTGTCCTAGCACCTGGGAGTTTTGATGTGACCCTGACCCAAGGGAAATCCTGAAGAGGCTGGAAGGCAGCCACTTCAAAAGGGACCAAAGCCCTAGACTCTTAGGACTTAACTTTTGGCAACAACCAGGAGAAAAGCAGTCCCAGGTATTTGGGCAGTTGCCTTAAGAGGCAGCTTTTTAAAAAATTGTCCCTTCTCAAGTGAGTACAATTAAAAAGAAAAATCAATCCATTCACTTAATTTATTTTTTTCATTTAATGGAGTTTTTAAAAAATCACCAGAAAAATAACCTGGAGTTTTGTTTCCAAATGAAAACATAAGCAATCTAGTTGTCTAGAGTGTTTTCCCACCATACTATAATGCTACAGGATGTTTTTTCTCTGAAACCTTCTTAAAGTGGCCATTCTGCTTTGTAAAGACAGCCATTCATGATTGGGTCCCCATTCTCCCTCAGCGCAAGTTCAGCAATTTCATAAGCAGCAGGAATCACTTGTACGCATGACATAAACAATAAACCCCAGTCAGAAGTCTCCAGAATCCAGAGAAACAAATTTCTCTTTGGACAAGGAAAGTGTGAGGCATGAATGATACTTAGCAGCAATTCTCTTTAAACAGTTTTTCATTTTATTTTTTTTAAAGAGAAAGTGAGAGAGGAGAGAGAGAGAGAGAGAATTTTTAATATTTGTTTTTTAGTTCTCAGCGGACACAACATCTTTGTTGGTATGTGGTGCTAAGGATCGAACCCGGGCCGCACGCATGCCAGGCGAGCGTGCTACCGCTTGAGCCACATCTCCAGCCCCTAAACAGTTTTTTAAATGAGTTAATACTACTGTCCTAGCTCAGTAGTAGCCTTTTGCTAGAAATGACTAAACCTATTGCTATCATCTGCTAAGTTGATTAATAAAAAAAATATTTATTACGCAAACCCTTTTTGTTGACAAGTTAAAATGGAGCCTCATCTTTCATATCTCCCTGAAGATTGCCACCTTGTGAGATTGAAAATACTCATTAAATTCCATCACCAGACGCACAAATGAGAGGGCGATTGTTTTCAAGCATGTGAGGGGAATCGTTGGTAAACTCATTTGTTTGGATATCATTAACAGAACAATCGGTGTGGATCTCCAGGGGGTCCTCATGACCTTTGCTCGCAATCTCTTCATCATCCATCAAGAAATATCAACACCTAATATGCAAGGCGAGACCAATTTTAAGGTGAGGTGTTAATTAACTAACGATCCTGGTTAATTTCTATACAAGGGCTGAAAATACCTCATGCTGTATTGTAAACAAGTGCTAAACCATCTCTTTTTTTATTGTAAGCAGTACATATTTTACAATGTGCTGGGTCAATATTGTAAGGTTCCCACTGAACCTGTTAGTTAAATTTTATAGTTTGAAACTTTTTCTTTGAAATATAGTAGGCTTGCTTTAACTTGGTGCCATATTCGAACCCCAGGTCTTGCGACAACAGCTTTCTGATGCTGGAGGTGAAGTTGAAACATCACAGTAGAATCAGAAGAGAGACTGTCCCAGCCAAAATTTGTGAATGTGACCTCTCTGTTTCAGACAATCTGTTGTCTAGGGAGCAATTCCTAGAGAGCCCCAGTTTGTAGAGCCAAAGAAGTCCTAATGCCTAAAAGGACAAATTGTTTTAGGCAGAGGCAAGAAAAAAGTCCCAGCTATATGTGGGCTGTCCAGCCCCCACGATTCCCTCAAAGTGGGGTGAGTGTTTCCCCACTCACCTTATTGAAGCCTCCATGTGGCCTCTAAAGATGTTCCTTGAAGTCCAGTTGTGGGTGACTGACTAGAAGTTTCCACATTCTACAGTCCAGGAACAAGACCTGTGAGGGAGTTTTTAAGATCCCAGCTGAACAGAGATGACGGCTCAGTATCAACCAGTAAGGTCTGAATCTGATTCCGAGGCTGGACCTTCATTGCGTTTGAATGAGTCAAGTGATTCAAAGGACTCAATTAGAAATCACATAAGTTTTTCTCTTACGGCCCAACTAAAGCTTGATAAAAATGTAATTTTTATTACATTTTTTAAATTCAATCTGGAGCCTGCCCTCTTTAATAACAATGATGAGGATAACTACATTTTACTCTTCAAAGTGATATTAAAATCTGGGACGATGACCATTGCTTTTCCTACAACATGATAGAGAGGATTCCAGAGGGAGAAATCT
Source organism: Urocitellus parryii (assembly GCF_045843805.1). Taxonomy (NCBI): domain Eukaryota; kingdom Metazoa; phylum Chordata; class Mammalia; order Rodentia; family Sciuridae; genus Urocitellus; species Urocitellus parryii. Next base: position 111,546,990 of record NC_135536.1, read on the forward strand.
AATAGTGAGTCGGGAAGCCAGAGTGGGGAGGGGCCAACCGGTTCTTCTATTTTATAGCTAATAAGTTGAGCAAGGTTGCAGGACATAAGATCAATATACAAAAACCAGCTGACCTTCTATATACTAGCCATGATGGATTTAAAAAATAAAATACAAACCATTATGGTTGGATCCGGAACATCTCCCAAAGGCTCAGGTGTTGGAGGCTTGATTCCCAGGGCAGTAGGGTTCAGAGAGGGCCTTTGGGAAGTGATTGGATCTCAAGGCCTCGGAGCTCATCAGTGGATGAATCTACTGATGACTTCATAAGTTGATGGCAATATTAGCAGGTGGTGGAAACTACAGCTGGTGGTGCCTAGCTGGAGGATGTAGGTCACTGGCAATGAACCCTGGAAGGGTATATCTTGTCTTTGACCATCCCCCAGCTTTGCTGCCTGGTGGCCATGAGGCCCTGCTCATGGTGTCCCGCCCCACCTCAGGCCTAAAGCAACAGGACCATGGCTGAAGCCTCTGAAACCATGAGCTAAAATAAATATTTCATTCTCTACCTTGTTCTTCTCAGGGATTTTGTCCCAGTGACAAAAAGCTGAGTAACACACAAACCACTTCAAATTACAATAGTATAAAAAAGATGAAAAATTTATGGGTAAAGTACAATACTGATGCACTAAAAACTTCTAAACATTGGTGAAATTAAAGAATACCCAAAAAAGTGGGAGGATATTCTATGCATGTAGAAGTCTATTATATTTCTAAGTTTGCAATATTTCCCAAATTGATCTATAGATTTAATGCAATTTCTATCAAAATTTCATCTGACTTTTAGTAGAAATTGACAAGATGATCCTAAAACTTGTGTGAAGAGGCAAGGGACTCCGAATAGTCAAAATAAGGGGAACAAAAAATTTCTCAATTTCAAAGCTTACTACAAAGCTCAAACAATCAAGATGGTGTGGTACTGGCACAAGAATAGGCATACCGATCAATAGAATAGGATTGAAAGAAGACTAAAAATAAACCCATACATGATGATTAATCGATTTTCAAAAGGGTTCCCAGACAATTCAACAGGGGTAGAATGCCTTTTTAATAGAGGGTAGTGGAACAAATGGATAGTCATATCCAAATAATAAAGCTGGACCTTTGCCTGACACCACATTCAAAAAATAAGTCAAAATGGATCAAAGACCTGACTGAAAGAGCTAAAACTATCAAACTCTTAGAAGAAAACAGTGTTGTAAATCATCATGATCTTGGATTAGCAATGGTTTTAGGTAAGATGCCTAAAGCATAAGCAACCAAAGTATATATAGATAAATTGGATTTCATCAAAATCAAAAGCTTCTATTTGCCAGGCACAGTGACACATGCCTGTAATCCCAACGGCTCAAGAGGCTGAGACAGGAGGATCGTGAGTTCAAAGCCAGCCTCAGCAACAGCGAGGCACTAAGCAACTCAGTGAGACCCTGACTCTAAATAAAGTACAAAAATAGGGCTGGGGATGTGACTCAATGGTTGAATGCCCCTGAGTTCAATTCCCAGTACAAAAAAAAAAAAATCTTCTGTACATCAAACAACACTGTTAAGAAAGTGGAAAGACCACCTAAACAATGAGATAAAATATTTGTAAATCATAAAGATCTAGCATCCACAGTATGTAATGTACTCTTATACCTTAAGAAAACACAGAATATCCAGTTAAAAAGTGAACAAACAATAGACATTTCTTCAAAGAACATATACAAATGGCCAATAAGTAGATGAATAAATGCTCAACATCATAAGTCATTAGGGAAAAGCAAATCAAAACCACAACAAGATACCATTTATACCCACTATGATAGCTTTAATTTAAAAAGACAATAACAAATTGGCAAGCACATGGAGAAAATGGAAACTATAAAACTCATACATTGCTAGTAAGAATGCAAAATAGTATCACAGTTATGTAAAGTTTGGTAGTTCCCCAAAAAGTTAAATGCAACTGGGTGTGGTGGTGCACACCTATAATCCCAGTGGCTCAGAGGCTGAGGCAGGAGAATTGTTAGTTCAAAGCCAGCCTCAGCAATTTAACAAGACTCTAAGCAATTTAGCGAGAAGCTGCCTCAAAATTTAAAAAATTAAAAGACTGTGGATGTGGCTTAATGGTTAAGTGCCTCTAGGTTCAATCCCTGGTACCAAAAAAAAAAAAAGTAAAATGTAAAATTACTATATGATCTAGCAATTCCACTTCTACATATACACCTGGGAATATAGAAAATACAAAAATATGCACATTATGTTTATCAAACCATGATTCATAAAAGCCAAAAAGTATAAACCATCCAAATCATTGACTGGGAAATAGATGAATTCCTTTATAGTATATGGACAATATTCATACAACAGAATATTATTCAGTCATAAAAAAGGAATGAAGTACAATAATCTGTGCTGCAATATGGATTGACCTGAAAACATGGGAAGTGAAAAAAAGCTGGTCATAAGAGGACAAATACTGTACGACTGCAAATATATAAAGCATGAGAGGTAAGCAAATCCATGGGCACAGAACGTAGGTTAGTGTTTACCAGAAAGTGGGGGAAAGGTAGAAAACGGGAAATGACTGCTAACAGGTACAGGGTTTCTATTTGGAGCAGTGAGAATGTTCTGAAATTACACAGTGTTGAAGGCTGGTATTTACCAAATACCACTTAACTATATACTTTATAAAGGTAAACTTTATGGTAACTCAATAAAAAATAATTAAAGGACTGGGAGTGGGCTCAGTGGTAGAGTACTTGCCTAGTATGTGTGATTCCCTGGGCTTGCTCAATCCCTGGCATCACCAACCTCCACCCCCCCGACTCTGCCACCACAGAACCCAAAAGTTAAGTAATTAATTAATTAATTAATATGGGAAGGTGTTATTTTACTCCCCAAAGACCAATAGAAATAAGCTTTCCCGGGGCTGAGGCTGGGGCTCAGCGGTAGAGCACCCACTTAGCACGTGCAAGACACTGGGTTCGATCCTCAACACCACGTGAAAATAAATAAATAAAATAAAGATATTGTGTCCAACTACAACTAAAAATATATTTTAAAAAAAAGAAAAAAAATAAGCTTTCCCTTCAGCTTGCTGGACATCTTTATAGGATGACCAGACCAAACTTCTCAAATTATCTGTAGTAAAGAACTTATTTGTGGGCTGGGTTGTGGCTCAGTGGTATAGCACTTGCCTACCACATGTGAGGCACTGGTTCAATCCTCAGCATGACCAAAAAAAAAAAAAATAATACAGTTATAAAAAAATCTTATTTGTTTTGTTTTGTTTCTGACATATCATGCATTAATATACTTATGTAAAATACAACAAAATTGAATTATCAGAAGAATGAAGTAAAAAAATTTAAGCTATAAAAAATGTAAACTTACTTTATGATCCAGCAATTCCACTCCTGAGTAGTCCTGATTACCTACTTGAGAATACTGAGTTTGCATTGGTTAAGAGACTAATCAGAGCAGATTATAATGTTTTCATTATTAAATTTAATAAACAAATTTCTAGGAAGTTTTCTGACTTCTTTTAATTTGGGTTTTTTTGGGGTTTTTTGGTATTGAGGATTGAACTCGGGGGCATTCGACTGAGCCACATCCCCAGCCCTATTTTGTATTTTATTTAGTGACAGGGTCTCACTGAGTTGCTTAGCATCTCACTTTTGCTGAGGCTGGCTTTGAACTCACGATCCTCCTGGCTCAGCCTCCTGATCTGCTGGGAGGAATGTGCCACCATGTGTGGTTTTACTCTCAAATTTTTTACTCCTTTCAGCAAGACTGATAGCAAATAATCCATAGATGGGTACAGGTCAGAGCAACACACTTTGAACAGAACCAGTCCAAACCGTACTTAACTCCACAAAGAAACAAAGGCTTGAGGGATTAGTGTTTGTAAGAGGTCTTTAAGTGATGAATGTTTTTTTTTTTTTTAATTTACCAAGTATTTTTTATTAGTTACTGTCCAAAGCACAAGTATAGAAGACCTAATGACATCATCCTTTCCTCTTTTATTTGGTTTACCTGGCCAATTCAGAATGTTGTTGTTTTTATTATTTACAGACCGCCATTGATGATATTGAAAGTATTCTGAAAGTAACAGAAGAAAATAAAATCAGATCCAAAGAGAAGCAGTCCAAATACAGTGATGACCCCTCCAGGCCTGATGCCAAGGCACATTAAGATTTTGGATACCAGTCTGGAGCAGGAAAGGGCAGTATTTCTTTTGTTATAGGAATAAAAGTCAGGGGAAATGATTTTGTTTTGTTTTCTAAGAGACAAATCAGAACAAATTATAATGTAACGCTCTTTTTAAAACTGTGTTTATTAAGTGATATTACTTCCCTCCATGAAACCCAAACTCGTTGGTGTTCTCACTTGAGAGTGTCAAACAATCCCTTCCTCTTCCCAAACTAGGGGAAAAAATAATCTTATAAAAGAAGAAAGGGACAAGTCTAACTGATACTTCACCTATTTCTCTGCAAGCTCTATGATTATGCACTTTTCCTTTGTTATGTTTTATAAAGTTTTCTCCGATTTCTATGATTCATATATTTTCTACATTTCAAACATTGAATAAAGGCATAGTCATTGCTCTTCTGGAAAAATTTTTTTTAAAAAAAGTCTTTTTTTTCCCCAAGTAAATAATATGAATTTTTTAAACAATGTTTTATCATTCTTTCTTTACGCCAAGCCCCATTGTTTGTTGTTACTGCCTTTCGCCAAAGAGTTAGCCAAGGCCCATGTCTGGTTTGCCAGAGCAGGAGAAGGGATCTAGGTGGCAGCATCTGCTCTTGGTTTAAGATGCAGCGTGACTGGAGCCTGAATAAACATTGGTGTTCTCTAGTTCTCTGTTTCACACAGCCCTGCGACTCTCCCTAGCTGATTTCAACAGCACCTGCCAAGGCAAATGGTTAAAGTCTTGCAGGGCTGACACTAACTCTCAGGATTGGCTTCTTAATTGTACCCAAATATTTCTACATCAGTCACCTTTACTGAAGGGTGAAATAGCAAGGTACAACACCAGAATCACGTATCAGTTGAAAGAATGGCCTTTGTATCTATAAAAGTACTTGAGTGTGTGGGGGAGATAAATATTTTTTACCTATGGAATTTCGATCATTTTTAAACTGCTCTTGCCACAGGCTATGAGTTTCTGGAGAAAATTAACATTTCTCAGTGTGTCCGCTTTTGTTTTGCCATAGTTGGAAATGCATTCATTAGCTAGGTTTCCTGCCTGCGCTAGGTACAACGATGACCTCTTTTTCTTGCCAGATCTCTAATCCATACGAGGGGCCTATTGTCCAGACACTTGACGGATAGGAAGTCCTACATGCCCATTAGAGTCGAGCCTCTATTGAAGCCAGAGCAACATAAGGTCCAAGAGACTCATTAGTTCACTGGCACAATCGTGTCCTGAGAGTAAATGAAACCCTCTGTCTCCTTATGGCTCTCATCTGCTCTGGACTTTAAAAGAAAACTGTCTCCGTTTTGTTCAGCCCAGCAGTGGATCATTCACATGGCGAAAACCCCCGCTAAACAGGACAGAACTGTTAAATCCATCAGGGAAGTTTTGTTTGTGGATTTTGATTAGCACTCCCAAGCCTCAAGCTGCTGGCAATAGGAAAAGGAGTCCGCTCTCCTGTATGATTTTTGAATTCACATGATTGGTTTCTCAAACAATGCCACTTGCCTCCTTTGCATATATCATTACCATATACTGCAGAATGCTTCCAAATTCAGGCCTTCTCTCCAGAGTCAGATCTCACTACAACAGGACCAGGAGCAAGGTTCTCTGCCTAAACACCTACTGCTTCAAAATGAAAAGGCGAAAAATTGGTATAATAAAACAGTCACTTCAACTAATTAAGTGGAAGAAGCCAGAGGACCAGATTAAATTAGTGAAATGTTTTAATTACAGAACATTTAAAAAGAAGCATAGTCCATTATCTTTTAGCACATACATGCTATAACAATACTGTGCTATGGGTAAACTACATTAAGTTCGGAAAAAAATTATTCCTATGTACACAGTGTCTGAAGTACCCCAAACATAATTTAGTCAAGATCAATGACTGAGATTTTACTATTATAAATAGGATACTGAAATCTCTGTTGGTAAGAGGATTCTTGGAAAATGCTGTATCATTTTTCAGGAAGTTTGGGGGAAATCAACTTTGTATGAAAAACAACTCATTGTTTAATGTGAATGTTTGCAAGTGTTAGAGAAGCAAATGGTACTAACCATTTAGGAAAGCATTATTGGATAAATATTACCCATTTTATATCACCTTTAAAGAAACAAACTAGATGCTAACATTAAGTACAGACAACCTGTGCTGTCTGTCTACATTTCCATTATTCACTTACATTTACAACTTACTGAATACTTGCTAGGGGCTCGGTGTACTGTGCTATATTTTGTTTTATTGCATCTTTCCAACAAATCTATACAGGTAGGTACTGCTACTGTCTTCATTTCACATACCATGAAATTCAGATTTATGGATCTCATCCCATGCTTTAGGCTAAATGAAAATAAATTTAGGATTTGCTGTCTTTTATCATAAATCCTAGTATGTCATGTAAAGTAGAAGGTTCGGTTTCATTTGCTCCAGGCCACACATGGTTTCTCTCTTCTATCACAAATTCTAGTGTGCTTAACATGTAGAACAGGTTCATTTACACATACCTCCTGCTAATAAAATCAACCTGTGCAATTGGCAGCATCATAAGACAACACAATCATGTAAGCAAATAAATCAGAAGAAAAAGTGGTCTCAGTGGAATTCTCTGGTGGCGAGGGATCTATAAAACTTTGGTGGGGGAAAAGACACCAGGAAGATTCAATAGTTTGGAAGCTGAAAGTCATTCCCTCCAGTTTGGAGAGTTGGATATGGGGGCAAGAAAGCCTGAAAGTAAGGCCAGAAAGGGCTTCCAATGAGGTGGAAAATAACCAGGCAGGTGCTGTCTTAGCTATGTCCTCCAACAATTGTAAACATCCAATTTTCCAATCATAAAAATATGTCTTTTATCCTAAGTAATATGTTAGTAATCTATCTGATAGCTTTAACGATTAATAATCATTTGTATTCTTCTGGCACCTTTCTTCTAAAGAGCTCAAAGCGCTTTACATTTATTATCTCATTAATTTCCAACACTGTCCCTGTGGGGAAGGTAATAAGTATTTTAACATTTAAATGTTTATCTTTCAAATTTTCTCAAGCATAAATTAATTATATTTCCAAAAATGTAAATGTTCATTAGTTTTATTTTACTGTTCCTCTGGCTTTCATGTGCATAAGGCACTTGTTCAACTCCTTAAATGTACAAACCAGAGTAAATTGCATTTGGAAAACCATAAATTCAGTTGCCAAGATAATGTGAGGGTGGACATTGGGTGAGGGATGAGTTTGCTTTTGCTTTTCTCTCTGGAAAAAGCTTGGTCCAACCCACTGCAAACACAAATGAAATGTGCTGGGGGTGGCTCCTCTGTATTTTCCTTATCCAGTTTGTTAAGGTTTGGATCTGGTTTGGGTGTGTCCCCCAAGGTTAAAGTGGGGAGCAGGGTGCCCTATGTAACAGGTGTTCAGAGGTGGTGGGTCTTTAAGAAACAGGGCCGTGAGGAAGGTGATTTGGTCAACCCACCCATGGGGTGGGTTGTTGTGATAAAAGAAAACCACATAAAAGAAAATCCACATGCTTGAGCTTCTCTGCTAGTAGCTATTTCCCTTCCCAGTTCTCTGAAAAGTTGTGACACAGCCAAGGAGGTCCTAACCAGATTCTGGCACCATGTCCTTTGGGCTTTTCAGCCACCAGAATCACAAGCCAAACAAAACTTTCTTCTTTATTGAGAACCCAGCCTCAGGCTGAGGATACAGCTCAGTGGTAGAGCACTTGTCCAGCATACACAAGGCTCTGGATTCAACTCCCAGACCTGAAGAAACAAAAGAAAAGAAAAGAAAAGAAAGAAAGAAAAAAGAACCGAGCCTCAGGTATTTTGTTATAGCAACACAAAATGAACTAAGAAAATATTCCTTCCAAAATGTGTGCCACAGAAAGTCATGATTGCATCTAAAAGCCTGAGGCAAATGGAGCTAATATTTATAGTATTTTTTAAAAGTTTTTCATTATCTTCTTTTTATACCTTTATTTTATTTATTTATTTATTTTTTATGTGGTGCTGAGGATCGAACCCAGTGCCTCACATGTGCTAGGCAAGCGCTCTGCCACTGAGCTATTGCCCCAGCCCAAGCATTTTTTTTTTAATGTCATGGAACAAAACTCTGATGCATTCTATTAGGAGTTAGATCCCAACGAGTCACAGAATAGTAAGAGCCAGGAAATGGTCTCTGCAACCCTCCCTCTCTCTGTCTGGTCATATCTTCCTCAATTTTTTATCTAGAAAAATGGCAGATAGAAATACCTGCTCCTTAGGGAAGCAGTAGAGATTAATTGGCCAATGTTGGGAGAGTGTTTCAAAGATGAAGCATCCCACATAAATGTTTAAGTATTATTATTACATTGCTACTTCAAATGGAAGTTCTAACTTTGAAATGTGATTATACACTTTCCAGAATAAACCCTTCATAACCACATGTATAGGTTTATTTTTCACTGTAACAGTCTAACTCATGGTTGTGAAACTTTATTGCACTTGATGGAGGGCCTTGGCTTTTATTAGTTTTAAACTGCTGGTTTCTGGGGTATTTATGTAAATGAGGGAAAGATACCAAAACAGTAAATAATAAGCATATCCCTGCTGTTTAAAAATCTGTTGGTAAAAACAACTTTTGTTTTGTTATAAGGAAGTCCTAAACATAGCACAGAAAAATATAGCTTGAACATCTATGCCTAAAATAGTTTAGAAGGGTTTTGTTTGTTCTTTGCTTTAGTTTTTGTTTTCTGGGGGGTTTTGTTTGTTTTGGATAGTGGCTTTCCCCTAAGCATTTTTGTTTTCTTTTGTTTCTACAATTGTATATATGTGTACACACACACACACACACACACACACACACACGGGGCGGGGGATGGTGAGTAAAATGGTACATCTAAAATTTTTTTAATTTAATACACTGTTATAAAGTCTACCAGATGGCTGGTTATAGCTCCTGGAAACAAGGCCACACCCAGGTTTATTACGTTTGCCTCATAAGGAAAGTTATGATGAAATCATGGTCCCATAAACTTGACAACAAAATAGCAGACCTTCCATTGGTTGCAAAATAAATTCCAAATTAAAATTTAAAAAGATTCATTTAAAAATTCATGTCACTTTACTTCTCAGCAGAAGACACAAAATACTTATTTTTCATTTATTGAATAACTCTATCTAGGCACACACTATTTCCAAATTCCCTTTATAACATTTTCCCATTCATTCTCATGTTTTTTTAAGTTGAATATAATAACATTCCTAAAAAATCATTTTCAAAAATTGTGAAAAATTAGAAATATCTAAATGTTCAATAATAGCATGTTGCCTATTAAAGATCTCTATGCAGCTAGCAGAGAGTCATATGCTACCTACCACAGGATACAGCCTTTCCACTTGGAGGCACTTGCCCAAAAGAAAAAGAAGCATATGTCCACAGAAGGACTTGTACTGCAACGTCTAGCAACTTCCAGCCAAAACCTGGAAACAACCCATGTGTCCTTCAACGGATGAATGAATGAAAAAAATCTGGGATACACATATAGTGGAATACTACTCAGCAATGGGAAAGAATGAACATCGATAAACTCAAAGCCATCACATAGAAGGAAAAATCCTAGACAAAAAGAGTGTATTCCCATATATCTAATATTCTAGGAATATAAAATATAGCTAGTGGTTGCTGGGGACAGCAAATGAGGTTGGAGTAGGGCGAGGAGGGACAGGAGGATGGCAAAGGGGCAGAAGGAAAGTTCACTTGCTGATGTCCATTGATTCCTTGGGTGTTATACACATGCTGAAACTTAGCCAGTTGTACGAAGACAAACAAAGCCACACATTAGTTAAAGTGGTAAGAGTGGATTTAGTAATACAACAGCGATAGGAGATCAGTGTGAGCTGAACTATACAGAGGTAACTGGGCATTTTAAAGGGAGAACGAGGGAATCGACAGGGAGAGCACAGCTCAGCGGAGTCAAGAAGGGACTGGTTCAGGCAAACCCACCTGGGTGTGCTAACTGACTAACTGGCACTTAAGGAAATCACGCTCCCACCTTCCCTCAGACCCGGGAACTACCTTCAGGTATCTGCTAAAATAGACAGTAAATTCCTCAGCAGCCTTGAGTGTTCTCAGGCAGGCATATTTAAGAGGAGTTAGGGTTGTCTTAGGGATGAGGTCTTGAACTTCATACACCATGTCAGTGTTTAAGTCCTTACAGGCCAAGACCAAGGCCTAATTGAGAAGAGGACTCCGAGGAGGCCGGCTCAAGTTTAGTCAAGGAGAAAAATCTCTGTAAATGTGTGCAGTTTTTGAAGGTCAATATTACCTCAAAAGGCTATTTTTTTAACAAATGCATTAGCATATTAGAATATGCTAGAAGAAAAGATTTATTCCCTATTAAATAAACATATTGCAAAACAGCATGAAAACTATGACACAGAAGACTGTAAGGATAGCTGCCAAAATTTTAACACTGGCCACTTCTTAATGAGGGGATTTTGTTTTTCCTTTTTTAATTTTCTATTTCATAATGAGTCTGTTTTTAATTAAGAGAGTAAATGAAATGAAAATATAATAGAATGGGAGGAGTTGGGAAAAAATATATGAGTGTCTTTATTATAAGTTCTGCTATCCGAAATGTCAATGAAATTTTTCACAGTCTGAGAACATCATCAGCACCTGCCTGGTCCAAGCTCCCAAAGATGACACCAGAGAGCAACAGCATGGTGCCCCCATGATAGGGACTGATTTCATTCTACACCTGTTATCCTTAGTCTATTATAGAACTCACACCAGACCACAGCTTTAGTCAAGCAAATAGAACGCATAAGTAGCTAAATGACCCCATTCACCTGTGCATATTTGGAAGGACAGAATAATGGTTATGTGGCATTTGTAGATTCTCTAAATGGCTATAGAATATGCATGACATTTGCTTTAGACTTAAAAGTCTTAATGGGTTTTAATTCTTGTTCTTTAGTTAATGGACAAATAATTTCTCCTTTATGGCTATCAGGACAAATAATTTCTTCTCTCAGGCACATAAAGTGAGGAAGTGGAAATGATATTTCAGCTTCCTTCCAGCCCTATGTTCTGTATTCTATGCCACCATCATCAAAGTGTCAAAAGGGAAAATTTTTACATGTCACAGAGGAGGTGGTTTTTTTCTTCTGATTCTTCTTCCACTTATTGATAACAATGGGTGGAAATATTTTGAAGCTATTTTGCAACTTATATAGCTTCTCTTATTTTTTTCCTTTTCTTTTATGTTTTATTTAGAAACAGGATCTCGTTGAATTGCTTAGGGCCTCACTAAGTTGCTGAGGCTGGCTTTGAACTCGTGATCTTCCTGCCTCAGCCTTCCAGGCCACTGAGATTACAGGCATGTGTCACTGTGCCCAGCTCAACCATATATAACTTCTTCTTCTTCTTTTTTAAAATATTTTTTTAGTTGTAGATGGACATGACTTTATTCATTTATTTATTTTTTAATGTGGTGCTGAGGGGTAGAACCCAGTGCCTCACACGTTCTAGGCAAGTGCTCTACCACTGAGCCCTAGCCCCAGCCCTATATATAGCTTCTTAAACCTCCCTATCTACTACCCAAAGGGACTGTGATTTTAAATAGTTCAAAATAGTTTATCAGCCTGCTTATATATGTGATTACAATACACTAATTAAAACAATAATAACAGAAGGGCCATCAGTAGAGTAGAGCAAGTGGATCAGGGAGAAGGAGGAGGGGAGGGAAAGGGAAGATACTGGGGAATGAGACCCATCAAATTATCTTGTTTGCATGCACAAATATGGCATGGTGGATGCCACTTTTGTGTATACTTATAATACACCAATAAAAAATAAATTAAAAATAAAAATGTAAAAATGTTTCCAGTTTTAAATAATCCCTTGCTCATGCAAACATTTTTTTCTTGATAGGAAACCTTTTGACTAAAGCCAAATGCATCCTTTATGAAGGGATCATGTCTTTCATTGTTTTGGTTTTCACTCTCATGCACTGAGTTCTTAGTTACTGTTCATCAACTAAAGCAATGGAAATGTTATTTGTTATTTATTCTAATTTGTTAAAATGGAAATGTTCTTTTAAAGGTATTTTTATCTGAGCTGATATAATATATACCTTCTTTACTAGTGGGTTTTGGTATAATTATAAGGACTAGAAATGAGAATAAAAAGCTTCAGCTAGACTAATAGAGGAAGAGAACGAAGGGGACAGAGGAGGGAAGGAGAAGGGGAGGTACTAGGGAACGAAACTGATCAAGTGATGCTGTTATAGTGTGTGCTTATACAATTATGTACAATAATAAAGCACCAATTTAAAAAAAAAAGCTTCCGATGGTAGCAGGGCAGGGAAGCACACACTATACACCCAGCTATTTGGAAGGTTGAGGCAGGAGGATTGCAAGTTCAAGGTCAGCCTGGGCAATTTAGCAAGGCCCTGTCTCAAAATAAAATAAAATAAAAGGTATATGATGTACTTCAATAGCATGCACCAGACCCTGGTTCAATCCCCAGTATAAAATACATAAATAAATAAGCTTTAGCTGGACTATTTTGTCCCTGTATAAACTAGAGCACATCTCTTTTTAATACTTGCTTTGCAGGGATAAGATAAATAGTGGGGGGTTCTGAATGTGAGCTTTTCTTACTTTATGCATATAAAGATGCCTGAAAAGAGATGAAGGATATATGCATGTGTAACACCCCACTTTGCTATACAGCAGATGTGACCCCTGCTGAGCTGCATGCATGAGCCATAAGAATACTGATGGTGAAACTAGCTCTGTCTGGCACCTTTGATCCCACCTTCTGATGACATCCTAACATGCTACTGTGTTTCCCAGGCCATATCTACAGTAAGGAATTGTTCTGACATCCCTGGAACAAGGATTAAGCCAGTAGCCTGAAGGAGAATGATTCCAGATACCCCCACTGATCACTACCAGAGCAAGCTACACCTGAAATAGTTCTTTGAACTTTACCGCCAAGGTAGAAATTTCTCTTCTCCCTTTGTTCTCACTACCAGCTCAGAGGTTCCAGCTCTAAAAGCAGAAAAATTAAAAATATACACATGATATAAGCTTTTAAAACTACCTACAAACACTTTTCTTGAAATTACTTTGTAAACATTAAAATTTCCTAATTACAGAAACATATATACATTACAAATCACAAAGAGGGTCACATAACTTCTGCAAAATATAAAAACAAAACCTAAAACAGGAAAGAGTCCGGAAAAAAATTTTAAGATATCAACTTTTATTCTACTAGAGATAGCCATGGTCACAGTTTCTGGAGTGTTATCTGATAGTACTCCTGCCTGGGCCCTCCCACACCTGACATACTCTTTCTTCAGTAGCTGGCTTGGCTCACTCCCTTACTGCATTCAGGTCCCTGTTCAGCTGTCACCAGACTAAAGGTCCCTTCCTGACCACCTCTTTAGAGTAGCACAACTATTACTCTCTATTCTCTCATCCTCTTCAAAGCATTTGACAGTAGGTGATAGCACATAATGTTACACAATAGATTTTATTTTTATTGTCTATCTTACCCATTATATTGCAAATTTAAAGACACACACACACACACAAACATAAACAAGTAGACATACATATATACATCTTCCAGAACATTATCTACCAGTAGTAAAAGTTATTCCACTTATATGGCATGTGTTCTTTTATCAAATATATGTTGAGTTCCTATATAAACTTTTAAAAAATATTTTATTAGTTACTGATGGACTGCTATTTATTTGTTTTCATGTGGTGCTGAGGATTGAACCCAGTGCCTCACACATACTAGGCAAGCGCTCTCCACTGAGCCACAGCCACAGCTTCCACCATCATATATACTCTTGCTTTTGTTTTGCAGTACAGGGGACTGGACCCAGGGGCACTCGATCACTGGGCTGCATCTCCATCCTCCGCTTTTTTTTTTTCAGGATCATACTAAGTTGCCCAGGCTGTCCTCCTGCCTCAGCCTCCCAATTCGCTAGGATCACAGGCTAGACTTTTCTTTTATGTATAAATTATTTTAAATAGGATCACACCAGACATTGTATTTTGCAGACTGTGTTTTTCACTTAGTAATAAATTATGAAGTCACATCAGAAATTCTTCCCTAGAGAAATTGTAATGAGAGCACAAAGAATGTTCAAAAACAACCCCGTTTTATCAGACCAGTATGTGGGCATTTTGACACATCCATCAAATACATATGTTAATGTCAATCAGGGAAGTTATCAAAAATATTAGTAATGCCTTATATCCATATGGTACTTGGTAGTTTCAAAATATTTTCACATCTCATTTTATCTTTGCAGTAAATTCAAGGAAACAAAGCAGAAGCTCAGAGAGATTATATAATTTCCTGTAAACAGTAAAACTTGGATTAGGAAGTCCAGACTAAAAGCTAGGTTTATCTGTCTCTGAAGCCTATACCTCACTGTCCCTGATCAAAGCCTTCATTTTATAGATGAGTGATCCATGCTTGGAGAAGAGGGATGTAATACGCCCCCAGCTTCTTCAAGAAAGAATACAGATAAGAACCTAGCATTCCTGATTCCTTGTCCAAAGCTCTCAACTCCACTACCTCTCAACTACATGCTGGCTCAATAAATTAGAAGGAAAAAAAATTCCTAAATTACTGCAGAGGTAAAATGGCGACCAGTACATGCTGTTATACTTCTCTGAAGATTACACAGTATATTTGCTTGGTGCTGCAAAGTGCCAACCTGATGACACTTGCAATCCTGAGCTTATTTGATGTGGTTGGGAAGCAAATGAGATTCCAGTGCCCCTGTTGCGCATAGGTGCTCAATGAGCACTTACTGCATGGCAGGGAAGTGCCCTATATTTACAGTATTTGATCCAGTTTAACAGCAAGATCGAATGTTAAAATTAGCCTTGTAAAGTTTTCACCCTAGTTCACACAAAAACAAGATTCTGATATTATGACTAGCAATTTTTCATGAGTTGATTTATCTGAATAAAACCTATAAGGTTTTGAACCATTAAGCATTCGATTTAGGGAAAAAAAAAAACTTCGTGTACAGAAGAATAAACTGGGAAATGGAACAGATTTGTTTCTTGTAATAATTATGAGCAATATCTCAAACTCAGCATCCTTAGACCACTGAGCTGTGTAGGATGAATGTACTAATTAATCAATTACTACCCAACAATGTACCCTGTTTATTTACTGAAATACACCAGAAACGTGTGCAGAACTGGTAATTATTAATCATCTTCAGTAACAAATATGACTCAAGTTCACCTTCATATAATTAATAGAGCATGTAGTTAGCTTTCACATCTTGCTTTATTAGAAATAGCAATAAGGAATAAAAAGAAAGAGTTGAACCACAAGTTGTGGTTCACTGGAACACTGGCTTGGACTAATGTGCCTATTATCCATGGGTATTACTCATACCCACCCAAACTACGGCCAGATGCTCTTTCCATTAAAACCAGACTTTCAAAAATTAAATTTTTCAGTTTGAATAAGATTCCATGCTTGCAAAAAAAAGTTTTAAGAAGAGTTCAAAGAACTGCTGAATACTCTTTATTTGAGTTCCCCAAGTAAAAACCAAACTTTAGGGCCTGATAATTCACTTAGATTTGGAATTTTTGCTGGTGGTATCCAAACTCCTTAACATATGACTAGCATTTAAAAAATATTTTAGAATTACTTTTTAATATATGTAGCAATCATTATTTTACCTCAAAATCTGCAAGTGATTTATTTTGAAAAATCATTCTCTTGGCTTGAGAGTCATCATGTACTGCTCCCTACCCCAAATTTTCTTTAAGCCAGACAGACTTCTTGATGAACTGTATTTGGGTCTAAAGGGCTGTTTCATGAGTGCTTACTGATTGGGTAACATGTAAGGGAAGCCAAACCTTGTCAGCTACATTTACTTCTGAGTCTAGCATCATGTGGCCCTTTAAAACTGTGGTCAAAACATGGGATTTTTAGTCCTCTTGATGCAGGTTCAAATCCCACGTATGCCAGCTGCCTGCTCAATGGCTGCTGACAACAGTAAGCTCTGACATTGTTTCCTCAGTTGGAAAATGAAGAAAATGAAATCTTGCCTGGGAGTGTTATTTAAATCAGACAATAGGTGTAAACCACATAGGACATAATAAAAACACAGTTAACTGGACATGTTACCTTGATATTATTACTGGCTGTGGTCACTTTTAGCTTAAGAAACTGAAATGTGTACACCTATGAACACACAAATAAAATGGTATTTCATATAATGGAAACTGCAAATGCAGATTATCAGTTTTGAAAGTTTTTTTCTGCAGGTAAAATTTAGTGTTATTGTAATTTAAAAACCTGTCCCATCTGAAAATACCAGTGGAATCTCACTTCAAAAATCTTTTTTTTTTTTTTTAATATTTATTAGTTCTCGGTGGACACAACATCTTTGTTGGTATGTGGTGCTGAGGATCGAACCCAGGTCGCAGGCATGCCAGGCGAGCGTGCTACAGCTTGAGCCACATCCCCAGCCCCTCACTTCAAAAATCTTAACAAAACATAAACCAGTGGGTGCATTACTGTATTTCCATTATAAAATGATTCAAGTCCCCTTTAAATAGAGAGCCCCCTAAGGGCATCTCAGTATTTGTTTACAGATCATTAACTACTTGACCATGAGACTGGGGATCCCAGAGACACTTAAAGCTAAAGGACTAAGCAGGAGCAGGGTACAGTGGTGCTGACCCATAATCCCAGCTACTTGGGAGGGTGAGGTAGGAGGATCCCAAGTTCAAAGCCAGCCTCAGCAATTTAGTGAGGCAGACCCTAAGCAACTTAGTGAGACCCTGCCTCTAAATAAAAAACATTTTTAAAAGTGCTGGGGAAGTGGCTAAGTGGTTAAGTGCTCCTGAGTTCAATTCCCGCATGCCCCCATAAAAAATCTAAAGGGTGGGCTGGGTCTGTAGCTCTGTGTAGAGCGCTTGCCTTGCACAGGGGAGGCACTGGGTTCAATCCTCAGCACCACATAAAAACAAACAAAGACATGCTGTACATCTACAACTACAAAAAAAATTAAAAAACTAAAGGGCTAAGAACCACTGTCAACTTAGGATCAGCAATGAAGCCAAAACATCTTTGGGATTTGGTTTGAAAATATGATTCATGTTGGGCTGGCGGTATAGCTCAGTTGGTAGAGTGTTTGCCTCGCATGCACAGGGCCCTGGATTCAATCCCCAGTACCACAAAAGGAAAGAAAAGATATGATTCATATTACAAAACGTGAACATTTTACTGCTAACATTACTTCTCTGTTGGTAAAATAATGCTCATTTTATAAAGTTGGAACCAGAAGTATGATCCAGGAGCAGGGTGAGTTTACACGAACGTGTCTTTACTACATATTGTAGAAATTTGTAATACTAGGAACATGTCTACCACATGGGTTGTGTTATCTATCAGCATAAATGGTTATCTGACTTCAAAAAGTCACAAAGACCTCCCCTTGCCACTGGATTCCAGAGTGTCCACATCCACAACAGGAGATGTCCTACTGAAGAATTCACTGAAAGCCAGGAGGCCCGGATTCCTATCCTTGATTATGATACATGACCTTAGGTAAATTCTTATCTATTCTCTAGTTACATTTCCCTAACTACCAAAATTAAAATTTTAATTAAATTAGATTAAAACTACATACAATAAATTCCTCTCTCTGATATCCTTCAAATACCGTGGTTGCGTTCACTATCATCCAGTATTTTCCCCTCATTTACTTATCAAGTAGAGTGCCTAGAACATGCCAACTGCTATGTTAGGTGGTGGGGTCACAAATATTCATGAGGGCACATAACTCCCAGGCCTTGGGGAGCCTATGTCCCACTGAAGGGAGACACTGTGAGGAGTGGAAATACAAGATGTTTTGGGATGAGGTCTCTGTACCCAATGTTAGCAGTAAAATGTTCTTGCCAGACTACTTCTTCCTGCCAGTCTGTAACAGCAGGCCCAGCTGCCAGTCAACTCCTTGGGACTCCCAGAGCATCCACAGGATTCCAGAAGATCCAGACAAGAATACAACAGCTCCTTCATTTCCTAATGACTCCTGCCATAACTCAGTGCTTCCATAAGGGTAATTCTGAATGAAGCCAAGGTATATTATCCTTGACAGGGGTACACAAAGATACAGGGAGGGGCTGGGGATGTGGCTCAAGCAGTAGCGCGCTTGCCTGGCATGCGTGCGGCCTGGGTTTGATCCTCGGCACCGCATATCAACAAAGATGTTGTGTCCGCCGAGAACTAAAAAAAATAAATATTAAAAAAAATTCTCTCTCTCCCTCTCCTCTCTCACTCTCTCTTTAAAAAAAAAAAAAAAAAGATACAGTGAGCACATTTGCCACTGATAAGAGTGAGGAAAATAATGAACATTCACCCAGCTGTATGGGTATCTCAAGCCACTTATAGTGCTGAGCTTGTCTTACAGGGCACTGAGCCATTAAGCAATCTGAGCTCCTAGGAAACCTGGGTCTGTGACACCTTTGAGTACCTGTTTTTAAGTTCCAAAGCATGCTGGGATACAAATTGGAAGCATCATCTCCATAGCCTTCCTCCTCAAACCAAAAAGTCCGTAAGCCCCAATTTGGAAAATTTTTAAAAATTTTTATATTTGTTTTAATTAGTGATACATGACAGTAGAAGGCATTTATGCACTTTGATATATCACACTCAGATGGGATATAATTTCTCATTTTTCTGAGTGTACATGTTGCAGAATCATATTGGTCACGCAGTCACATATATGCATACAGTAATAATGTCTGTTTCATTCTACTATCTTTCCTATCCCCACATCCCCTCCCCTCCACTCCCATCACTTCCCTCTACCTAATCTAAGGTAACGCTATTCTTCCCTAGTGCCCCACCCCCACGCCTTATCATTAATTAGCAAACGCATATTAGAGAAAACATTCAGCCTTTGGTTTGTGGGATTGGCTTATTTCACTTAGCATGATATTCTCCAACTCCTACCCTTTGCTGGTAAATTCCATAATTTTACTCTTTTTTAAGCTGAGTAATATTCCATTGAGTATATATACCATATTCTTTATTCATTCATCTATTGAGGGATGCCTAGGTTGGTTCCATAATCTAGCTATTGTGAATTGAGCTGCTATAAATATTAATGTGGCGGCATCACAATAGTATGCTGATTTTATTTCCTCTGGACATAAACCAACGAGTGTGATAGCTGGGTCAAATGGTGGTTCCATTTCCAATTTTCTGAGGAATCTCCATACTGCTTTCCATAGTGGTTGCACCAATGTGCAGTCCCACTAGCAATGTATGAGTGTACCTTTTTCACCACATCCTCACCAACGCTTATCATTGCCTGTGTTCTTGATGATTGCCATTCTGACAGGAGTGAGATAAAATCTTAGTGTAGTTTTGACTTGCATTTCTCTAATTGCTAGAGATGATGAACACTTTTTCATATATTTGTTGATCAATTGTATTTCTTCTTCTGTTAAATGTCTGTTCAGTTCCTTTGCCCATTTATTGATTGGGTTATTTATTTTTTTGTTTGTTTGTTTTTTGGTGTTAAGTTTTTCGAGTTCTTCATATATCCTAGAGATTAATGCTTTATCAGAGGTCGATGTGGTAAAGATTTTCTCCCAATCCATAGGCTCTCTCCTCATTTCATTAATTGTTTCCTTTGCTGAGAAAAAGCTTTTTAATTTGAATCTATCCCATTTATTAATTCTTGATTTTAGCTTTAAGAGTCTTGTTAAGGAAGTCAGATCCTAAGCTGACGTGGTGAAGATTTGGACCTATTTTTTCTTCTCTTAGGCACAGGGTCTCTGTTCTAGTGCCTAAGTCTTTGATCCATTTTGAGTTGATTTTTATGCAGGGTGAGAGATAGAGGTTTAATTTCATTTTGCTACATATGGATTTCCAGTTTTGCCAGCACCATTTATTGAATAGATTATCTTTTCTCCAGTGAATGTTTTTGGCATCTTTGACTAATATGACATGACTATATTTATGTGGGTTTGTCTCTGTGTCCTCTATTCTGTACCATTGGTCTACATGTCTATTTTGGTGCCAACACCATGCCATTTTTATTACTATAGCTCTGTAATATAGTTTAAGTTTTGGTATTATGATGCCTCCTGCTTCACTTTTCTTGCTAAGGATTGCATTAGCTATTCTGGGTCTCTTATTTTTCCAAATAAATTTCATGATTGCTTTTTCTCATTCTATGAAGAACGTCATTGGGATTTTAATAGGAATTGTATTAAGTCTGTATAACGCTTTTGGCAGTATGGCCATTTTGACAATATTAATTCTGCCTATTCAGGAGCATGGGAGATCTTTCCATCTTCTGAGGTTTTCTTTAATTTCTTTCTTTAGTGTTCTGTAGTTTTCATTTTAGAAGTATTCCACTTCTTTTGTTAAATTGATTCCCAGGTATTTTATTTTATTTTTTTAGGCTATTGTATATGGAGTAGTTTTCCTAATTTCTCTTTCAGTGGATTCTTCGCTGATGTACAGGAATGTGTTTGATGTATGGGTGTTGATTTTATATCCTGCTACTTTGCTGAATTCATTTATTAGTTCTAAGAAGTTTTCTGGTGGAAACTTTTGGGTCTTCTAGATATAGAATCATGTCATCAACAAATAGTGATAGTTTGAGTTCTTCTTTACCTATTTGTATCCCTTTAATTTCTTTCTTCTAATTGCTCTGGCTAGAGTTTCAAGGATGATGTTGAATAGAAGTGGTGGATGAGGTCATCCTTGTCTTATTCCAGTTTTTAGCGGGAATGCTTTTAATTTTTCTCCATTTAGAATGAAGCTAGCCTTGGGTTTAGCATATATAGCTTTTACAATGTTGAGGTATGTTCCTACTATCCCTAGTTTTTCTAGTGTTTTGAACATGAAGGTGTGCTGTATTTTGTCAAATGCTTTTTTCTGCATCTATCGAGATAATCATATAATTCTTGTGTTTAAGTCTATTAATATGATGTATTATGTTTATAATTTCTGTATGTTGAACCAACCTTGCATCCCTGGGATGAATCTCACTTGATTGTGGTGCATTATCTATTTAATATGCTTTTGTATGCAATTTGCCAGAATTTTATTGAGAATTTTTGCATCTATGTTCATCAGGGATATTGATCAGAAGTTTTCTTTTCTTGATGGGTCTTTGTCTGGTTTTGGTATATATTAGCCTCATAGAATGTGATGAGTGATCTTAGCCTCATAAAATGAGTTTGGAAGGGTTCCCTCCTTTTCTATTTCATGTAAAACTTTGAGGAGTTTGGTGTTAATTCTTCTTTGAAAGTCTTGTAAACTCGGCTGAGAATCCATCTGGTCCTGGGCTTTTCTTAGTTGGTAGGCTTTTGATGGTGTTTTCTATTTCATTATTTGAAACTGATCTATTTAAATCATGTATGACCTCCTCATTTAGTCTGGTTAGGTCATATGTCTCTAGAAACTTGTCAATGTATTCAATATTTTCTATTTTATTAGAATATAAATTTTCAAATAGTTTCTAATTATCTTCTATATCTTTCACCAACATGCTGACAAACACACCATCATCACTCCTATAATTCTTCCTCTGAGTAAGTACTGGTAAATTCCCCTACTCGGTTTTAAGCCACATGATCAGAAATACAGCAGTGCCCTGTTATTTGCAGGAGATAAATTCTAAAATCCCAGGGGATGCCTGAAACCCCAGAGAGTACCAGCCCTATCTACACTGTTTTCTCCTATATGTACACATTTATGATAAAGCTTAATTAACAAATCAGGCATGGTAAGAACTTAAGAATAAAATAGAACAATTTTAAGAACATATTGGAAGAAAATTCATGTGAATGTGATCTATCTCAAAATAATTTATGGTCCTGCGCTCACCTTTTTTCTTGTTGATTGTAGGTAACAATGCACAGAAATTGAAACCTCAGATAAGGGGGGATTACCACATATGAATATATCAGGATCTCACAGTGTGATTGTCAACACAATATGGTGGTGCAACCTGTAGTCCCAACTACTTGGAAGGCTGAAGTGGGAGGATCATTTGTGTTCACCAGTTTAAGACCAGCCTGGGCAATGTAGTGAGACCCTTTTACCTATATATATATGTAAAAGATCAGGGCCACAGAGCTATATTCTCTATATTTTCTTAATGAACACTAATAATAGTATATGTGGATGTGTTAATATGTAACACTACCTTTAGAATTAACTTTTTTCTTTTTCAAACTTTTATTGAAGAATAATATATAAACAGAAAAGCACACAAATCATATGTGTTCAGTTAAAAGAATGTTCACCAACTGAATACATTCATTTAAACCAAAACTCATATAGAGGACAATGCCAGTCCCCCAAAGTCCTCACAGTCCTTCAATCACTGGCTCTTCCCACTGCTTCATTCTACTGAAGATGATAATTATTGTCTTGTCTTCTAATGGTAGAGATGAGATTTTGCTTCATATAAAGGAAGTCAGATAGCATTTTTGTTTCTAGCTTCACTTTATCTTGTTTGTGGGATTATGTATACATGATTATAGATCATTCCTTCTCATTGCTGTATAATATTCCACTTTATGAATATTCTACTATTTATCCACTCTACTATTGATAGGCATATAATTTCCAGATCAAATATTACAAATATGAATAGTGTTGTTGTGAATATTGTGGTACTAGTACATGTGTTTTGGAAAACATATGCACACAGTTTCTGTTGGGTATTATTATGTTTGTCTGTTTTGGTTTTGGTACCAGGGATTGAACCCAGGGGCATTATCCATGCACAAGAAAAGTACCCCCAACCCCTCTGTCAGTGGTTATTAATTATATGCCAGACATACTGTAGTCAGGGTTTCTGCATGTTTGATTCCAATTTCACTTATTTTTAATATATTTTTATTTGTTCCAATTAGTTATACATGACAGTAGAATGCATTTTGACCCATCATACATAAATGGAGTGTAACTTCTCATTTGTCTGGTTGTAAATGATATAGAGTGACACGGTTCATATAATCATATATGCCAAATTTCACTTGTTTATAAACAGATTTTAGCCAGGCATGATCATTGACTTTAAGTCCCAGCTATTTAGGAGGGTGAGGCAGGAGGATCACTTGAGCCCAGGAGTTTGAGACCAGCTGGGCAACATAGTGAAACCCCATCTCAAAACAAAAACACATTTTATTATTTATTTATTGCCCAAAGGGATATCATGCCAAAACTTAACAGATCACAAACTGCCCATAAGTTTGAGTTTAGTGTAGATCTCATAATTAATTTCCTGCTATCTTTGTAACTGAAGAACATACCCAGATTTTAAGGAGAATCATTCAAAACCTGCTCTTCTTTGTATCTACCCCTCTGGAGGGTTGGGGATTTTCTTGATAGTCTACAACTGAAATGGAAGATGTAGAAATAAGCTAAGGCTGCTATTACTACAACTGTTGCCCACAGCCTGCAAACTCCACATAGTGTAAACTGCCGCAGTCCGGCTGCAGCAAAATAAGGGGGGGGGGGTGACGAACAACTTGTGTACATTGATACAGCAGGAGTAGGAGCCATTTATTGTAGGACAGGAGTGGTATTTATACATTCCACACAGCTTATCTTAATTAGCATAAACTAGATACATCAGTCAACTAATAAGAAATCTCCACCCTTAATGGTTCGCTGGCCTTACTTGACAAACCACTACCTCTGGCATTTTGCCAGGCGCCATCCAGACTTGTTTACAGTCTCTAACAGTAAACATCAGAGTTCTGAGTCCAGGGGCATGAGGATAGCCTGCATCCTCCTTAAGACTAGATTCTGGGCTGGGGTTGTGGCTCAGTGGTAGAGTGCTTGCCTTGCATGCACAAGTTCCTGGGTTTCATGCCCAGCACCAAATAAATAAATAAAACTAGATCCTCTTGGTCTTCTTACCTGTGTCTTTATGGTCCAGACTCCCTTGGTTCCTTCCCATTTTTCTGAGCTTGATTCTGAAGACTTTGAATTATTTTACCTACCCAGTTTTCTTTTCATATGTCCCAATACTGCTCAAATCCAAACCAAACTGAAGATAATAACATACAGTTTCATTGTTTGCTTAAAGCTAATGTTAAAAAATTGAACTTAGGGGGCTGGGGTTGTAGCTCAGCACCATATATAAAGTAAATAAATAAAATGAAGGTATTGTATTCAACTACAACTTAAAAAATCAAATATTTTTTAAAAATTGAACTTAGGTTTAGCAACAAAATACAAGTTTTAATCTGTATGTTGAGGTTCTATGACGGATTTTGTTTGAAAAAGGATTTGTTTAGATTCAAAATTCAATTTGTAGGTTACAGTACTGCTGCATCTCCCTGCCTCCCTCCAGCCATCCTTTCTGCTATCCCTGTACATGGGTAAATATATCTTGCCTGTACGTAAAAGCTTAAAAAAAAAAAAAAAGGAACTTTTATCTAATATGGAATCCTATAAAGTTCATAGGGAATCCTATAAAGTTCAATCTATTTACATGACTACAAGGACCCTCAAGATTTAGGATATGATAGCGGGTGCTTAATCAGTGTTTGTTGAATGAATCAAACCAGATAATATAAAACCAGCTACATAATCCTACATGCTCCTTGACTTTTCAGCAACAACACTAATTGTTTTATGGTGCTTACACATAATTCACATAAGGTTTTTCTGGACATCTCATGTTATTTATGTATGGCCTCTCCAAACACAAGTTAGGACAAATGAGAGGAACTCTTCTTCAGAAAGTAGGTGTTATAGAAATTATCACCTTAACAGGCTGTCAAGTGCGAGAAAGGTTTTCCTGAAGCAACAGATTGAATACCAGTAACTGAGAATTATAAAGGCTGATAACTACACCAACCTGCTCTGGTGTTCACCAGGTTCTTGGGAGCGAGTACTCTACACGCCTGTACGCTCACCCAGACACATGGGGCATTCTTTTAAAATAATCTTTTTATCTTGAAATATCTAGGACTTGTTTGACAGTGAACAGGGAAGAGAGAACATGAGTGTTCTCCGACATTACCAGCCAAGGTACATCTGAGGTCTTGGCTCACTTCCTTGAGGACATCTTCTCAAGTTCCACAAGGTCAACTCAGGATTTCACCCGAGCTCAAAGACTGGAAGGGGCTTGAAAGGACCTGGGTTTGAGTTCTGCCACTCACTAGGGCGGTAATTTAATTGTTTTACACTCTACACCTCATTTTCAAAGTGGTAAAGCCTCCCCGGCTCCAGGATTAATAATGACTACCGGGGGTCACAAGCAACAATTTAACTACCTTCCTTACGCAGGGGCCCCTGACTCTTCCGCGCGGGCAGCCCCTCCAGTCCCTGCAGGGCTCCGCTCCCGGGACAGGGGTTCGTGGGAGGACGCGGGCACGCTGTGCGCACGCGCCGCCGTACCCAGGGGGGATCCTCCGGCACCCGCACGGCGCCCGCTGGGCGTTCCCGCCGCTCGCTGCGGGGGAGCGGGCACGCGCACGCGCGCTCCGGAGGCCCCGCCCCCGCGGCAGGCGCGGTCCTACTTTCTCCGCGCGGCGGGTTATGGAGGCCCTGCGGCGGGCCCACGAGGCTGCGCTGAGACTGCTGCTGTTCGGGCCCTGGGCCTCGGGCGCCGCCTCCCGCCCGAAGCCCCGCGCCTCGGAGGTGCTGACTCGGCACCTGCTGCAGCGGCGCCTGCCGCACTGGACCTCCTTCTGCGTGCCCTACAGCGCCGTCCGCAACGACCAGTTCGGCCTCTCGCACTTCAACTGGCCTGTGCAGGGCGCCAACTACCACGTCCTGCGCACCGGCTGCTTCCCCTTCATCAAGTACCACTGCTCCAAGGCTCCCTGGCAGGACCTAGCTCCGCAGAATCGCTTCTTCACAGCGCTCAAGGTCGTCAACCTCGGTGAGTGGTGACGGCCGCGACTACCCAGCGAAGCACGTCCGCCCAAGGCGGTCGCACTGTCCTCTAAGCACGCCACCGACGTCCGCGCTCGTAGGCCAGAGCCGCCCGACCCCGCACAGGCTCGCGGGCCCCGCGCTGTCCGGCCCCACCCCCAGGGCGGCCTTCTGGGACCCGCCTTCTGCACCTGTCCTTTGTATTCCCCCAGGAAGTGCTTTGCCGCTGAGCTGTTGGCTGCTGGACTGTTTGTCCCCAGAGTGGGCTTGCCCACTGGCCGGTACTGCGGGTCCATCCAGCACCACCGAGGCAGGGAGTAGGCCAGCGCACGTCCTGCTCCTGGGAAGGCCCTGCACTGGGTAGTGAGGCGGGTGTAAGGAAATGTCCCCACTGCACAGTGGCACTCCTGGTTAAGAAGTGTCTCAGTGCATTGCAGGATTAGTTCCCCTGAACGTCACTGTGTGGGTGCGTTTATAGGACAAAAACTGAAACAACTTTTTAAAGTTTGTTTTCTTTATATGAAATCTCACCACGTTTGTTTTATTAAATGGCCTAAAGGTTTTCCCTTAGCATATTAGCTGCCTCCAGTCCTAGATCTGGAGGGCATTTAAAATAACCTGCCTCTTTAATATTTGTATGTTTTCCTGGAAACATTCGTGACAGTATTTTCTTTCACTGGATGTTTATTTTCTTTTGATTCAATGAAAGAGAGGCATGGACATGGACATTTTATAGGTCAAGGAAAAATATACGGCCTCAAGATACTTTGGATCTGTTGGTAGCTGATAGAAAATTGATCTATATTTTAGTGATTCAAAATCTAGACATGGAAGCTGAACCATGTTACCAACTAGATATAAAGCCAGAATTAAACGCTTGGTAGCTGCACTAATATTGTAAAGTCTGAAAGGTCATTTAATTTAAATATGGCACTGTATTTTTACTTATAATAATTCACATGTTTCACTGATGGGATTTTTGAGCTATTGCTTCATTGGGACTGTCCTAGGCTCAATTCAGTAAGAAAAAAGATTATTTAGCAACCGTCTAATCCTTTAAAAGTATGTCTTATTGTTTGACTGATGGACTATACCAAACCAATTTTGAGGCTGGCAAAAAGTTGATGAGTGAGGTTATTTAGAAAATTAAATGCAGAAGTATTTGGAAAAACTGGAATGATAACTAGATTCAAGAAGAATGAGTTTAACATTTTCATAATCAGAAAAAAAATCATTCTTTCCCAAATGTAAGTAATAGATTATGAAAAGTATCATGGTGAAGCTATAGACAAACCATATAAACTGAATGCCTTTAAAAAAAAGTGTAACAATTAAAAATTCAACATTTTGTTTAAGATCATCTTAATGATTAAGGGCTTCTCTTTTAGATGTAGATATTAAGACATTTTAAAAAAAGAAAATGAAAACCTTTGAGAACAAACAACAGTTGTTTTATTATGTGGAAAAGGTCTGTATGTTCTTTTTGGAAATTCTAAAAATCCTGCTTAAATGGGAATAAGAGTTTTAAATGCAGCAAAAAGGAAAACTTCTTGCTCACGTATGCTTTAAAACAAAATGGTTTACAACAATAAAGAGAATTTTTTTTTCAGGACTTTTTAAAGGGTACTGTAATTCCCAATTTGGTAACATTTAGTTTTTATTTTTGTCTGAAGGAAGGGAGTATGAATTAGAATCCTTTCCTGTTCTCTGATATACACTTGCCCCTCTGGATCATCAAGTACGTTAATAAGAATATATATTATCAATAAGGATTTTATTCTTTTTCTTCCTTTCCAAACTAGTAATTATCAGAGTAATTCATTTTTCCATTTTGTAAATAATAAAGATTTCTGTTTACTCATTTGTTCTCTTTCTCCTCCACCTTCCCTTCAATGAAAGCTGACATTTTACTGATGGTTTATCAGTCTGAGTATCCTGCTGGGAAATAGATTGAGATTTAAGAAAAGCAACTTACCATTGAAATGAATGGGTAATCAGAGACTTACTACAAAGTTCTAATTTTTTTTAAGTGCTTAATTTGACAGTGGTTTACCTACTGTTCAACTGACTCAAACTGAATTATTATTATTTTCAAGTTAATTTTTATGTTCTGTGTTTCAGATAGTCTCGAAAAAATATAATCTTTCATGGAATCTTATAGACTATAAACCACATGAGAGATATGCAAAGAAAAAAATTTATGTATAAATTATAGAAGTGGCAACTCTTCTCATTTAGTGTATCAGTCTTTCTGCATTACATAAGTAGATGGCAGAGAAAAAGAAATACAGAATTTCTGACTCCCCATATCACAACTTCATCCTCTGTCAAACAGTATTACTGATTATTAGTTCCTAGTTGTTTTTTAATAAGAGATAATGTAGCTATCATTAAACTAGCAATCTTTAATCAGTCCTCTGTTTAGTTGAAAGAACATTGGCCATTTATTTGTGTGATTTTTTTTCAAAAGTATGAATTTTTCAAAATATCAATATTTTAATTGAAAACTGAAGTAAATCGTATAAAACAAAATTCTTAGCATCATCACCATTCCTTAAATTTATAGCCTCAGCATTATCTTAAAAGGCATATTTTACCCTTTTTAGAAAATTAACAGTTGCTTCTAGAGTCTGTTTCTCCTCCCTCACTGCATTGTTTTTCAGTTTTTGGAGTTGTATACTGCACTTTGAATTTATTTTTTATAACAACTGCTCCCTGTCCTCCTTCCTCACTTCTGCCTATGTTGTTCCCCTATTTCATTTGTCTACTTCCTACCTAACTCTAGTGCCACTTACTTCTTCCTTCCTTCCTTCCTTCCTTCCTTCCTTCCTTCCTTCCTTCCTTCCTTCCTTCCTGTATAAAAATTTACAAATAGCTTTACTACCTAGTTTTTGTGAAATTTTTGTGTCAGTCTCTTGAAGTGTTTGAGATTGTTTTGGGCATTCTCCGGGCAAAGAAGGCAACATACTATAAAAGGCTTAATTGGGGTTTTAGGGTACCTTGTGATAATAGCAAACTATGATCCAGTATATCCCTAAAAATAGATAAAACCCAGCCTGAAACAGGGCATATTTTTCTCTTTCCTGAATCCCAGCTACTGATGCTTCTCCTGATTAATCTGTGGCATCACAGAGGCTGGAATGCAGTTCCAGGGGGGAATAAGCACAGAGTAGTCCCACACACTTACACATGCAAAAAGAGTATGACACATGAGTATACTTCTGCAGAAAAATAAGAGAAAATTTAGCAAAATTATCTGTCCTGAACATGTGCTGATTTCCCTATTAACTAGAAAGAAGTGATTTTCCAAATGTGCAGCTAAGCTTTTAGATTGTCTTTTTCTGCCCATTTTGCACACGGGAGCAATAAAATTAATACTTGTGACTAGCATACTACATTTGTCATTGATTCATGCGGCTGTGGTTTTATACATATGCTTCTAATATATTAGTAGTCATTGATTTTTAGTGCCTTAAAAATACAGGAATTGTGAAAGTTCGTTTTGTATGTAATACAGTATTGTATGCTTATGAGGGTTTAATCCACATTCTTGGGTAGTATGTGTTTACTTTCATGTATGACAAATGGCAGCTAATCTCAAAAGCAGCAAAATATTATCAATGGCAATATTCCAAAGAAACAATGTGTTATTCCAAATAGGTTGAAACAAGATTGTTTTCAAATCAATTGTAGAAATTCTAATGAGAATATTTTTTCTCATGCTTGTTAACACTGAGATCTTTTGAGTTAGGTTTTGCCTTAGATTTTGAAGATAGCTATTTGACCCAGTTTCTAAGTTGTACAAAAATTACTTTAGCCATCAATATTACTATGTATTTAAAGGACAGTAGAGTTGACCTAGTAATTTTTAGCTCAAAGCTAATAATCAGGAGCATTTATAACTAAATTAATGACTATTCTTCTCCATTTGCGTTTTTGTGAAGGGAATATAGAATTACTTCATAATTACTTGAAGGTAATGCATTAGGGAAAATTAAAATTTACTTCAGCCTTAGCTACAGTTTTGAGAATCTTTAGGTTCACATAATTGCCATGATGTTTGACAAACATAGATGAAATTATAACGTGAGTATTTGTTAACATTACTGACAAGTGTTATATGATTAGTAATGTGACAAATACATGGACACATGAATAGTAAGTATTGATGTTCACAAGTAACATATTCGTTTGTTTTCTAGGTATTCCAACTTTATTATACGGACTTGGCTCCTGGTTATTTGCCAGAGTCACAGAGACTGTGCATACCAGTTATGGACCAATAACAATATATTTTCTAAATAAAGAAGATGAAGGTGCCATGTATTGAAAGTGTGCATTGGAGAATATAAATATCTGTGGATTTTCTCTTGTGTGTATGTGCAATATTTATTTTTGATCCTTCAGAATAAAACTTTTGCAAACACCTTTTCTTTCTATGGTGTCTGGCTCTTTAAGATGAATCATTATCCTCAAGAGGTGAAGCTTTATATAAGTTGCTATATATTGCAGATGGGAACTACAAACACATGAAGCTTCACACTAATGTTCCCTAGAACTAGGTTAAATGACAGATTAAAAAAATGATTCTATTACATAGATTCTATGGATAGGTGTTAATAATTTAAATTGAAGAGAAATATAGATGCTCACACAAGAGGAGGGAGAAAAATCTTTTATATGACATTGGGAAAAAGTAGAAGATATCTGGGTATATGATGGAAATTTATATCATATCATTGGCAAATCCAAAATTGATGAGAATCTGTTTGTAATTTAATATCTAAAGTATTCAGCTGCCACAATTTTGCATGGAAATATTTTAAAGCTCTTGTGAATTTATCTGGAAGAGGGATTGCTGAAACTTCTTGTTGCTTAAACAATCCCACAGTATTTTTTTTTAATATAATAACAACTTGGGTTAATGTAAGTGCAACAAGGTGAAAGAAATTAGGACTTACTAAAAATTAAAATAACATGCCAATAAAGCTATGAGAACAGTTAAGATCTAGAAATATCCAGAAAAATAAATTTGGTAACTGTTTATAAAAGCAATTAACTTAAATGGTACATATCCAAAGACTTGTTGGCAATGGGGAGTGGGCTGAAAATTTAAAAGACCTGATGGCACTTTTGCATTAGAATTTTATTAAGTTAATTGCATTTTTGAAAGCAAAGTCATTAAAAAAAATTTATCCTTGGGGATAGTCACAAAGTACCCAGATGAATGGTAAATTTCAGAAATTTGGAGTAATTTAGGGAGAACTAAGTAGAACTATTTAATTTCTAAACCAATGGGTGTTTAAGATTTATGATCTCTCATAATTACAAACATACATTATATATCATTTTATGATAATGTGTTGCTGATATTCTACAATGTTTACACATTTTTGTAGGAAAACTTTTTATAAAATTTCATCTAACCAACATTTGGATGCTTACTCCTGGCAAGTGAATAGAGAAAGTGAGCAGAAGCGCCATAGTAATGAACTAATGCAAACTGGCTTCCTCAAAGGTTTTCATGTTAAATGCACTACTGAGGATGAACTGTTCTTCAAATATATGTAGTTTTCACTTGTCTAAAAGCATGTCTAAATATCACTTTAATCAAGGAAGTACTTACGCCAATATATTTGGTCCAGACAAACATACTTGGCACTAGTTAAATGAATGGCTTACACTAAGGAGATAGTGTTACATTAAGCTTCATTAATAATAAAACTGACTATTAGCATTTTGCAAGGAAGGCTAGAACTGATTTCCTCTGTAATGGGCAAAGTTAAATAACTATAGCTCATAAGTTTTAAGTCAAATACTTCTCATTCATTGCTGCTGATCTTGTCAATACTTGCTGTAAAGGTTTGGTCCCAACACAAGGCTGATAAAATGGTTTTTAATTACCAGACTATAAATACAGCTTTTCAGTAAAGTCGTACCTCTTTTCACACAGGCCTGTTTGATTTCTGATAATTTGTACTGCTGACTCTGCTTACCTGTTTTTCAATAGCTATAGTCAGTGTGACTTCTTGTCCATATGGTGATAGGTAAGTCTCCTTGGAGAACATCTTTGACAAACTACCTTATTGATCTCTGTAATTCTCTGCTGCTTGCAGCATTAAATAGAGCCCTGATTTCTTGTCTGATGTGCTCACTGTGTAACAATTAAGCAAATGTAATATTTTCTTGTATTACATGAAAATCAATAGACCTCTTGCTCTTATGGAGTTGATCATGGTAAAGGATGAACTCAGTGGTGGCTAAGGGCATAGTTCAAAAATTAAAATATCATTCATCGGATTTAAGACTTAATAGTAAGACTTTAATATGAAAATTGCTTCTTATTAAACAGTAAATGTTTTAAGTTTTTTCTTTAAAGTTGTATATTACATAGAAGCATTGTGGCCTGAAAAGGATAAAATATAAATGCTGGAAGCCAGGACGCTCTGTCTAATTTTAGTATCAGTGCTGTCTTTTTGACCTAAGGATAATAACTCCTTACCTTGTGTCTTAGTTTTTCCTTCTGTAATGTGAGAGGAACAACATAAGAGCCCCTTCTAACCCAAATGTGTCATGATTATACTTGTAAGCACATTTTTATTTCATTAAAAGCTCTATTTTTGTAATCCACCTTTTTCTGATCCTTATATTTATAAAGGACTACACAGAATAAAGTATTTCAGAAATAAGGCGAGGTGGGGAGATGGAGAAAAACTGAAGCCAATTTGTGGGTGTCTACACCCGTGCCCACTCACCTACAAGGGCAAGGAGGCTCCTGAGTGGGCCTTGCTCTTCTGGATGTCAGGATTTCACTTAGTTAATGAAACCATTAATTCAGCTTTTCTGCCTATATTTATTTTATTTTGTCTTTAAAATAATCCATGCAAAACTTATTAAATGAAGATATGCTTTTATACAAAACCTTGCATCTCTCATTATCCTGATATAAATCAGTTATCAAGTATTGGAATAAATTTCTAGATAAAATTTTTAGTTCCTGTGTAAGTTCTGAACCACTATTAAAATGCAGTAACAATTGGGAGAATGAAAGAGATTGCTGATATAAAATTGCTGTTTTTTCCAGTGTACATTTCCTAAAATACCAAAATTGTATAAATAGTTATAATTTCTTTCATTGCATATTTGGCTATTAATTGACTGTTTTTGCTAATTATTGATGTCTGTAAAAATTGAAATATTTTTTCATAAAAGCCATATGTATTAAGTCCATTTTATTTCATGTCATTTATATTTATGTTCACCCTAAACTGTAAGCATGGAACATCTATAATTCTGCATAAAATACCTTTTCAATCTACTAAAGAATGAATGACGTGTAGATGAGTGGGATGACATAAAAGTCAAGGATCTTGGTTTCACTTCACTTAAAAGCTAATGCAGATAACAGAAACCTTATCCTAAAGCTAGTGGATCAGGTATCTACTTTTTTTCAGCACTTAACATTGAGACAGTAATGACATTTGGGAGCATCTTAACCTAAACAAGTACTTAGCATTACATCTCACCTGGGTCAACAGTCTAGGGTATCAGAGTTAAACTGTGTTACTGTAAATTAATGGAAAATGTAACTGCACTTTGCTGAAAGATCAATGTCCAATAAAGGCTGCACAATCAAATCTGTTGCAATGATTGAGGTCTTTAATTGCCTTTCAAAGATAAGGTGGTAATCAACACAGCTTTAACTGATCTTTTTTACTAGTTCAATTACATGCTAATGACTAGTGCCAAGTCAGAATCTTTAACTACTTATACTTATTAAATCTTATGTTAGCAATGAAAAATTACTTAAGCTAAACAATCAATAGCATACAAATCTTCATTGCTATATTTCAGTCTTCTACTATTTTATGTGCTTGACAAATGTTTCACAAGAGCTCTCCCAATACCAAGAAGTGTTATTAGTAGTGACCATAGTCTAAAGATTACTTTTCTAATATAAATTAGAAATCAAATTAGATGTTAAATTTTTCCTTTAATAAAAAGGTGGCTAAAATAGTTTCCAATAATATATATTTGGCCATCCAACCCCAACACAGAGCTTTGTTCTGCTAATTGAGAATACTAATACAACTGGACTAAAATCTAGGTGGTTTTTATTAAGTTTATTTCCAAATGTTTCATTAGGTTTTTAGTCATGAAATTTGATTTCACATAGAGCCTACAAAATTCTTTTGTTCTGAAAAAGGATAAAAGTAAACTCAAATGACAAATGAAAATATACATAAATTGAACATCAGAATTTAAAATTTCTGTGCTTCAGAGGATGTGATCAAGGAAATAAAAAGACAACCCACAGAATAGGAGAAAATATTCACAAATCATATATCTATAATGGATTTATATCCAGCATATAAAAAGAACTTAAAATGCACCAACCCAACTGAAAATTGTACTAAAAAAATACATGTCTTCAAGAAGATATACAAAGAGCTAATAAACACATGCAAATCAAACCCACAATGAGACACCACTGCACATGTATGTACTTACTAGGATGACTATAACCAAAAAGAAGTGTGGGCAGAATGTGGAGAAATTTGAACCCTCATAAATTGTTAGTGGCAATGTAAAGTGAATGAAGCTGCTTTGGAAGTTTCACAGTTCCTCAAAATCTTAAATAAGGAGTTGTATGACTCAACAATTCTGCTCCTAGGTATGTACCCTAGAGAACGGAAAACATGTCCATGCAAAAACTTGTATAAGAATATTCATATTAGTATTATTCAGGCAATAACAGGAATGAAGTATGGACAGATGATGAAAAACATTAATGAACTTGTAAACATTGTTAAGTGAAAGAAGTAAATCATAAAAGAACTCATATTGTACAATTACATTTATATGAAATGTCCAGAATAGGCAAATCTATACAGACAAAAAGTAAGTGATTGCTAAAGGTTGGGGAGTGACTGCAAATGGGATAGCATTTCTTTAAGGGGTAATGAAACTTGTAAAATTGATTGTGGTGATGATTGTAAAATTCTGTGACTATATTCAAACTATTGTACACTTTGAAAGAAGTGTATGGCTGGTGAACTGTATCTCCATTAAGCTGTTAAAATTATTAAAGCACAATTAATGTTCAATGGGTACAGAGTTTCAGTTTTGCAAGATGAAAAATGTTCTGTAGATGGATATGTTGATAGTTGCATAATACTATGAATGTACTTAATACCACTGAATTGTACACTTAAACATGATTAAAATGGTAAATATTATGTGCATTTTACCATAATTAAAATGAATTTTACAGCTGGGAATATAGCTTAGTTGGTAGAGTGCTTGCCTCACATGTCCTGGGTTCACCACACAAAAAAATAAAATGAATTTTTAAAAAATGGAGTAAAGGAGTCAACTATGATAAAATATAATTGCATGAATCCTGTAAGAAATAACTGAGTTTAGGGACTGGGCGTGTAACTCAGTGGTACAGCGTTTGACTACCAGAATGTACAAGACCCTGGATTGGATTGCCAGTGCGCCCCCGCGGGAAAACAAAAAAACTAAATTTAGAAAAATGGTACAAATTTAAAGTTAAAATATGTTAACATTATTTTATATATTATAGTCTTAGAATTTTAAAAATTTTATTTATGAAGCCTAGTTTTAATTAAGTAGATGAAATCTCATTTGGGATCATTTTTAGGAGCATTAAGAAAAGGATATTTTTGGTTTGATTAAAATGAGACCAAAGTAAAGCCTGTAAAGTGTTAGTAAATGAAAATAACCTTTCTTGGATCCTAGTTGCTGGATAAAGAATACCAGTTACTATTAGTACTAGGTTTTATATAGTATTGCTTATAGCTATTTTAGTTGCACTTATATCATTTTAAATACAGTTTATGAACATTGTATTATTCCATTATATTATTAATTTATCTTCAGTGATATTTATTGTATCAATTTAAAAGCTGTAAAACTTCATGAAAAGTAGCTTAAACACAGGATTTTGATAAACAAAAGCTTTCTGTTTTTAAAAGCAAATCATAGAAATTGTACTTCTTAAAGGTTTGAAGTTTTTGTTGTTATTGTTGATAGAATTATGAACCCTATAAACCCAGTATTTTTTAGTTAACCTAAATACATAAATCTATTTGAATTCATCTTATGAAAAGAGATATGTCATTAGATATATGATCATTATATGTGTTAGTGATTCATGGACCTTGTTACATACATGCTTTGTAATGTATGAATTATTCAGTAAGAAAAATCACAATAATTTTGTTGTTACTCAAAAATTTATGGGTTAGCAGAAACAATTATGCAGCCCCTGAAGCTGATATGTTAAGGTAACATCATTAACACCACGTAGTATGTTTTTTTTAATAGTTGTTTGACATAACCTTTTCTTCTTCTGCTAGAATACATCAGCAACAGTCTGTCTGTAAATAGAATGTTGAATTTATCAACCACAAGGTGATTCATTTCACTCCCTTTCCATATTAGTACATAAGTTAAAGCCAGACCCCAAAAGTTGTCTCCACAAACCCTAAAAGAAGAATAAAATTATATAAATAAAAATTAATACTGTAGCAAATAGACATAAATGTACAACTTCATATAATGAAAGTGGATATTTTTACTTAAAAATATAGATGTTTGGGGCTGGGGCTCAGTGGTAGAGCACTTGCCTTGCACCTGTGAGGCACTGGGTTCAATTTTCAGTACCACATAAAAATAAATAAAGATATCTACAACTAAAAAATATATTTAAAAAATAAATGTTTAAGAACTTGATGAAAGGGCTGGGGATGTGGCTCAAGCGGTAGCGCGCTCGCCTGGTATGCGTGCGACCCAGGTTCGATCCTCAGCACCACATACCAACAAAGATGTTGTGTCCGCCGAGAACTAAAAAATAAATATTAAAAAAAAATTCTTTCTCTCTCTCTCCTCTCTCACTCTCTCTTTAAAAAAAAAAAAAAGAACTTGATGAAAATAATTCATGAGAGTAGCAGATTATTTCGAAACCTTTTTTTACACCTTGTATTACAGCCCATACTGTGAAATGAAGAACAAAATTTTACATACTTATGTTTCAAAATCTCTGAATTTATAAAGTGAAGTAACCAAAAAATTTGAAACTTTGAATAAAAATATAGACTAGGATTGGGTATGGTGGAGTACACTTGTAATCCCAGGGACTTGGGAGGCTGAGGCAGGAGGATCAGGCAGGAGGCCAGCTTGGGTTACTTATTGAGACCCTGTTTCAAAATTAGAAAAACAACAACAACAAAAACCCTGAAGGTCCCGGGATATAACTCAGTGGTAAAGCTCCCCTGGCTTCCCAGTATGGGGGGAAAAGTCAACAGTCGTTCATGCATCCAACAAATACTTTTACATTGATTATGTAGAAGACAAAATTTTGTAACTTTATGTGCCAACAAAACTCAGCAGTTCTGTATCTACATGTAGAACTTTTCAAGCCTTCCTTTCTAGGCTCAAAGACAGGTTCTATACACAACTGGACGGAAACCACACTTTACCAATGCTTGTTTCCAGCCCTTGTCATATAATGAACGCTCTATGTTGAATGAACATAAAATTTGAAATTAAGAAGAAATTTGCCTTTGCCTTTAATAGCTTTAAGAACAGGATGCTGTAATTGGAGATCATACAGATATTTTATTATAAGAATAGCAACAAGTTTTAACATATGATCTCAGATATAATGAATTAACTATGTACTCTGAAAAAATCAGAATCTTGGTGCAGTATTCTTTTGAGACATTTCGAAAGGTGCCATTTATCTTCTCATACTACAGAAACTGCTATTGTAAAGTCAAACTTAGATGGTGTGCAGAAGTAAATGAAATTAAGCTTTAAACCAAAGTACAAGGATCAATTAGACTTACTCTTTTAAAATAGAACTAGAAACAATGTGTTAGTATGTAACCAGGAGGCAAGAAGAATATTTTGAGTTGTCAAAAAAATGGCAGGGTTATCTCTTGAGGCAGCAAGTCCTCTGTTGTGACATTGAGAGGCTGCATGACAGTTCCTTAGGAAAATTCTTGAGTGGGGCAATGGATTAGATTGGTTACACTATAAGTTCCATTTAATCTTGAAGTTTTGTCATTCTTGCATGCCTATGTCTAATCCCCGATCATGCTAATTAGTTTGCCATTTACCACATTTCCACTAGGTATATAATACCAGGAATCCTGTTTTGAAAAGAAAAATAAATGGTTTAAGTTCTTGCTCCACCATTACTGGTTAAGTTACAGAAAAATCTGAGCCTTCTAAATTTTGGTACCTGCATGTACATAGTAAGTACTTCGTATAGTAAGTAGTTTATTTAACCCTTCAAGGAATTTACCTGTGCCAAGGTACTTGCACACAAGAACTCACTTAGCCCCCTCATAACAATCCTATGTTAACCACTATTTTTATGCTTAGTTTTCAGCTGCAGAAACCAAGAAGTCCTGCCCCAGGTCACACAAGGAGAGTGTTCTTCTGATCCCTGCAGTCTGCAGAGGCCACACTCCCAGTTTCGACTCCACCCTTGTCCTATAATGCCTGGGACAATTGATGGACGTGGAAGCACTTTGCAAGCTATTAATGGCCAGTTAAATGCAAGTCATGTTTTATTACTATTATTACTACTACTAAGACACATGAAGAGAATAATATAGATTTGTTTAAGCATTGAGAAAAGAGAAATAATAAAGTTGAAATGTAATGAACTAATTCACTTTAGAGGATTTATAACTCACAGTGCTTGGCACATAGTGACGCTCCATGAATTTCTGTTGAACTCATCTCTGTCCCAGTGCTGGGATTATTTCCACTGTCCTTTTCCATTCCCGACCAAGCTGAAGAGAACAGACTTACCTACTGACTTTTGGCAGTTTGTTCCTTTCGTCCATGTCTTTTCATATTCTTCTTTTTCCAGAAGAAATATATAATAAGCAACATGAAGAAAACAATTGTGTTTATTGTTGTGATATTGCTACCATAAATTTTATTTCTTAAATTCAAATTGCTAGGATATTATTGCTTATGTGTAGAAATGCAACTTAAATTTAAAAAAAAATGTAGAATCATTGCGATTTACAGAAATGTTGCATTTTGGTATATATCACCTGAATTCCTCTCATGTTAGCATCTTATATAAACATTGAACATATGTCAACTCTAACAAATCAATATTGGTGCTTCATCACTAATCGAACTTCAAATTTTATTCAGATTTCACTGTTTTTCATTAATACCTTTTTTCTTTCCCATGACTACACTCAGGATCCCCACATTTCCTTTAGTTATCACGTCTCCTTAGGCTCCTCTGGTCTGTGACAGCTTCTCAGACTTTTTTGTTTTTTGTTTTTTATGACCTTGATAGGTTTGAAGACTACTTTTCAGGATTTTGTAGAAAGTTGCTGTATTTGTGTTTGGCTGTGTTTTTCTCATGATTAGATTGGGGGTTTGGGGAAGAAGACCCCAGAGCTCGAGTGCTTCTTATTACATCACATTGAAGGGCTCCTGATGTCAACATGA
Organism: Urocitellus parryii; assembly: GCF_045843805.1. Classification (NCBI taxonomy): domain Eukaryota; kingdom Metazoa; phylum Chordata; class Mammalia; order Rodentia; family Sciuridae; genus Urocitellus; species Urocitellus parryii. The sequence goes on from NC_135536.1 coordinate 111,586,631, forward strand.
TCTACCACTGGTGATGTCAAACTGGATTGCTCAGTTAGGATGGTGCCTGCCAGGCTTTTCCACAGCAGTTACTCCTTTTACTTTCCATTCTCCTTATGTTCTTTTAAATAAAAATTTGTGATCAAAAATTTAACATGTTTTATGCAAGGGCCCACTCTAGTCACTAAAAGAAACAAGTGGATTTGTTGGAAACAGAAGACATTATTTGCTATAAAATGTACTAGTTAATGGGTGACTAACTGTTACTGTCTGAATCTTGGTGGTGGTGGAAAGGAAAAGGAGCAAGGGACACTCAAGGCAGGCAGGAGATGCACATGGATGTTCCATTTTTATTACTCAATCCACTTAGCCTTTGAAACTCATTCACTCAAATAAACGTCATTCATTCATTCAACAAATATTGTTAAAGGACCCACTATGTACAAAGTACTCTCTTAGGTTGTAGGAATATAGAAGTGAATAAAGCAGGGCTGGGGTTGTGGCTCAGTGGTAGAGCGCTTGCCTACCATGTGTGAGGCACTGGTTCGATTCTCAGCACCACATATAAATAAATAAAATAAAGGTCCATTGACAACTAAATATATATATATATAATTTTTTTAAAGTGAATAAACAAACAATTTCCTTCTCTCATGAAGTTATACAAATGACTAAAAGGTGGTGTGTTAAATTCTGATAAGTGCCTGGAAAAAATAAATGACAGAAAGGGATTAGGAATCATGAATACCTTTATGCTTGTACCTGGAGTGGGTAGGTAAGTTTTGGGATGGTTTGCAATTTCAGTAGGGAAGACTTCAGGTAGATAGTTATATCTGAGTCAAGAACTGATGAATGTTAGGGAATGAATCCCGTAGATATCTGAGGTCAGAGCAATCTAAGCTGAAGAAATGGCAAATGTAAAGGCCCTGAGGTAGGATGCCGGATATGTTCAAGGAACAGTAAGAAGGAGGTTGGTATGAGAGTGACAGCAGGAAATGAAGTTCAAGAATTCAACCTCGTGGCTGAAGTGGAAATTGGCATTTTCATCCTTGTCCTGGGAGTCCAAGGTACTCAGGCAACTGATGGTACTTATATTCCCTTGGCCACCTGCATCAGGTATGCCCTGTTCACCTCCCACTGAGGATGTAGCTCAGTGGTAGAGTGCTTGCCTATTATGGGCAAGGCCCTGGGTTCAATCCCCAATATTGCAAAAACAACAAAGAGGCTGTGGTTGTGGTTCAGCGGTAGAAGCACACATGCCTGAGGCCCTGGGTCAATCCCTAGAACTAAAAAACAAAAACAAAACCAAAAAATTTTAGGTGAGGTAGGGCCAGAATGTGTAGAGTTTTGTAGGCCAAGAAGTCTTTGGCTTTTACCCTGCACAAGATAGGAAGCCATTTGGAGTGTTAACCAAATGAGTGACCTGATCTAATTGGCTGGGAATGGAGTATTTGTAGGAGATGCAAGGGTGAAAACAGAAGATGAGGAAAGGATTGGACTGGACTAGTAGCCATGTTGATGGCAAGAGCTTAAGAGCAAGGTAATAAGAGATGAACAAAAAGCTCTCTGAAATTATAAAATATAATATTTCTCACTAAATAAAATCACTTTAAAACAATAAGAAAAGGGATTAAAAAGCCAGCAAAAGACTTGAGTGGTTATTTCTCCAAAGAAGATATACAAATAGTCAACAAACATATGAAAACACACTCAACAGATTTTTACCCCTCACACATCATATAGAGCACTAATCTCTAGGGTATATAAAGAACTCAAAAAGCTAACACCAACAAAACCAAATAGCCCAATCAATAAATGGGCCAAGGACATGAACAGACACTTCTCAGAAGATGATATTCAATCAATCAACAAATATATGAAAACATGTTCATTATCTCTAGCAATTAGAGAAATGCAAATCAAACTAAGATTTCATCTCACTCCAGTCAGAATGGCAGCTATTATGAATACAAACAACAATAAGTATTAGTGAGGATGTGGGGGAAAAGGTACACTCATACATTCTGGTGGGACTGCAAATTGGTGCAGCCAATATGGAAAGCAGTATAGAGATTCCTTGGAAAACTTGGAATGGAACCACCATTTGACCCAGCTATCCCTCTCCTCAGTCTATACCCAATGGACTTAAAAACAGTATACTACAGAGACACAGCCATATCAATTCACAATAGCTAAACTGTGGAACCAACCTAGATGCTCTTTAGTAGATGAATGGATTAAAAAATTGGCATATATACACAATGGAATATTACTCAGTAATAAAAGAGAATAAAATCATGGAATTTGCAGGTAAATTAATGCAGTTGGAGAAGATAATGCTAAGTGAAGTTAGTCAATCCCAAAAAAACAAAGGGCGAATGTTTTCTCTGATATAAGGTGACTGACTCATACTGGGGTAGGGAGAGGGAGCATGAGAGGAATAGACAAACTCTAGATAGGGCAGAGGGGTGGGAGGGGAAGGGCGGGGGCAGGGGGTTAGCAATGATGGTGAAATGTGATGGACATCATTATCCAAAGTATATGTATGAAGACATGAATTGGTGTGAACATATCATATATACAGAGATATGAAAAATTGTGTTCTATATGTGTAATAAGAATTGTAATGCATTCCACTGTCATGTATTTAAAAAATAAAAGCAATTTTAAAAAATGCTCATCATAGGTAATCATTAGAAAAACAAAAACCAAAACAAGAATGAGATTGCTATACACCCAATAGAATGACTATTATGGAAAAATGCAGACAGTAACAAATACTGGTGAAGATATGGAGAAATTCCCACTTTGAAGGGAATGTAAAATGGTATGGCCATTGTGAAAAATGTTATGGCAGTTCCTCAAAATTTAAACAGAAAATATGATACAACAATTCCACTTCTGGATATGTATATGTATCTGCTGTGGTTTGAATATGGTTTAACTGTATTCCCCCAAAAGTTCATGTGTTGAAGATATGATCTCAGGATAGCACCACCCTTGGGAGTGGTTGGCCCTTGAAGGTCTATTGGTCATTGGAAGCATGCTCCTGAAAGAAATGATGGGACTCCATTCTCCAGTCTCTCTGGCTTTCTATTTTTAGTTGTAATTTTTTTCCTTCCCGACAATTTCTCCATTGTGGCCCCATTAGCCATATGGTCCTCACCAGAGCCAGGCTGATACCAGTACCATGTCCTTGAGCCTCAAAAACTGAGTTAAATAAATTTCTTCTTTACAAAGTTAGCTTGCCTCAGGTATTTAATTACAGTTACACAGATTAATGCAATATCTGGAAGAATTAAAAGCAGGGTCTGGAAAAAATATATATTAAAACATTTATATTTTATGCAAATTCATGTATATATTCATTATTTAGTTTTGGTGCTGGGGATTGAATCCAGGTCTCAAGCATGTTTAGCACATCACTGAACTATACCTGCAGCCTTAGAAGAGATGTTTTTACACTAGAAGCATTTTTCATAATAATGAAAAGGTGGAAGGCATCCAAATATTCCTTGATGAATGAATGGATAGACACAATGTGGTATACACATTCAATGGACTTATTTTGAGCCTTGAAAAGGAAGGAACTTCTGACAAATGCTTTAATATGGATGAAACTTGAGGACATTATTCTAAATTAAATAAGCCAGACACACAAAAAAAGACAAATATATGATTCCACTTATATGAGGTATTTAGGGTATTCAAACTCATAGAAACAGAAAGTTGAATGGTGCTTGCCAGGGACTGGAGGGAATGGAGAAATGGGAAGTTGTTATTTAAAGGGCAGAGATTTCAGTTTTGCAAGATAAAAGTTCTGGGTATTGGTTATGTAACAATGTGAATGTATTTAAAATTGTTGAACTGTATACTTAAAAATGGCTAAGATGGTAAATTTGATATTATGTGTTTTATCACAATTAAAATCTTAAAAAATTCAGCAAATTACTAGAACCTAGCTTTATAGAAATGCCTCTTTTTAGTTAAGTTTATCGGTAAACTGAGGTCACAGGGGCAGTTTTCGTACTCAGTAGTGCTACCACACAGGTGAACCGCATTGTTTTCATGTTCTCCTACTACCTACCACCAGTTAACACATTTTACTAATTTGTATGTTTTCCCCATCAGAATATAATTTCATGAGAAGAGGAATTTTCTATTACATTTATTGAGAAGTCTCTTTGGTTCGCTTTCTGTCTCTGTGACAAACTAATTGACATAAACAATTTATTAGGAGAAAAAGTTTGCTTTGGTTCATGGTTTCAGGTTGTGGTTCATGGTGGTATTGCTTTTCGGCCTGTGTTAGGCAGAACATCATGGTGGCCAAGTGCATGGAAGAGGAAATTCGCCTGCTTCATGACGGCTGAGAAGCAAAGAGAAAAAGGAAGGGGTGGAGATCTCAATATGCCCTTTAAGGCAGGACTCAAACAACTAACTTCCTTCTACAAGAGTCCACTTCCTAATAGCACCACAAGTTGTTGATGAAGTCTTTAGCATGTGGCCTTTGAGGGACATTTCAGTTTCTTTAAGCTGTAATAGTCCCTCAAGTAGGAAAACAAAACAAAACAGGGTTTTTGTTTGACCACAGTCAGTCTGCTTTATGGCTACTTCAGTGCCTGAGTGACACCTGACTTACATTCACTATTAAAAAAGAAGGAAAAATGTACTATGTGCAAAAGTCTTAAGATTACTTACAACTTCTGCCGCAGTCTGGCTGGGCACAATTCAGGAGCCACTTGTCAAAAGAAACAAACTTTATTTTTAAAACTACAAACGCCAAACAAAACAGCTCCTCAGGAAAAACCCTCAGAGCCCAACTGCCACCACCGGCTTCCACAAGCCTCTCCACACACCAACCACCACCTCCCACAATCCTCCTGCTCTTGAGGCCGATTGGCTAGGTCGCGTGGGCGGAGCCAAAGAAGTCCCCCAATGAGCAGTTCCGTAGTCTGAAGGGCAGGGAAACAGCCCAATGAACATGACCGCAGAGGAGCCAATCAGCTAGATGTTGCTGGGGCCACTGTGAGCCAATCATCAGCTGGCAGTCTGAAGGGCAGGGAAACAGCCCAATGAACATGACTGCAGAGGAGCCAATCAGCTAGATGTTGCTGGGGCCACTGTGAGCCAATCATCAGCCGGCAGCTGGAAGTTTGCTGGGGCCCCTTTGGCTGTGGCTCTCAACATCTCCCCCTCTCTGTTTAAACAACAAGCATGTGGCTTAGGGACCGTGCCTGCCTTAGGTTGTCCAATACTACATATGGTCCTTACCCGTCTTCGGATGAGCTGACCTCAGGGCGTCAGCCTCCTGTCTTAGGTTGGTACCATTGTAATTGGATCTTACCCGTCATTGACTACCGGTCCAGTATACAGCCACACCTGTGGAGAGGTACCAGCGGGGGGGGGGGGTGAGGTTCTTTGCCTCACCTCTGTTGGCCCCCAAATAGCTGAACGATCATTACAAGCAAAAGGGAGGAAGATATACCAAATCAATACTCCAACACTACCACAAGTCGCTGCACCAACAGATAGTTCACAATGCATACAAGTGAGTTTACAATGCATACAAGTGACACATAGTTTAGGCAAGTTCTGTAAGCGGTTCAGTGATGGCTATTGCAGAAACTGTAGATTAGTTTTATCTTTGTCTTCACCGGCACAGGGATGAAGATAGGAATTCCTACCAGCATCTTCAAGGGATACTATAGCATTAACTATATACTGACTATCAGAAAATAAATTAAATACAGAATCTTTAAACATCACAAAAGTTTGTAATACTGCATTAAGCTCTACCTTTTGAGCTGATTGTTTGGGTACTAAAAATGTAAAAGTTTGATCAGGTGTAACTATTGCTGCTGTACCATTATTTGACCCATCAGTGAATATATTTGGAGCATTCATGATAGGTGTTTTTCTTGTCATTTTTGGAAAAATTACAGGATGCAATGACCAAAAAGACAATAAAGGATTAGATGGTAAGTGGTTATCAAATGAAACATTAGATTTGCACATGATTATTGCCCAAGTATTTAACTCATTAGCTAATTCATCAATTTGATTCATAGTATATGGAGTAATAATTTTATTAGGAGAAATTCCAAACACTGCCTTTGCTGTTTTTATTCCTTTGAGTATTAATTGTCCTACAGCCTCAGGATACCTAGTAAGAATATTGTTAGGAGAATAAGATAAATGTATCCATAATAATGGACCTTCTTGCCAAAATACTCCTGTAGGAATATTTTTTGTTGATAGTACAATAAATAATAAAGGCAAACTTATATCAATTCTATCCAAATGCATATTTTCCATATATGTTTCAATGATTTTTAATGCCTTTCTTGCTTCAGGCGTTAACATTCGGGGTGAATTTGGATCTGATGGACCTTTTAGGATATCAAATAAAGGTCCCAATTCTCCTGTTGGAATACCTAGATAAGGCCTTATCCAATTTATGTCTCCTAATAACTTTTGAAAGTCATTAAGTGATTTGAGTTGATCTACTCGTATTTGAATTTTTGGTGGACGAACCATGGTTGAGGATAATAGAACTCCCAAATAATTAATTGGAAAATTTAATTGTACTTTATCTATTGCTATCTCTAGATTATAATTTTTTAATAAGTTTGTAAGTGTGGCATAACATTCTAGCAATGTGTTTTTAGCTTTGTGTGCTAATAATATGTCATCCATATAGTGAAATATTTGTAGCTCAGGATTTTGATTTCTAAGTGGCTGGATTACTTTGTTAACATAAATTTGACACATAGTTGGGCTGTTAGCCATCCCTTGAGGGAGTACTTTCCATTCATATCTCTGATCAGGACCTTCATGATTCAGTGCAGGGATAGTAAATGCAAAACGTGGACTATCCTCAGGATGAATTGGAATTGAAAAAAAACAATCTTTAATATCTATAACTAAAACATACCAAGTTTTTGGCAAAGCAGACAACTGAGGAATCCCCGATTGAGCAGGTCCCATAATGACCATTTCATTATTAATGGCTCTTAAATCTTGCAATAATCTCCATTTACCAGATTTCTTTTTGATGACAAAAATGGGAGTATTATGGGGAGATACAGAAGGTTGTATATGTCCTTCCACTAATTGTTGTTTGACCAGATCATGGGCTACTTGTATCTTTTCTTTAGTCAAGGGCCACTGAGGGACCCATACTGGTCTTTCTGATTTCCAGGTAATTTTTATTGTCTCAGTGGCCCTTTGTGAAAATCCAACCCATGTCTGTCTGTTCCTTGATTTATTTGTATTGGTGCTGCTATACCTTGTTCTTGTTTTTCTAATCTTTTTCCTTTCCTAAAACCTTGTCTAGCCATAATAGTGGGTGCATTTTGATTGATATTATTTGTTAATGTCAAACCTAATTGATCTAAGACATCTCGTCCCCATAAATTTACAGGAAGATGATCCAATACATATGGCTGTATAGTTCCTTCACATCCTTCAGGATCCTTCCAATCTAATACCATTGCACTTTTATCGGGATTATTCGCCACTCCTAGGCCTCGAAGCGTTTGAGTGGCTTGTTGTAATGGCCAATGTTTTGGCCATTCTTGACGAGAGATAATGCTAAGGTCTGCACCTGTATCCAGTAGCCCATTAAATTCATGTCCTTGAATATTTAGTTTTAGCATGGGGCGAGAATCTAAATTTAAAGAAAGCATAGCCCAATCTACACCTGTGGAGCCTAATCCCTTGGAACCTCTTTCTACAACATGACTGGAAAATTTATCATGTAGGCTTGGTATTATTAGTAATTGTGCTATTCTATCTCCTGGTGAAATTACTGATATACCCTTTGGAGAACTGGCTATAATTTTTATTTCACCTTCATAATCGGGATCAATTACCCCAGGACTTATCAAAAGTCCTTTTAGAGTAGAAGAGCTGCGTCCCAATAATAAGCCTACTGTTCCTTTGGGAAGAGGTCCTTTCACCCCTGTGGGAATGATTTGAACTCCCATCTCTGGAGTTAGTACTGCTCTGGCAGAGGCGCAGATGTCCAACCCTGCGCTCCCTCTGGTTTGTCTGATGAGGGATCTGATGCCCTGGGCACTACCCTGATGGGGTTGCTGGGGTTGCTGGGTTCCTCCAGAGCTCCGTATATTTGTGGTTTGGGGCCCCGGAGCATTGGGGCCCCCTGTCCGTTTTTTGGCAACGGAACCCGATGCCTTTGTCCACGATATTGTGGATAAAAACCTTGTCCTTGTTCGTTTTTTGATAATGGAGTACCCTCTATGGTGGTTTGAGAACGGCATTCATTAGCCCAATGTCTCCCTCTACGGCATCGTGGGCAAATACCCGGTATTCTATTCCTTTGATACCTAGTATTGTTAAACCCTCCTCCTATGGGGCAATTCCTTTTAAAATGTCCTGCTTGTTGACAATTGTAGCATGTTCTTAGCCCGGCATCTAAAGCCTGTTTTACTGCAGCTGCCACAATTTGCCCTTGTTCATTAATGTCTCTGGCATCTAAAGCCTGTTTTACTGCAGCTGCCACAATTTGCCCTTGTTCATTAATGTCTCTGGCATCTAAAGCCTGTTTTACTGCAGCTGCCATGACTTGCTCTTGTTCATTAATGTCTCTACACAATTTAATATATTTGTTTAAATCTTCCTGTTTCCATGGTCTAATGATATCTCTGCACCAACGATTTGCTTGGTCATAAGCCAGTTGTTTTATTAATGGCATTGCTTGTTCTGTATTCCCAAAAACTCTGGTAGCTGTTTGAATAAGCCTATCTACAAATTCAGCATAAGGTTCATTAGCTCCTTGTATTATCTTAGATAATTGACCTTGTAAACCTCCATGTCCTTGTAAAGTCTTCCATGCCTTAAGTGCATCTATAGCAATTTGTGCGTATACACCAGGATCATATGCAAGTTGTTGCTGCCGATCCTCATAAGGTCCCTTTCCTAACAACATATCTAGATTTCTCTGAGGATAACCAGCTGCTGCATTTCCCATAGCTGTCTCCTTGCAAAATTCCTCATTAGCAACCTTCCATAACAGGTATTGTCCTCCAGTTAGCACAGCTTTACACATATTAGCCCAATCTGCTGGCGTCATGTTTAAGTTGGTAATGGATTCGATCAAGCTTACAGTGAAGGGTGCTTGAGGACCATAGGTTGTTACAGCCTCTTTTAGCTCCTTCACTGTTTTGTAAAATAAACCCTGGTGAATTCGCTGCCCTCCTACCTCAAATACAGGGCATACTTGAGATCCTGTCTCAGGATCCCAACTATCAACTGCGGGGGTTGGGAGTCTCTTAGCATATGGAGGTGGTGCTGTTGATTGGACCCTTATGCCCTCTGGTGATAGAATGCTGTTAGTAGCAGTCTCCTGTAGAGGTGGTGCTGTTGGTTGGAGACTTTCGCTCTCTGATAGAAAGGTGTTATTAGCAGTCTCCTGTTGTAACTTTTCCCCTGATGGCTTTTTCTGCTCTAAACTTCCTTCCTCTGTCTCACTAGCTTGAAAGACCTTCTCTTGTACTTGAATCTTTTCCTCATTCTGACTAACTTGAGAGACCTCTTTTACTTGAATCAATATGTCTTCTCCTTCCTCTACCTTTGTCTGATCTGAAGGCTTTGGACTAAGCAAACCAGATACGTTTGCCCACAATGTCAATGTGCCAACTGGCAGAGTCCCTGGGTTGTACTTTTCTATTCTTTTTAAATCTTCACCATGATGGTTCCATTGTGATATATCTAACAACTCCTCCTTAAAAAGCCATGGGCTATATTTTTGTATTGTATCAACGTATGCCCTGAGTATTCTTGATTTTACTGAGATGCCTCCTTCGTCTAACAATTTACTTAACACTCTTTCGGTTTGTTTTTTACTAATTGCTGATCCCGTATTTCTACTATAATACAACCCAGCAAGATAACACCAAACCAAACCGAGACAGAATCCAATAAAAATGGAACAACAAAATTTCATTATAGCCTTTCTATCCTCCTGACATGTGCATCCGTCCTTTCTCCCTATCTGTTCCTCAGATGCAAATAGTTTTTCCTCAGTTGTGAGCGGTTTTTCTTCCGTCTCACTCATCTCCAGGGACTGAAATGTCCATCCGACCTTTCTCCCTATCTGTTCCTCAAACGCAAATAGTTTTTCCTCAAATGTGAGCGGTTTTTCTTCCGTCTCACTCATCTCCAGGGATAGGCAACTTAAAACAAAAATGAAGCAAAACAAAAGAGTAAACTTAGAATGGCTACCCATCCTCTCGCCCTGCCCTCAGGGGCGAGCAGTTTACTTACCCTCAGTCGCTCCCCGTGCGAGCCACCAAATGCCGCAGTCTGGCTGGGCACAATTCAGGAGCCACTTGTCAAAAGAAACAAACTTTATTTTTAAAACTACAAATGCCAAACAAAACAGCTCCTCAGGAAAAACCCTCAGAGCCCAACTGCCACCACCGGCTTCCACAAGCCTCTCCACACACCAACCACCACCTCCCACAATCCTCCTGCTCTTGAGGCCGATTGGCTAGGTCGTGTGGGCGGAGCCAAAGAAGTCCCCCAATGAGCAGTTCCGTAGTCTGAAGGGCAGGGAAACAGCCCAATGAACATGACCGCAGAGGAGCCAATCAGCTAGATGTTGCTGGGGCCACTGTGAGCCAATCATCAGCTGGCAGTCTGAAGGGCAGGGAAACAGCCCAATGAACATGACTGCAGAGGAGCCAATCAGCTAGATGTTGCTGGGGCCACTGTGAGCCAATCATCAGCCGGCAGCTGGAAGTTTGCTGGCAGCTGGAAGTTTGCTGGGGCCCCTTTGGCTGTGGCTCTCAACAACTTCAATGCTGCATGTTAAATATATCTTAGATAACAGAGCTTATTCTAATGGGTAAAGAGCTCAAAAAGTGATACTTTGTCATATATGATCATTGTGGAATGGTCTTGTATTATCTGTAACTATGATATTTCTTGCAATGATAGTTAAAAGAGTTTTCTGCAAAATCTTTGTTCAAATAATCAAGGCTAAGTTTTTTTTTTTTAAACCAAATAAAGGCTATGAAGAACTGAAATGTGATTATATTGGTTCTGCAAATATTGGGAAAGAACTGAGCCTGCATTTGTGTAAGAAAAGTTTCAGAATATATATGCAAATTTGGCAAATGGAGTTGGTTTTCCCCATGGTACTTTGAATAAAAAAAGACATTTTAACAAATCACAGCCTCATAGAAAAATCTCTAGTTTTGTGGTCTATTTTCTTAAATAATAGGAAATGAACTTTTAATAACAAGTACATGGGGACCTTCAGTGAACGGTTTATTTTTCAAAGGACTGAAGTGCGAGTAGAACGGGGCAATTCCTATAATACCTGGAGGATCTGACTAAATGAATTTATACCTAAGCTATTAAGTTACAATAACTAAAAGGTGATAATTTATCTCTTAAAATGGCCTTCCAAATCAGACATAAAAGAAACTCAGAGAAAATTATGCAAAAATAATTTTTGTATTATACTGCAAATGACCAACGTTTAATTTATCTTACATTAATCATCCATTTGAGAGGAAACAGACACTCCATCCCCCAGTTTAGGCAAGATTCATCCCTAGAAAATAAAGCTGATATGTGCACCTTCTGTTAGAAAGCGATGAAGGACCGGAACCTACATGATGCCATTTGTAAACACACTTCTGTATAGGCATCTTAGATCAACAGGATCATGCACTTTAAGAGCTGAGGCAACAAGGCATTTAAAAATAACCAAGGTTTATGGCTACTACCATGGTATCACCAATTGCATAAGCAAAGCAATGCAATTTAGTTAAAAATATATGGACTAGACTGGATATTTTTGCAATAGTTGAATAAGAGATTATGTTGCTACTACTACAGCTGTCTCCAGGCAGTTAAACTCGGTTCACTTTCTTTAGTATTACTTTTGAATAGAGGGCTGTCTGGTATTTTAGGGGTAAGGGGCCTTCCTGAAAAATTCATGTGCATTTATTTTATTAATGTGGGAGAAAGATGATGATCCTCTGGACCTGTGCCTTGAAAGAAGGAATAAACAACCCCCCACCCTTTTTTTTTTTTGTCTTGCTCTTGCTGATTCAATGCACAAACCTCAAGAATACTTAGATGCATGGCTTGACAAAGTGTGGATAAACGGGAGCTGCCCTCCTGTCCTTCGCAAGCCTCCGTGAAGGCAAACTACGCAATTTTAAGCCTTAACTTGGCTTTTGGCAGACTCCCGACCTGGTTCAGACTCATCCTTCGTTTGTTAGATGTTTTCACCCCGCTGCCTTTAACCAGAGCCAAGAAAGGGCCGTCGCTCGGCCGCCACACGCGGTCACAGGGCGATTCGGTCTGACCAACGAGCAGGACCGGAGCTTTGGGTCCGGCGTAGCCGCTGGCTCCTCGGTCCCGCCCGCTCGGACGCGGGGGGCGGCGCGTCCGAGAGCTGCCCTCTTCCAACATGGCGCCGCGGGAGGCGGGTCCCGCTCTTCGGCTCCCGGGGTTCCGGCGCCGCGCGTTTTGGTTCCGGAGTAACAGTGCTCTCGCCGCCGCCTTACTCCGCCTCTCGTCGCCGCTGCCACCGCTGCCGCTGGACTCGCGGCCTCGGGTGGCGGGGACTGAGCTCTCACGCGCCGCGCCCTCTGGCTCCAGGTGGGGCAGAGGACTTGTCCCCTGACCCTCCCGCCTAGGGCCCACCTCGGCCTTCTCGTGGTCCCGTGGCCCTGGGGCTCCTCCTAATAGCCCTGGACTGAGTCCCCTCCGGTCGAGGATCCTCCCCTCGACCCTTAAGCCACCAAGGAGGGGTGGACACCTGCCGCTACATCTCCCCCAACCCGGGTCCTAGCTCTGCAGTCCCCTCACACCCTCACGGACCGCTGAGAGCGTCACGATTCTGTTTTGCCCTCGTTACAACTCCAGAACTGAGCCACCTCGGTCACTGCCTGCTCCCCAGGGCACCCGGGAGACACGCTCAAGCCCCACACAACCTGGGCCTGGCTCTGTGCCTGCGGGCTCCTTCCTGATTCCCTCTTTCACTACCTCCCACCCTCTGTCTTCTGCCCTTCACTTCCCTTGTCACCTCTTAGAGCCCATTCTAATCAGGGGCCAGTGGGTAAACCTTGCCCCAGGATGTGAGCCCCTTTAACCTGTAATGCTGTGGCTGGCCCTTGGCCCCTTCCGTGCCATGGAGAACCAGGTGTTGGTGATTCGCATCAAGATTCCAAATAGTGGCGCGGTGGACTGGACAGTGCACTCTGGGCCGCAGTTACTCTTCAGAGATGTGCTGGTGAGTGACAATCTTAGTGTCCAAATCCCGGTAAGGGGGGCCTCAGGGTCATGGGGATTCAGCACACTGACTGATGGTGGCATGAGCTAGTGGTGGTGGCCCCTGTTGGCCTCCAGTGGGGGTAGTTTTGTTTTGTTTTTGTTTCAACCACAACATTGATTAATTGCATTCACTGAAACCTGGCAAATGTGCAGAGCCCAGAAGAAAGATGAATCTGGCTAAACCCGTCCTCAGAAAGCTCACAGACTGGACTGGGACTTACACTGAGGGAACAGACTAGAATATAAAAAGTTGAATTTAGAAGAGTTTCTCCCCAAATGTTTGGGGAATGTCCCTGGCCAGATTCCAGCCATGTCTTTCTACTGACTTCTCTGAATTTGGTGACCTGACTGGAAAGGGAAATAAGAGCAACTTTAACTTAACCATGTTTGAGCAAACCTAAGGTGCCATTGATTGCAAGACAGTCTTACCACGAAGAAAGAAAAAAACACTGCCTGTTAAACTATGACATGCCATCCCTGTACAAATACAGCCCAATTTCAGAGATGAAAAAATGTACAAGGAAAACATGCATCTTATAATTGATAGTGTATTACCTTCAGGAAACTCAGAAGGTATTTTCAAATAAAATTGTGGAATGTATTGTATTGTGTGTAAACTTGTTGTTGGCCTATTCAGCCCCCAAGTCTTTTTTTTTTTGCAAGGAGTTATGAAAGAATACTGAGATGAAATGACTTTTCCAATGGTGTATAGCTTCTGAGTGGAAATCAGAACTCAAATTTCCTTACTTTTACCTATTTTTCCCCCATCTTTGTATCTTTCTTGCTTCAATTGACATAGACAGGATACCCTGGGCCCATTTTATGTAATGAATAACTGAGACATCAAAGGCAAAAACTGACATGTTAAGAAGTAGGCTGTAAAAGGTAGATGCCTAGTGGAACTTACCTGCAACATAAGCGAGGGCTGAGGGTCATGGATGTAGTTCAGCATAGAGTGCTTGCTTAGCATGTACAAGTCCCTGGGTTTGATTCCCAGCACTTGGGGGAAAAGGGTGTGTGGAGGATTGAGTGGCAGGGCCTTGGAAGGAGAAAGAATTGTGATGTGGCTTTTTTGATTGTCTTGGACAACTGAATAACATTTTGATTCCAGTGACTTCATTTTGAATTTTGGATGTCACTGACCAAGTAGGCTATGTAGATTTTCAGGTACCTAAGCCAGGAGCCTCCAATCTTGTACACCATATACCATCCTTCACTCTTGCATCTGCACTTCTCCACACACTCACATGCACATGGATTTCCTCTCGTGAAAAGCCCACATTCCTCATCATGGTCCTCTGGGTCCATCTTGATTGGTTCTGGTCTGGCTGGAACTAGCTTCCTCTTTCACCATACCTCCATGAGCATCCTGTGCCCCAGGTCTGTATAATCACTGTCAATTCTCCCAGGTGCTCAGGCTGCACTGTCCTTTTCTTCAGCTAGCCAACTCTCACCTGTCCTTCAAAGTCAAGTTTTGCTTTTCCTCCATGATGGGTTGGTTGGTTATGTGGCTGCAGTTTCACGTGCTACTCCAGCAAAGCACACATTTGGTCACAATTATTTGCCTGTTTCTTTAGAAGATTCACTGCTAGAGGAGATGGAGATCTTTGTTTCCCCCTATCTCTGCTGCTTCACAGGGCCATGAAATATTTGTTTAATGGTGGAGTTTAAAAGAGGATGGCTGCAATTATAATTCTGTGGACACAGTACTGGGTTTTGATTCAAGAAATTTGGGCTTAATTGCCATCTGTCCCACTAATAAGACAAGTTATTTACCTCTCTGAACATCAGTCTCCCTATTTGTAATAGATTTGTGAAAGGTGAGGCTGGGTTGTGGCTTAGTGGTAGAGCACTTGCCTAGCATGTGTGAGGCACTGAATTCGAGCCTCAGCACCACGTGAAAAATAACCAAAATAAAGGTATTGTGTCCATCTACAACTAAAAAGATTAAAAAGAAAAGATTTATGAAAGTTAAGTGAAATTTGTGTTTATGATGAGGAAGATGAGTTTTCTCTTACTTTTATTCATTTGGAACAACAAAATATTATTTTGTGTAGAATAGTACAGTGTTGAAGACCTCAAACTCTGAATCCAGGACGTCTGGGCATAAATTGGAAGTCCTACCATGTGAGCAGGTGGCCTTTTATTTCAGTTTCCTCTTCTGTTTTTTGTTTTTTTTTTTAAGGAAGAGAGTAAAAACAGTGCCTACCTCATAGAGTTGTAAGGACTGCTTGGGTTGATGCGTACAAAGCACTTAGAACAATTTAGTGTATAGTAAGTGCTCTCGAAGTGTTGTCACTACAACATAAGGGATAGGCTCTTGGTCTTCTGCTTCTTGAGCACTTCCAAATTGTTCCTGACCCAGGATTTGTGGCCTAAAGGAGACACTGCTCAAATGGCCCCATTGCTAGTGCTAAGAGTGCCATATGTCCGCCTTGCTCTTGTAAGTCTAGGTGGAGTACATTTGTCAAGAAGGCCCCATGTAGGTGCTGTGTGGTTTCCTAGGGAGTTCTGCCAGCATGCAAGCCGAGAGATCCCTGTGGTCTGCTCTCCCATTTCACTTCATCTTTTATCAAGAAAAGGCAAGAAACTCCCAACAGAATGTTATTATCTCTGGCTTGGAATCTTAAACCTCAAAGTTATATGAAAGCTAGAAGCATCTCTTCTAACCTACTTGCTTCCTACTCCCACCTTCTCAGTTTTCAAATGTGGAGGCGTGAACCCCAGAGGGGAAAATGCCTTGCTGAAACCATATATAGCTAGTGTTTGGCAGAACTTAACAGAAGCCATGCTGCATCACTGAGTTAGCATAATTGAACACCGCAGACCACATGTGAGTTGTTGAGGGCTCTTCACCAAACTTCTGGGAGACCCTGGGTAAGTCAGTGGGCCTCTCTGGACCTTGTCTTTTGTCTGATCATCTAGCACTAGCTACAGTGTGAAGGAGGTCTACTTGGTCCCTAAGGGCAGAGGCATTTGGGTATCTACTGTGTCTGATTTTCAGCTCTCTGGGTTTCTTTTCCCTGGGACTGAGTCCAGGAAACCTGTGCAGGATTTACATTGGTTTAGCACATGGTAGAAGAGAATGCCCAGTCTTCTCCCTCTGTTCTTTGTACCCTGTCTGTAAGTCCCAACTCCTGATTTTTCATCATCTGTAAAATTTGCCTAAATGAAGCCTGTGATTTTTTCCTTCCTCCCGAGTTAGCAAACACTATATGCTATTTATATCTTTAGTTTGGCTCTTACACTAGAAGTGCCTTACATTGTTAGACTTTATCTCTGATCAGATTCTAGTCTTCCTGAAGTCAAGGAACAAGTCATTATTCTAGAGCCTACTTACAAAGCTCCTGGTATGTAGGCGCTCAGTTATATTTTTGGTCTCTCAGATATTTATCCAATTTCTCGAAAGGAAGGAGAAGGATCAAGAAATGATCACTGTCAAGATGTGTAAATTTCATTTCATTTTGAAACAAGGTGAGGTAAAAAGTTATATTGTTTAAAGGTAGGAGAAAGTCACTTGGAAATAAGTCCTTTAAATATAACTGGAAAATATACATGGAATCATTAAATGTACCCTGCTTAAAAATGAGCAGGAGATATTTAATAATATTCAGACTTTTTACCCCTTTGTCATTATTTATATATTTAAAAAAACCCAAGATGGTCAGCATGAGATATTTAATAATATTCAGACTTTTTACCCCTTTGTCATTATTTATATATTTAAAAAAACCCAAGATGGTTTGCATGATTCTCTCAATCAAATTTGCTATTTTTCTCTCTTTTCTCCTGTCAGATGTAAAGCATGTGGGGGCGCCATATTTATATTGATGGGCAAAGCATGCCATTGCTGCCCAGCAGGGGTTTCAGCTGGTTATTAGAAATTTTCTGTTTGATGGGGTCTGCTACTCTTAAGAAGGAAGGAGTCTAAGTTAGATTGTTAATTCTGCAGAGACTTAGTTCACATCTCAAATTTGGTTGTCAGAGTGTTTGAGGCTCTTTGGAAGTAACCAGTGATAACCTCCCCATTTTTTCCATACTGGTTAAAAAAGGGTCTTTATTAAATACTGAGGAGGGGTGGAGCCAGTGAGCAAATTATCCTCCTCCTCCACTGATTGTTGGGTGCTGAATTTAAAGGTTTAACATGAGGTAAGCTTTGTAATGTTCTAGTGATCAGTGATTTACTCATTTAACAGACACTAATATGACACTTGCCATGTGTTAGACACTCTTCTAAGCCCTTTACAATTATTAACTTACTAGTTCTACAAGCCGGGTACAGTTATGATCTCTTTGTTCATATAGGGAAACCGAGGCATGGAGAGATTCATTCACCCAGCTGGGGAGAGGCGGAGCGGCATCCAGCCCTAGCAGCCTGGTTGTAGTTGGTGCCTTTGAGTTTTTCATTGAGATGCCTGGGTCCTTTATTCTGTACATAACTGTGCGTTTTCCTGCCAAAAAACTACTTTTTCCCTTTAAGTATGTAGAAAGAATTTTCTAACCCTAAAATCTTTTACAGATACTTCCTCAGAAAGTTGATGTTTCATTTGCTAAGACTAGAGTCAGAGAAAACATAATCTCTTTTGACTCTAATGAGCAAGGGCTGCCTAAGACAGTTCTCTTTGATCAATTTTATATGCATAGATTTATTTAAAAAAAAAACACTGTAGAGGCAAGACTATTATGCAAATTGCCACTGCAGCAAAAGCTTCTAAAGAATTGCCTTTAGAGGAAGTTGCAGCCGCTACTCTGCTAAGTGCCCTGCTTCGAAGGGCTGTGGGCTCCCTGCTGAGAAATACTGCAAGCGGCTGAGGCTTTGTCAGCTGGCTGCCTGGTGCCAATTCTGGCACAGCCTGGCAGGGACATTGTGGGAGGGCTCTCAGAGAGAAAGGAGGTTTGCAGGACATTCGGATGGGACTGAACATAATGCAGGATCACTTTCTCCAGAACTCGGGTGTTCTGTGCCTCTTCATTTAAACTGTCTCTAGAGTAATCTTTGAGTTTTTCAGCTTTTTGGATTAACATTGACATGAGATTCTCTATACTGTTTTGGCTTTTTCATAGGCTAGATTAAATTTTATTTTGGTGTCATTAAATATGTTTTCCATTGCTGAAGTGTAAGGGCTGATGAGAACTCTTTGTGTGAAATGTTGTTTTATAGGTTTAGATCATCATCATGGAAACCCATGTGCTTCACTCCTACCACTGTGAGTGCAAGGCTGCACTTGCCTGTTTCATTACAGGAACCACATTTGTTGAATGTCTACAATGTGACAGGTCCCAAGCTTATATTTACTATGTTATTTAGTTTTTACAGTATGTCCAAGAATATTACTAGATCCATCTTGGAGGATAATCAGATTGAAGCTCTGAGAGTTTAAGTGATTTTTTTTTCTAAGTCATGCATCTAACAAAGAGTTGAGATCCAAAACTAAGGTGGCCTGACTCCCAGACTCCTTTCTCTTTCCCCTGCAGTACATTCCATAGCCTCCCACAGAGGAAGCCATTTGTGTGTGTGTGTGTGTGTGTGTGTGTGTGTGTAGATACACAATAGTGTAGTTGCGTGCTCTGTTGAATTGAGAGTAAAAGATTGTTATTAATACAAATCTAGAAATTTCCTGAAGATTTTTCTCCTTGGAACAGAGATTTAAAGTCTGAGAATACCTTGATGGGCTAAGTGTGATTATGAGCTAATGTTTTTATAGTTTATGTCAACATTTCAAAAAGCTTTCCCAGGTTCTCATATTTCCTCTAGGATTTGCCACATGTTAGCAATAAAGAAGATGGCTAATTGTGTTTTCTTTATTCTTTCTTTGTTTAGGATGTGATAGGCCAGGTTTTGCCTGAAGCAACAACTACAGCATTTGAATGTAAGTGTGGCTTGAATACTTTCTTGACTATTTCTTTCTGCAGTAATATTTCATAGGGTTTATGGGTTGTATTACTTTAGAAACTGACAAAATCAGATTATTTATGATCATCATATGGTACATTTAAATATTTATAAATTAATACAAGTTTAATGATGATTCTGAACTGAGTAATATTTTCTTATTTAATCATATCTTGGATGTGCATATTTCTACAATATAGCTTTAATTACCAACATGACCTTTATCTGCTCTTGCTCCTTACTATAATAATATTGTGGGGCAAAATGAAAGGTGTAAACTACCTGTAGACCAATGATTATTGATTAAGAGATTTTAATCCTTTACTGCTTTAAAACATAGCAATGGAGTAGAGCTTTTATGTGAGCATTGCAATGGAATAATTCTGTTTTAGTGGGGCTTGGTGGGACTGGTAGGTGATGACAGGAATTCTTTGGGTCTTTTTTTAAATATATATTTTTTAGTTGTAGGTAGATTATTTATTATTATTATTATTATTTTTCGAAAGAGAGAGAGAGAGAATTTTAATATTTATTTTTTAGTTTTTGGCGGACACAACATCTTTGTTTGTATGTGGTGCTGAGGATCAAACCCAGTGCTCAAACATGCTGATAAGTGCTCTACCACTGAGCCACAACCCCAGCCTACTTTGGTTTTGAGTCCTTTCCCTCTCCACTGAATTGGCTTCCAGACAGGGCTGGGATGTGCTAAACAACTGGTTTTGAAATGAACCATGTCATTGCATTGGAGGCCACAGTGTGAGATTAGTCAATAGCATAGAGACCCAAGTCCTGGAAAGGATAAGTTAAGAGTTTGAACTGTGATTCCTATCAATATTTGAAGAAGCAGACCAATGTTGAGCATCAAAATCTTTTTTTTTTTCCTACATGATAGTGTACTTTTGGTTTCTGTTTTTAAAAAAAGATGGTTACTGACAGATAGTATGCGGGTACCTCCTCTTTGGAGGACAATCTGACAATATTTATCAATATGTGAAGTGTTTAAGACCTTTAACTCAGCAGATCCACTTTTGGAAACTACCCAACAGAAATAACTATACATGTGCCAAATGCACCTCAAACAAGGTGTTTATTGTGAACTTATTTTTATTAGCACAAAATTAGAGGTAAACTTAATATCTAGTATAATGGATTAATACATTGTGGTTTACCCATATTCTAAAGCTAAGCAGCAACTAAAAGAATGAGTTAGGACTTTATGCATGGGCATGGAGAGGAAGTCAGGGGTTGAATCAACAAATAGTTGATTCATAATATGATAATAAGATCCCAATTTATGAAAAATTCACCCCCCATGTGTATTTTGAGGGACAAGAACTGAAGAGTGCCTGCTGCAGTGCTTTCCTGTTGTCTCCCCTGGAAGGCAGAAGTAGGACCTGGGGCAGTGAATGGAAGAGCATACTTTTTACTTTATATATTTCCCTATTTTTTGAATAGTTTTCAATAATTATTACTGGTTTTCAAAAGCTGCTATGAATAGGATTGTGAAGCTACTGAAAGAAATCTAAATAGAGGCTGCAACACTGTATGTATTTCAGATGCAGTGTCAATAGTATAGTATAGTGCTTCACGGTCCTACTCACAGTAGGGCTGAGGCTGCAGCTCAGTGGCAGAGCACTTGCCTAGCCATGTGTGGGGCACAGGTTTTGATCCTTAGCATCACTAAAATAAATAAATAAACAAACAGATAAAGGCATTCTGTCCATCTACAACTACAAAAAAGAATTTTAAAAAACAGTAATAATTATTGAAAAATATTATACCAATTAATAAAATAAAATATTAATTAACCGCAATAGGCTATATTGTTGACACAGTATCTGAAATATATACAATGTTGCAGGCTCTTCAGGGCAGCCTAAGAGTCTGCATTTGCAATATGTACTGTTACCAGAAGCTGTGCTAAAAGCATTCCATGGTCAGCGTTTATTTTAACCTTTACAAAGTCCCTACTTTGAAGGACCATTATCAGCTCCATTTCAATTGAGGAGAGGAAATCTCCTTTAAGGACTTCTCCTTTGAGGAAAGGACACCTTCTGAGGAATTTTCTCAAATAAGTGGTAAAATGGAATTTCTAGAGTAGATTCCAGAGCATGTATTCCCAGCCATTGTGTTGGACTTGTTCTGAGAGTTATCATAATTTAAATCATGTAGTCTGTTTTTTCTAAGCCCTGCAAAAAGCAGCTTACTTTGTACTTTCTACTTCTTGCTTTCTGGGTCCCCAGATGTGTGCCTACTCCACTGGCTCCCAGAGTTAGGAGTTCATATTAATAATAATAATAATGATTGTTTTTCCTGTCATCTATTGATGGCTTTCTCTGTGCTAGCCAACTCATAGGTGCTTTACCTACTGGATTGTGCCTGTGACTTTAATAATCTGTATGATGGCTTTGTAAAGTAAGAAAGTTAAACCTATGGGGAAAGTGAAACTCAGAGACAGGTGAGTATCTCTGTTCTCTGAGTGGTGTAGCCCAGATTCAAACACTGCTCTTTGTAAAACTTGCACTCTTTATAACTAAGCATGTTGAAAACCTATGGAGTGTTAAGTATAGGAAAAAAACATTTAAACTTCTATGTTTAAGTTCTGTGACATGTGCTTTTCCTCTTCTCTCAGCAAGGGCAGCAGCTCTATACCCATCTACGACTGGACCAGTTTTATATGGAAAACAATGCAAACAGAAGCACACACATAGACAAAATAACAATAGGGCTTATTTTTTTTGTGCTTGGATTACTGTGTACTTTCCATTACAGACTTGAAGTCCTAACTGGCTTTTCTTATGACTGTTCTAGGGTGGCTTATTTTTTTCTGAACCAAAAATCTGAACCCGTAAATGGAACTTATATATAAGAAATAGCTAAGAGATAGTTTATAAATTAATTTACTGGAATTTGGGGGATATATCTGTGGCTTATGGGTATAATGAACAGCCCTCAAATGAATACAACTTTATCAAAGAAATGCTTAAGGCATTTAGTAAGTATTTAATACTATAAGCATATACCAACATTAATTGATTTCTTATACAGGAGAGGTAGCATTTTATTCAGTGATATGAATTAAGCAGTAAGAGAAAGGGCAGATGTCAGATCTACCTGTTTTACATAAATGTAGAAAAAAAAGAAAATAGAAAACAGGGTAAAGATTAGGTGATGCTACAGAATTCTCTCACAGATTCTCCATCTTGTCAGTAAAACCTATGATGATTCTAGATGGGGCACTCCCCCTCCCCCACTACACCTTTACTAGGACAAGCTACCCCCTGGTCAGCTGTGTGTTTTCCTCCTTCACTAAATTTTTGAGTTACTTTGTGATAGATACTACACTTTATTTTGCTGTTGCTCTCTTCTTAGTACTGAGCATTAGAGCCTTAGAAGATTGTACTTGTTGAACAAAATGGAAAGGTACATGTGTCTGTATTAAAATGGGAATTATAAAATACA
This sequence comes from Urocitellus parryii, assembly GCF_045843805.1. Taxonomy (NCBI): domain Eukaryota; kingdom Metazoa; phylum Chordata; class Mammalia; order Rodentia; family Sciuridae; genus Urocitellus; species Urocitellus parryii. The sequence continues at coordinate 111,609,282 of NC_135536.1, forward strand.
CATGATCTAAAGCTAAACAAGTAATTTCCTTTTTTCGTATTATTTATGCTATTGTCTGGGCATGACATATAATTTGTTGGTGGTGAATAATTCAGGCCCCAAATTCAAAACCCAGGGGTACAGAGGGGCAGAAGGTTTGTGGGGGTGACAACCTTTCTGATTTCTTGTCCAAGGGGAGTTAGGGCTGGTTGAGAGGAGAGAGGCCAGTCTGAGCTAAACTTGCCTTTTGGACTAGTGGTCCTAAACCTCTATTTTTTTTTACCCTTTTCATGTCCTTTCTCTCTCACAACTACACTACAAATGAAAGTACTTTTTTTTTCTTTTGGATATCTGTTATGATATTTGTTGATGAGATTTAAAAAAAAATTTTATTTATTTATTTTTATGTGGTGCTGAGGCTCAAACTCAGTCCCTCAGCATGCTAGGCAAACACTTTACCACTGAGCCACAACCCCATCCCCAAAAGTACTTTTTAATAGTTACAGTTTGATTTGTTTTAAAGTGAAGAAGGTATAGATAGTCTTTTTTAAAAAGTCTAAGCAACACAGAAAAAAGGGAAAAGAAGTCTCCATTTCCTCAAGTCCTCGGATTTTATTGTTTTTCATAGTTAGCAATTTCTTCTGTATCTTTACAGAAATTTTCTCTGTACTATGTTCTACTTTCCCCTGACCCTACTAAATGGTATATATTATACCTCTTTCCAGTATCTACTTCATTCTCTTGGATAACTATATTAAACTTAATTTTATGGCTATGGCTTAACGTAATTAATCTATTTATTGACATTTAATTGTCACCAGTTCTCAATTTTAGAAAAAAAATGCTGAACTCAACATAGATGTCTTATATCTTTCCTGGTTATGGAAATATGTTTTGTAGGATAAATTCCTAGACTTTGGAACTATGGAGACAGAGAGTACCCATATTTTAAATTCAATACCTAGTACCATGTTTGTTTTTCAAAAGTAGGACCAATTACACTTCCACCAATAATGCGTAAGAAAACCCATTTCTCTTTACTATTACCAACTCTGGGTATTAGCAAAAATTTTAGTTAATGTCAATTTGATAGGTGAAAAAATATTATAATACTGTTTATATTTAATTATGAATGAGCTTTATCATGTTTTTATTTGTATTTAATGTTTGTAAACTTTTTTGGTCACCTTTGCCCATTTTTCTATTGTTATTTGTTTTTTAAAATTGATTTAAGAGTTTTCTTGTAAAGAAAATCAGCTCTTTGTGTTAACATGTTACAGATATTATTATTCAGTTTATTTCCATTTTTGTTTTTCTATAAAGAAGTTAAAGTTCTTACATGGTTGAATTTATCACATTTTCCTTTGTGACTTCTGACTTCATGCTTAGAAAGTCTTCCATGTTCTAGGATATTGAAAAAACATTCATCTGTGTTCTTTTTTCTTAATGAAGTTAACACACAGACACATATTAGTTATGTATATCAATATGTCCGTTTGTATGTATCATAGTTTTTAAAACATGCATTTTTTTTATTGCAAAGATGAGGGTTGTTTTGCTTTTTATTTTAAACTCATACCATCTTCAGTTTATTTCTGTGAAAGAAGTCAGGTAGGGATCCAGCTTTATTTTTCTGACAGATAGACAGTTGATCTTATGCCAGTTATTGAATAATTTGTCTTTTCCCAGATGTGAAAACATTTCTGAGATGAGGCCAGGTTCTATAACCATAAAAAATCCTGTATGTTTGCATGTGTGGGCCCTACATATGCTGTAGGAGCCTGACATTCATATGTGCCCAGAGACCCCTGCTGGTTTTCACAGTTTCATTAGCAGATTAATGAGTGCACCTACACATGAGGTGATAAAAATCTACCGTGCCCACTAATGCGTTTCCTGTGAGTGTCTGTTACACGTGTTCCTCTCCCTGGATTTTTCTCTAGACAAGTAATTACTTTGAAATGACTGTTGGACTGGTGTTGCTGGACAGTAAGATCTCAGTGGTGACTTAAAGGATGCATTTTGAATTTATATAGACAAATGCTGGCTCACACACATAGATGCCATGTGGTTCCACTTTTCCATGGCACTCTGACTTCGCAGATTCAGGACTAGATCCATTATAAGTATTTTTGCACTTGACAAACTGTGCATCTGAATTTGATTTAGATATTTTTATGTCTACCTTTAACCTGACTGTTTTATACTCATTTCTCTCTTTTTAAAATTTTTTTTAGTTGCCAATGGACCCTTATTTTATTTATTTATATGTGGTGCTGAGGATCAAACCCAGTGCCTCACACATGCTAGGCAGGCACTCTACCACTGAGCCACAACCCCAGTCCCTATACTCATTTCTCACTGGACTTAATTCTTTCATTTGCTTTATGAATTTTTGGACGATTATTTTGTATTTTGGGTGGGAATCTTTATTTTTTTCCATGTATATTGGTGTATTGTAGTTGTCCATAATAGTGGGACTTGTTGTTACGTATTTATACGTGCACACAATATAGCAATATAATTTGGCCAATATCATTCCCCAGGATTTCCTCTTTCCCTTCCCTCCTCCTTTCTCCTGGTTCCTTTTCTCTATTCTACTGATCTTCCTCCCATTTTCATGGGATTCCACCCCCTACCTTTCTTTTGCTTTTTCTTCTGTAGCTTCCACATATGAGAGAAAACATATAAAAAACATATTCTTGACTTTCTGAGTCTGGCTTATTTCACTTAGCATAATGTTCTCAAGTTCCATCCATTTTCCTGCAAATGATATAATTTTATTCTTTATGGATGAATAAAACTCCATTATGTATATATACTACATTTTCCTTATCCATTCTTCCACTGATGGACACCTAGGCTGGTTCCATAGTTTTGCTATTGTGAATTCTGCTGCTGTTAACATGGGTAGGTGTGTATTGTTATAGTATGATGACTTTAGTACTTTAGGATAAGTACTGAGGAGAGGTATCGCTGGGTCATATGGTGATTCCATTTCTAGTCATTTGAAGAACATCTTTACTGATTTCCATAGTGGTTGTACTAATTTACAATCTTGACTGGGAATCCTTAAACCAACACATCATATATTATTTTAAATTAAACATAGCATGACCTTTTAAAAGAAAATTGTAGTTGTATAAGTTGTAAATCCTCTAAGTATAGAGAACAACTCTAATTGGTTACTAGAGTGACACCTGTAGGAGATACCTCATGTCTTAATAGCAAAGATAGTCTCACTAAGAATAATTGGGTAGGTTCTGCTTTCTGCTTCAGAGAACAGTCTGAGTCATAAGATATGTGGAAATGTAGACTTCCATTTCTTAAACTATTACAACAGTATGTATATGCAGAAGATAAGCTGTTGCTTATAAGCAAACTAGATAGTTTGGGGAAAATTTTCAATTCATAATAAACCTACATTGAGTCTCAAAGGTATTTCACATGTAAGAGTTAATTATGCATAGTACAGTTTGAGGCAGTTTGAGGAGAGCTTTAATTTATTGAAATTTTGGCTTGAAATATCCTTGATGTAAAAAGTCCAAATTCCTGTTAGTTTCATGGGAATCATTGTTGCTTATTAATAATCTTACTAATTTGTATGTGAATTAAAAAGTTTAAATTCTTTACCCAAGCACTGATTGGTCATTTCTTCATGTCAGGGGACAGTGTTTCTCATTTTTTAATCTCTAGAAACTCTACCATAGTACGTGGCACAAAGGTGACTCAATGTGTGGTTCTGGAATGCCAGGATGGTTGAAGAACTGAATCAGTAAGGACAAACCTGGTGTGGCCCACCCATCAGCAATCCTCATTACTCTCTCTTCAAAGTGGCTGCAGCATGTAATGACTTTGTGAAACCTAAGCTTGACCAGGTGCAGTGGCACCCGCCTATAGTCCCAACTACTTGAGAGGCTAAGGTAGGGGGACTACTTGAGTCTAGGAGTTTGGGGCCAGACTGGGCAACACAGGGAGACCTAGTTTTTTAAAAACAAAACACTAAAAATAAACTTCCAGTTTGTTTAGGCCACCACCATCTCTCACCTGAACAGGGAGACAGAAGGCAATGATTTGCCTCCACACAGCCTCTTTTTCACACAGCAGCCAGATTGCTTTTTTTCTTTTTGATCATGGGGATTGAACACACTGAGCTCTATCTCCAGTCCTTTCTTTAAATTTTTTATTTTGTATATGGTCTCACTAAATTGCTGAGGGGCTTTTAGGTGATCCAAGCTGGCCTCCAACTTGTGATCCCTCTGCCTCATTCAAGCTCCCAAATTGCTGAGAGCTCAGAGAGATCCTCCTCAGCAGGATCATGCACTCAAAATCCTTCAGTGACTTCCATTTCAATTGAGAGTAAAAGCCAAGTCCTCAGAATGCCCCACAAGTCCCTACATTTTTGCATCTGCCTCAGCCTTGTCCCACCATTACTTCTCTGAAATGCTCTTTCTCTCTCCACCTCTCCTTCTGGTTCAGCCACCCTGACATCCTCTCTGCCCCTAGAACATGCCAGGCAGGGCCTCTGCATCAGCTGCTCCCTCTGCCTGGAAGGCACTTTCCCAGTTATCTGCATGGTATGTTCCCTTATTTCTGTCACTAGATGTGAGTTCCATGGGGCAATGTTTTTTCTTTTTTCACTTTTATCTCAGTGCCCAGTACAATGTCTACCTCATAGTGGGCACTTTTTGTTTTCTGGAAGGAGAAAGGAAGTAAAAAAACAGGGAAGTAACCAGAAGGAGGGAGACCTGGAGCTAAGTGAAATCTCTTGGCCATGAAAGTGTGTCCATAGATTAACTGTGGCCTTGAAGTCCTGCCCAGATGTTTAGACTCTTGCCCTGAGAAGGGATCAAAATAGACATCCTTTCTGGTAATTTCTATTAGATGTCTTTCTCACTTCTACAGTTATGTTTTTTCATTTCTTTCCTCTTGCCTGGGAAAAATGCCTTTGCTATAGTTCTAATTGACTTCCACCTGGCACAGAAGGAGTGTGACAAATGACATATAATATATTGCCTTAACTTTCTATTACTCTTTGTAGAAGCTCAATTGCTTCTCCCGAGAAAGCCCTCTCGAGCCCCCTTCACTGCAGTGGGTGCTGTGTGGCTGAGAGCTCCCTGGCGTCTGCTGTTTACTTGGTAGGCCATTCTGACCACCCCCTACCTGAGGCTGCCGCTCCTCTATTGGGCCTTTATGTTCCTCTTCTAGGTTTCCCTTTTGGATTGTATGTTGCTTCAAATAAAATTGCTAACAACATATGGCCTGTTATGATTCTCTTTTCCCAAACTCTGCCATTTTGTATATTTGTGACACACTACAGATTTTGTGAAGATTGCTTCATAATATTTGTTTACCATCTGCTGCACTCTATTTGGTATCTTGCTAGGATTTTTTCCTCCATTTTAAGTGACATTAACAAAATCCAGCCAGTACATAGACTTTCTGGTTCTACTTTTGCTTCCCTAATGTGCTGGAAAATCATATTACTATGCTCCAGGCAACTAGAGAAGCCTGGAATTCTCATTGTGAACCAGTGTGTCAGATCTGTCCTCCCCCCATTCCCCCCCCCCCCTATTTCTTGGTTATATCCAGTAATGCTTTTTTGGTCAGATGGCAAAGAACCTTCATGTATAAGACAGAAAGAGTTCAAATTATTTTTCTGCTTCTTTCCACTTAGTACCACTACTTTTCTGGTGTTCTTCACCAACACATTTATGTCGACACTCTTTGTGCCATTTTACTAAGTTTTTATGATTTATAGTTTCAGCTAGTGTAATTTTTATAGCTAACCCAGTTTGATAGGCCAATAGCCAGAACATTTGCTGGATATGTTACATATGTCTAACTTTTTTATTTAGAAAAGTATTTTTGGTTACTGTCGCACTGCGTTGCTCGGAATGTATTTCTGCTTTCTTGCCCTGCACTCAGGTGTCTTTAGAGAAAAGTGCATTCTCACTTTGTAAGGTGAATGCTTTGCACTTGGGCTGCCAGGGGTCAGAGATAGTTTCGATTTTGCCTTTTGGCCCAAAACACCAGTCTTCTCAAGGGAGTGGTTATTTTTCTACCTTAGTCTCTTATTTGACAAGAACCAGGAGTCTCAGTCTTAATTAGGCAACTAAGCACAGGTTTTCAAAAGTGAAACAGGCAGCCCCTCCAAAAAAACCAAGACCCACATAAATTTGTGTCACCTGTTAACTCCTAAGAGCTGTCAAGCACTGGGTCACAGAAGCCCTATTTTATCCCCAGGCCTTATTGGAATGCTCCCTTCAGCCTGTATACAGTCTTCCCCTTGGAGTCAGACCCTTCAGGGCAGCACCAACTCTCTTCCGCTAGGTTGGCAGCAAAGCATTGTCTCATAGCTCCTTTCTGTGGAACTGCTCTGCAAGACATTATTCTCCTAGCCCACTTCCCTCAGGTGTTTTTAATTTTTCCCCACTGTAATAATCCCTCAGGGGATTTCGTAGAAGTCTAGAACTCCAGAATATTTTATCTTAAGTAGCCTTAGTTACTTGAGGCTGACTTTGGAACTTAAAAGAACTCTCTCCCTCTCATCTTGATTTAGAGAGATTGTGATTTAAATGATATTTTTGGAATTTGTGCCCTCTCTTTAAAAGCTGTAAAAAGGTTTTTTTGCCTGTTTACTAAACTCTATGCAACTCCCCATGCAAACAGTACCTTACTGAGGTCTTGTGTGTATTGAAGTTTGAATATAAGCAGTCCCTTTGTGACCATGATTGCTATAGCTAGTTCTTGTGCAGAAATGAGATGTATAAAAAAACTGCTTCCTTCAGGCTGGAACAAACAGTGTCTGACCTGGTTTTAAAGCAAAAGTGTAAAGTGCTGTCATGTGTGATAATGATGATATATAACATTATACTCTTTTACATTGTAACTGTTTTTTCCTTTTGTCTTCTCTATTTGAAAGAAAACTTTCAACTTAGCCTTGATAATGTTAGTCTCTAGAACCTGTACAGAAGCTCTTTTCTTCTGTTTCTATAGCTAGAATACCCTCTCTCAGTTTGCCCCTAGAGAGTCTGTACCGAAAATGAAAGAAAGAAAAAGTGCTGGGTTCCTGTGTTGCACTTTATGTGTGTAACGTCCCCCAGGAGAGTCGGTGGGAATTTGCCTTCTTCCTTACTGGAAGAGTCCAGTGTGTGCCTTTTACCCTGAGAACAGGTGGTCCCTGCTGGTGGAATACCAGTAGTGGCTCTTGATAACACCTATTTAGACAGAGTGACTGATAATACTGATTCTCATTTAGTTGGGGGAAATGTGCAGAATGAACCAGGATCCAGGATCCAGAAGCAAATACTTTGGAAAGAAGACCTGTGTGGGAGCTGTTGGCTTGGTCAATGAGTGGGGCTGGCTGAGTGCTGCTTTCCATCATGTTGTCACATGTTGGCTACTGAGGGGACAGGGAGTAGTAGCATTTTGCTTGGCAGTAGGTTAATTGAAAGAAAGCATAGACTCCTTCCCAAGGTGCCCATGGCCTGGTCACCAGGCAAGGGGACATCATCTGAACTGTGGCTGGACAGGAGGGTGGACTGCAGATGTGTGAGGGGGGAGGATGCTGGAGTTGAACTGAACCAGCCTGTTCTTCTTAAAAGTGTCCTCATTTCTTGGGGAGAGGTATCTGGTTTGCCTGGCTTGGGATTGGTGCATCTCTGCATCTGATCAAATCAGTAATTGCATGCTAAGGAGTGAACAGCAGTAACAAAATAATAATGCTTATTGTTTAGGTAGTGCCCCAGAGCTGAGGTGTCCTGCCCAGAGCCTGCCCCTTCGTACTTGTCACCTTGGGAGGCTAAGTATATTGCTTAAGTATGTTTTTGGTGTTTTTCTTTCAACTATACATTTAGAGTCTGCCACATAGACTGTCAGGTATCCTCACTATTGACAAATTTTTATTTCCAGACACAAGAAGTATCTAGCTAAATATTTAGAAATAGCCACAAGCCATTCTGGGTATAGCTGGCAGATGGTGTGGGTAGGTAATCAGACCACCAATTTGATTTTGGGTTAAAAATGAGGTTTGATATTCTCACATGGTTTATCTTTAGGTTCTTAAAACAGTTTTTGAAGAAATTTGTCAAAACTACTTTAAGACAGTTATTGAAGTAATAACATTTCTGATGAGGTGTCCTTGAAGATCTGATTCAAAGTACACATTCTGGTTATGAATTTTGTTGAGTCTTATTATCCTCTAGTCTTAGGACTGTTAAGCCTATTTCAAAATAATGTAACTCCCGATTACTGCTGCCTTTGATAGAGAGTACCCAACACAAATGCAACTGGAAAGAGAGCGCTGATAGGCAGGATGGGAGGTAGGGAGACCTGGGTTGGAGTTACTTTGCAAGTTAACCTTACACCAGGCCCCAGGCTCCTCTTTTGTAAAAAGGGAATGAATATAATGGTGATGTCCACATCAGAGGGTTGTGCCGAGGTTTTAAGGCAGTATTGCGTATGAAGTACAAATTATGGTGCCTCCCGTGTAACAGTGTTCAGTAAATGTTAGCTATTTTAATTATGCTGTTGGGATGTGGTAGATGACTTGAGCAACAGGAAGAAATAGAAAAGAATAGGATGCCATTTGGGAAATAAAGTACCGGTTTTAGAACAAGACTGGCCTTTCTTTTTTTTTTTTAATATTTATTTTTTAGTTTTCGGCGGACACAACATCTTTGTTTGTTTGTGGTGCTGAGGATTGAACCTGGGCCACACGCATGCCAGGCGAGCGCGCTACCGCTTGAGCCACATCCCCAGCCCCTTTCTTTGGTTTTAAAAATTCTCCCAAACAAACCTGTTGTGTCATACTCCAGTTATATTTACTGTAACCTGGACCTAGGTCATGAATGATATGAACAGTATTTTGATTTTCAAATGTCCCTAAATTTTAGTTCTTTTTTGAGATTCTAATTATGTTCTAAGCCAAACCAAACTAAAAGCTAATAATCCTAACATCTTAAAAAATTATGGTGTTAAGGGTTTGGGTATCACGTTATCAAAAACCAATTGTATTATTTTCCCATCCAGCATGGTTTTTATACATTAAAAGAATGCACATCTTAACGCTAGCATTATGTTTCTTTTTAAACAGATGAAGATGAAGATGGTGATAGAATTACAGTGAGAAGTGATGAAGAAATGAAGGCAATGCTGTCATATGTAAGTGCATTACAAATGAGGACTGTTGTTAAAACTGTTAATGTGATCGAGCTTGCTGTTTCTTGGTCATAGTGAAGACATGTAAGTAGATCACAATTGCCATAATATTTTTCCACATAATAGATAAGGTTTTCAGATTTCCTTACGTGAAAGTTGAGGGCATTTCTTTTCAAAAGACACTTACTGATCATATCATGAACATTAAGAATAATGCATCTTAATGACTTTTGCATTAGGTATGGTGCAGACTAAATGGACTATCAATTTCCTGTATTTTTTATGCAGTACTTAAAGTAACGGCTCATTAAAAATGAACCCCTGGGCTCTAAAAATTTTTCAAAATCTACTTTCAACTGGAGATCTCTTTCACCCTTCCAGACTATAGTTATAATGTAGCTGCAGGCTTAATATGGATACAGGATTTAAAGATGTATTCTCCATTATTTTATGCACAACCCATCCTCCTACCCACACCCCAAAACAAACCACAGGGTTACTTACTGAATCAAAGAGATGTGAATATATCCTGAAATGAATTTTTTTTTTGTATTTCAAATCTCTGTGAACATTTGTATTAATACTTGTCTGGGACTGAAATAAATAAGAAAGAGAAAAGAGCACATTTCTAGAGCTTGAAAAATTCAATGATGATGAAGAGACATAGCTTTCCTGAGCTCCGATTTGAGCTTTTCATCTCAAGTTTTATTTTATTTTATCTAAGTTTGGAATCTGTTTACCAAAATCTTTTCCAGTGGTCTGGAGAGTGTTGAGTGGGAGATCAGGCTCTGTGCTGGCTTCCTGGCCTCAGGCAGATCACTTAACCTTTCAGTGCTGTAGTTGCCTCATCTATCAATTGCAGATAATAATACTTGTCCTTTCTACTGCACAGGGTCATTGTAGTGATCAAATGGGATAATAGATGTGAAAGCCCTTTGAAAAGTTAAAAGTTCTGTAGAAATGCAAAGTGGTATCTTGGTAGAATGGAATGGGGCCCTTGCTTTTCCTTGAGAATCTAATCATAGCCAACAGTTAGGTTGTAGGTTTCTGATAGACTTCAGCTTCAACCAGGACATTGTTTCATTGTAATGAAAACTGTAAACTATCTGTATGGGTTTCCGCCAATAGTTTTAATTTAGGGTAGGAGGAAAGAGAACAAGAAGGATGGCATGATTAACAGAGCGTTGCTTTCCAACCAGCAGAGTAGGAAAAGTCAATTTCCCATTGACTTCCCATTAACTTATGTGGGAGTCTTTGTGTACTGAGAATTTAGAGCTGAACTCATCAGTACTTGAAAGGCAGAGTAGGATTGTCTTCAGAAAGGTCTAGCACTAGTATTGATAGATTGGCTAACTCTCCTGGGAATGGGACATTCTTATTTTTAGAAAACACACACACAGATGGGTTCTATTTTTCTCACGTCCTTGATAGAGAACAGACATCAATATGTTTTCATTATGTATTCAGCATACCCACCCATAAGAGATAACATCCTTTTTAGAAGATCATAACTAATTGTGCTTTTTGAAAAATGTTGGTAAGTGTGATCATAGGGATAATAATAATCATTTCCCTCTCTGAGTGCATGCTATGTAAATTAAATGCCTGAGTTGTTGTTTCTTCTTCTTCTTCCTTTTTTTAATTTAATAATCACTCTGAAATAGATACTACATTCCATGTTTTGTAAATGAGGAAACTGTGATTGAGAGACATGCCCAAGGTCTCAGGAGTAGTTTAGAAATACTGAATTTAAGTCCAGCCTCTCCTAACACCTGCACTCACTCATGTGTTTCCACTGCCTCTCTCCTGTCCACGATCTTGCAAATTCATACTGGGTTTTTAAAAAAATTTATCACCATTATTAAATTCCAAGTAATTTGTGTTTATATAATACCTTAGCTATAGTATCTGAACAAAATAGTCCTTAAAACTTCTGGTTATTTTTAAAAATGGAATGTTTAATTATTTTGTGTTGTAGAAAAATATTAGTCATGATCACACAACCTTACATTACAGGTCCTTAAATTTAGAAGTTCCCAAAATTTCTTAATAGGTACTTTTTAGTCCAAAAAGAGATCATCCAGTTCACTCATCCCCAAATGTTTGGCTTTCATGAATCAATAAATTTTTCATTTTCAGGTTAGGGGACAGACAGGCACAGTAACTTTTAATTTTGCCAAATAGAAACACTAATGAAATAAGTAAACTAATAAAATTCTCTGTTACCATTATTTTATTAGCAAAGAAAAATAGTGGTAGTAATTTAAAGAGTAAAACAGTGGGCAGGGTGTAATCTCACAAATAACAGTGATAATTTCATTAAAGTGAGTATTAGTTTTATGTACCACTCACTACTTGATTCTTGTTTTTTCTAATTTTTCTGTGGATGATTGAAAACTTTATCATGAATTGTCACTGGTTGGTAGATTGTGGTCTGACTGATTGGATCAGAGTTTTCTCATTAATTCACCTAACAAAAATTCATAGGTGGGAACCTGAGCCCCATTCTCAAATTTTAATGTATTAAGGTAAAGCTCTGATTTTTTTGATGCTGTTTCAGTGGGGGAAAAATAAGTTTTTACTTTTTGTGGTTCTTAAAATTGAACCCACGGCCTTGTATATACTAGGCAGTACTCCACCACTCAGCAAAATATTTTGAAGTGAATTGAAAATATTGCTGAGAGAGAACACGTTTTAAGTCATTTAAAATTTAAATGGATTTTCTTCTCCTCCTCTACTTGTTGCCCCTGCCATCACATACCCTTTGTTTAGGGAGAGTCAGGCTCTCAACAAGCATTCAAAAGGTAAAGAGTGTTTAGAAAGCACAAACTACATGGGCTGGCTATCATTTTGGTCTGTTTTGGTTCCTATGGTTGGAAATTCCTTTGGGATTCAGTTTTGCCATAAAAAAACCATTTGTATCTAATTTTACAGTAGATTTTGGTGAGAGGGCCTTATGATTATTAACCTGTTATTAAAATTTTGCATTGGTCTTTGTTTTTTCGCTTCAGTTTGGCTCTGAGCAAGTTTGATTGCAGGATTTGGTGTAGTGGCATAGGGAAGATACTGATGGAGGACCATTTTTTTATTGTAAAAAAATGAAGCAGCTTAGATTTTCATATGGTATTCAATTGTGGTCACCTTAGTATTTATTTAAAAGCCATATGAGGAAAAGCAAAAGTAGGGACATTTTTACCATTAGTCCTCTAATCATTCTTTTCCTTTGATTACAAAGGTTAAGTGAATACACAGCCTAGATCTTTGTATAAGAATTGGGGGAAAAAATTGCAACATCTGAGTTAAAACTTGCTAAATTACCCCCCCTCCCATGTAAGCATTTTCTGTCTTTGGGCCAACACAAGTGTAAGTTTTTATCAGTAATTTAAATAGGTTTTTGTATTAGACTTGAAAATGTTGCCTTTTTAATTGAAAACTTATCAATTATTTAAATCGCTAGCTGCCTGAGGCAGTTAATTTTATGAGTGCTATAATAATGGCATACAGTGTTTTTTGATACATGTGACATGTGGAATATTGTAGTAGTAAGGATTTGTCATGACAATAGGTTGTTGTGCGCTGTTAAATAATAACCTACATATTAAACCAAAGTCAGTTGTCACACATTAGTACCATTTTATGTAAGTTATTTACAAGTTGTATTCTTTACTTCATTCGATATATTTTTAAGAGATAATGAGAAGAAAACAAAGCTATAATAAATTGTCTTTTAAGAAAATGTAAAGTAATTTGGTCTCCAAGGAGATATTTAATGTATTGAAAGAATTCAGCAGCCAAGTGTTATTGCAGCGCCATTGTGAGAGCTCTCTGCGTTTTGTTATGAGTTTGTGTTAATCAACAATCTGTTTTTATAGCGTAGTTTCTTGTAAGTTATGTTGTTAGAATATTCCACTTCTGGGATCCTGGCTTTTCCTCTGACACCATTGTATCTTTTTAATTCCTCCATAAAGTATTTTTTTAATTAGAATTTGAAATGCTTTATTAGAAAAAAATACACACAACCTACATATTCTGAAAACTAAATACCTGATCATTGCTAATTATTTAAAGGACCCTGTTAAATATTCCTTTAATGTAGTTTAAATTTTGTTGTTGTTGTGCTTATTCCCCCTCTCATTTTTTAGAAACATTGAAAATGGTATGCTGCTTTTCTCCTTCTAGCAGTTCACTTTTGTTGTCTGGTAGTGCTGTTGAGGCCCACTTCTAGGAGGGGGTTATTTTAATGCTGACCTCTTTTTGTGGGTGATCATTCATTGAAGAATTCAGCATCTTGCTTTGATAGATATATTCACATTTGTTTCTGCTAAATCCTGTATCTAGTAAGGGCTTGTTTTTACACCTGATCCTGTGGATGCTGAGAGGCTTGTATGAATGGAGCATAATATTAATAAGAATAATTTTCTTCATTTTGCGCATTCTCTGTTTATACTATTTTCCCACATTGCCAGAGAGTATGGGATGAGTTTTACTGTAATGTTTCCCATTATGGCAGAGACCTTGTGTTTTAATGAAGTGTAAGTATTCCCTTTGGTATACTTGACCATAGAGTACCTTGTTAGACCCTGGGTACCACAAGGGGAAAGTAGTTGTGACCTATGGAGCATCTTGTAAATAGGGCTGTGATTAGCTTTTTCCTAGTATGCATAACTTGAAGATTGCCTCTAAAATTAAGCAGTTACTCAGGTAGAGTTGGAAGGGAACCTTAAAGGACCTGTCTATCTCTTTGATTTTAAGGTACATTGAGTGCAACTGAGATCAGATTCAGAGGTGGGTTGGAGGCCACTTGGCTAGTTAACAGGAGACCTGGGCACATGTTCCCAGCGACTTCAAGCTGCCTATTTTAAGTCAGGTTTTTGTTTTGGTATCTACTAAAGTTTCACTGAAGAAGCTTTGTAAATGCTCCCTTTTTACTAGAATGCCAGTGCACCTGAATTTAAACAAGAATGCCAAAAATAGTCTACGGGCTTCTGAAGTTTTACAAATCTTGTTCTTACTGACAGGGCTGAGTTTTACCACAAAATTTGTTGCCCATTTAGGAGCTGAATGTTTAACAACCCTAGGATCTTCTTCAAAGAGCCAAAAGGTTGGACTCTCGTTTTTTACATGGTGTTTTTATGTCTACCCCATATTAAATAGGCCCATATTTGAACTTACTGTGAGGTAACAAAATCAGCTCGGCCTTCAGTGAGTGGTGAGTCCCTAATTTCCTGAATACACCTGAACAGCTGATGATATAGTGTATTCCTCAGGCAGGGCAGACAAATGATCAAAAGAGCAAGAAAGGGAAACTGAAGCAAAGAATCTATTTTGAAAATTATTCAGTTTATTTACTCAAATAACAGCATGTACCAAGCCATAAGTTAAGTTTTGTTTTGTTTTCTTATCCTTGTTTTCAGAGGCGGATATTTTAATCTTCTTCTCTGTGTCTTTCGGGAGCCTTGGATGCCTTTAGAATAGTGATAAAAAGGCAGCATCCCATCTTCAGCTCCCATTGTGAAATATGTTGGAGTATGTTTGGTGGTGTGGCGCAGAAGCATACTCAGATTTGCCTTAACAAGTGATTTATTAGGCAGCTTTTGGAAGCAAAGGAAAAGCACAGTCACGTCCCAGCCTTCATGCACCAGGACACTCAGGACTACTGGAACAGGAGCTTTGAACCACCAGTATTTTGTCATCTTTGGCTCTGCTCTCAGTTTAGCTCCATCTCTGTGGAGGGCTCCGTGCAGCCTGTTTATAAAGGAAAGTCCTGCTCTGTCTGCTTTCTCCCTGGCCTCATGGTCCTGCTTTATTTAAGTGGCAGGTTCCCTGAAGCTACTGTTTAAACAACATCATTAGAAGAATTGTAGAATCCCAGCAGCCTAGAAATTAGGTGAAAGGTCAGTGTAGACATTGCCTCAGGTTAATCATGGTGAGGACCCTGGAAAGCTTCCGCAAGCCTCATCGGGAGAGGATCCCAGAAGTTCTGGACCCATTGCTGTATACAAATTTAAACTCCTACTGCCAATGCACATTACCTTAAACTTAGCCAAGTTGAATTTCATCTGCTGTTGGCTGCCCAACTTCTATTAAGACCATCTGGAGCTCCCAAAAGTCCTTTATGGTTTTACTATCTAAAACAAATAGTGTCGTCATTAAACTTGGCCAACTTGCTGTCATTTTCACTTTAAATCATTAATAAATTCATTTATCCAGTAACAGTAGATTATACAACAGGCCCCAGAGTTGTTCCCTGTTGACCTTTTCACTGGAAGACATTCTTTGTGATATTCCTTCTCATCATGTATTCAGTCCATGGCCACATGTGGGCCCTTGGTCTGGAGTCAGTTAAAGAAGAGCTGTGCACACTGTCGTCTCCCGGAGGCAGGACAGTAATTATTAGGGAACTGGGAGACCTGAAGCCAGGTGAGGAAATGTAACCACTGATTCGGTGTGCAAACTAGATTGGCTTCATGTATTTTTGACTACTGGGGCAGTTATGTGTTTTGTGAGAGGTCAGTATCACAGAGGAAAAGCCTCTTACTGTAAAGCATAAGAAGTGATTGAGAGAAGGCATAGCTGATGACATGTCTAAGGAGTGTCGTAATCGAATTTGTGGCCTGTTTGACAGAGTTAACATTGTTGGATTCTTCACTGGGAAACTAATAAATTAACTATGGACTGCAAATAGTTGGTTAGTTTATTGATTATTGCTGTAATTACTGACTGAGCTACATATAATGGGGTATGCTTGCAGTATTGACAAAAGAGGAATTTGAAAATTTTATCATTAGTGGGAAAAATCCAGTGTGCGTATTCCTCATCAATGAAAAAACTCCACCAATTATGTTGTCTGTTAGAAGATGTGTTAAGGAGAAATTTAGGAACTTGTCCCCTTATGAATGTAGGGAAGAACACTAACGGGGCCTGATGAGTCCTTTGTGAGTGAGTTCAAAGGTTGGCCAGTGAGAGCAGTTGCTGTCTGCATACTTCCTCCCTGGGAAGGCCTGTGCAGCACCTGCTGCATGCTGGGCACTCGACAGCAGTGGTCTCCAAAGGTTTTGGAGACACGTCCTTTTTGAAAATCTGAGGGAACTTCTTTAATCTTTTCCAAGAAAATCCACATAAGGCAACATCACACATACAGTCTGAGCTTTTAGGATCTCCTAAAGCCCGTATAGATCCCAGGTTAATACCTCTGCCCTGTGAGATAATAAAATATACAAGACAAGGTCCTGCTCTTGACGAGTTTCCAAAAGAGAAACAGGCAGTCTTCCTCTTGATACCCCACTACTGTATTTTATTATTCATAATACTGTAGTGATTATGGACAAGGTAGGGGATACAGACTCAACTTCAACAAGCCAGTTAGTTAAAATTACCTCTATACTTGGTCCAAACATTTCCAGTGATCTCGTTTAGTGGTTTCCACATCCCCCTGTCATCATGAACACTTTGCTTCTAGGTGCTCCTGCTTGGAGATGGGAGATTCAGGGCACTGTGCCCTGTTTCAAGGACTTTTGTTAGAAGGCATCCCATTTATCAGCTCTTTTAATTTTGACCTTCTTTATACCTTTATAAGGTGAGCAAGGTGGGTGTTTTTCCCATTTTTATAACTGAGGATACTGAGGCACAACTCTGTGCCTTTCTCCAGGTCTACATGACTAGTGAACTGAGGCCTGGGCCTGAGCTCACTTGCTTGCTGATTTGCTCACTCACCTGTGTATAGCCGGTTTCCTAGATGGCAGCACTCCATAGTTCGTGCCTTCCTCAGGGTTGTTGGGAGAGTCGCAGAGAGGAAACGGAGACCAGTATGAGGGGACTAGAAAACTCATCATTATCAGGCAGAGTGGTAAATGATGCAGTATGCTTAGGCAGTAGGTGCTCCGTGAGCACAAAGGCCCACCCAATCTAGCTTTGGGACAGAGGAGGCTTCTCAACTAGAAAGGGTGCTCCTGTCACAGGGAACAGTATGCTTGAAGGCTTAGCAGTATTGGATGTCTGGAGCTGTCTGCAAGATTCAGTATGTTTGGATGGTGGGGAGGGAGGTGGGTCAGATCTTGGAGGGCCTTAGCTTGAGGGTACGGGAAATGACAGGGCCACATTCCTTTTCTCTAGAAGGTGGCTTGGGGGAGTAAATTTGAAGCACAGAAGCTATTTAGGGGGCTGTTTTATGTGAAAGACAGTGGTGGCCACAGGACTGTTGAGAAGGTAATAGATTTGGGAAGTGGGGAGGATGTGATGTTAATAAGCCTGGTGATGGAATGTGGAGAGAAGGAAAGAGATGATCTGAATTACTTTGATTTATGGTTTGGAAAACTGGGCTTACATAGCAAACCCAGACAGCAGAAGACCCCTTAGGGTTGAGGGAGGGGAGGGGAAGGCAGGGAATTTAATTTGGGATCTGTTGCTTTGGAGGAGGCTCAAGACAACCAATGGGGTATGTTCCAAATCTTAGGAGAGAAATCTGGGCTGGAAATAAAGATTTGTGATTCATCAGCTCCTAATTAGTCTCAATGACTCCTTGGGTAATTGAAACCTTTGAAGTGGCGGAAGTAACTCAAGGAGAGTATGTAATGAGAAGAAAAGGTTGGTGAAGGACCATGGGGAGCTTTGCACTTAAAGGAGAGCTGGGCAGAGGGCCACTCACAGGAAGCTGAGAGCAGTGGTTGGAGAGGTGAGTGGAAGTCTGGGGGCACCAAAGACAGTGGGATGTCACCATCTGTGCAGATGGCTTTGTGCTGTGTCCCCAGCCAGGGCACAGGGCTGAATCCACACAGGGCACAAGTGACAAAGTCAGCAGCCTACTTAGCAGTCCCATTTATTTAGTTCAGTGTTTGAGGAATGAGAAATAGGAGATTACCTGTTTTTTAACTCTCAAATAGTAAACATGTATTTTGTTTGCTGAGAGCATTTTTCTTTATTTACTGGTAAACCTTTTGTTTTATCTGTTAAGTGGAAGAGATGGTACTCCTAGAATGCACAGGGGTGTGAGAAATTGAATGAATGAACATAAGTATGAAGTGCTGAGCCTAACACACAGCTGTTCAGAGGGTGAGAGTTGTTTTATCTCTGCCTTCATCTGTCTGTAGTGTCGGGTTTGGAATCCAGGCCTCAGCATGTGAGGCTAGCACTCTACCACTGAGCCATGTCCCCAGCCCTCTTCTTTCTTAATAAAGAACTTATGCCTCGTAAAATTAAACTGTGTTGTTTTGGAACTCAGGTTTTTTATGCAGCAGATTTCCATGAAGAAAAAAGAATTTAATTATTGATTGAATTATACTGTTATAATTAGAATTAGGTTCATAACAAATAGGAACACTGTCTGATAAACTCTCAAACAAAAACAAAGCCAAAAATTGTTCTTGTTATCCCCTTGTTGAATCTGGCCTTCTGTTTGAAATTAATTAGATTTTTGGATAACTATGCTAAACTTTGTCACATCCTTATTAAAATTGCTTAAGGATTTTGAAGAACATCTCAGAGGGACTCTGAAACTAATATGAGCCTGGTACTGGAGATTCCATTAGCAACTGCAAAACTGATTAATCTTTTACCCAGTTAGCTTATTGATTATTGCTGCAATTACTGCATGTGACAGATTATGCAAGGCATAGTAGCAGAAGACACATTATAGAACTGCTGCTCATATATTCAGTTTGAGCACAACATTCTGTACTTTCTACACATGTTTGCATTTTTGAATGCTACAACAGGTCTAAGATGGAGAGTACTGTGCTTAATATTGCTTCACTGTTAGAGGTTCACTTTTTCATTTCTAACTAATATTTCATTATGGTTTAACGTGCCTTTTAATTCTATTACTTTCAGTTTAATTTTTGAGTCACATAATAATTCTTTGTGACAGGGTAGATATTTTTATGCTCATTTGAAGAAAACTAAGGTTGTTCAGTAAGGTTAAATGACTGCAGAAGGTTACACAAGTTAATGAGTGACAAAATCAGGATTTAACCCCATTTCAATCAGTAAATATTTATTGAGCACCTACTGTGTGCAGAGCTTTGTCTTGGGGTAATAAAAACCAAGGCAGGATTATAGAGGTTAAGATAAAGAAGTTGTTTGTATAACTTCAAGTTGTGGCCTCGTTACTATTGCTGGTCATTTTGTCACTTTTCTGTTCAAGCCATGTATCTTGGTGTATAAGTTTTAGGGGTTTTGTTTTTTTGTTATGTTTGTTTTCTCTTTTGTTTCTGGCTAGTAGAAGCCTTGCCTTTGTCATCACTGATTATTCTTATCACTATTTAAAATCAAATTGGAGAGAATCCCCTTAAAGAGTATACTAAAAAGACATGGAGAGAGAATCAAGATCTGAAAATGGCTCGATTTGCAGTTTATTAGTTGATGTCTTTTGTTCTCATGTGAGTCTTACAGCAGTCCTCTGGGTAGACCTCATCTTCACTTACAGCTGTTGCTTCTCTGGGATCATGTGCTAGGATTCAGCTAGTGCTGTGACCACTGGGAATGAGCCCTCTCACTCCGCCAAGTGCCTTGCTCATCTTACTGGGCAGCAAGGCCCTGTGGTCTGGTGGGACTGCTGTATGCTGAAATGTACCACGTATGTGCCACATTTTATCCTTGTTCCATAGGGAACGCTGCATCTGCAGTGGCCTGAGCTCTGAAGCCTGGTACCTTCTTGGTGTTCACCTGTCCCTCATCAGACCTGCCAGTCAGAGGTCAGCTGTGTGTAGTGAATCCACACTGTGGGTTTGGTTGCCATACTTCATGGTGTGTCCTTTATGGTGAATTTGCTCTGTGGAATGCAAGATTCCTCATTCATTCAAACACAGACTGAACCCAATATGTAAGCAGGAGGAAGGAAATAGACTTGGATTTGGAAAGGTTGTAAAAAAGAAGGGGGGAAAAAAACTAACTGCTCTAGGTAAATTGGTAAGTAGCATATAAAATATCATAACCATGATAAGGTTAATCATACTACAAATCATATTACAAAGATTATATTAATCATAGATTGCTTAAAAATTCTCACAGTGGCTATAAAAGTACATGTTATTTGCTAGTTGGGTCTGCACAAACCTAAAATGAAAGGAAACCATTTTTATTTATTTGTTTTGTGAGATAAATAAATAAAGCTGGAAAACAGGTCAATTTCATGCATGCAAGGTTTTATAGTAGGAAAAAAATGCATTGCACCTATTCTGACCCTTTACATTTGAGGTTATTTGTTTTCAAACTTGACCCCAAGCACCAGTTTCAGACAAGTCTATAATTAATTTGTTAGATAAAGCATAAGGATATTTGATTTTTTTTAATTTCTAGGATGGTGATGAAATAGTAACTGGTATTACTAACCTATTGTACATAGCAGTTAATTAAAGAAGAGCATTAACGATAGGAGAACACCACCACTGCTGTTGTCTTGTATCAGTATAAAAAGGCAGTAATTTTTTTGACAGCCACTGATTGGAAAGTTGCTTGCAGGCTTCCAGAAGCAAGGGGGTACATGCTGTGGATCAATAACCGGCAAATTTCCCATTAAAAAGAATACCTGAGCAATGTTCCAAATAGCCACTGGCATCTTAATTTTCCATGGAAACCTCAAATACTTGTGTGCCGAGGACAAGTCATTTTCGGACAATTTTTCCAGACTACTTGTTAACAGTTATTGCTGTCCCAAAAGGTTGACAGCCAACATGATTGATATTTCACTTACTTGTCATCACTATTTGAGTAATGGCGAGTGCTATATTTCTGTGGTTTTGATGAACAGAGGCTCCTGAAAGACATTGCCTTAGTGGGTATTCGTAGAACGTGTTGCATGTCTTTACGCTGTAGGTATATAAGTTTTTAGTTCCATAGAAGGAAAGGATCACATTCCTTTACCGTTTGAAAGCCTTGCAGTGCAGGGGACACTCATATCAGTCCACAGATATAAAAAAATCCACCCTTACCTTATTTGTTGCTGTGGCAAAAGGCATAGGCTTCTTAACTCATAATTCCCAAGAATTTTATGACTCTCCTTTATTCCTAAGGAAAAAAACCTTGGTCTTGTAATAATTCTAATGTTCATAAAAGAAATAGGAAGATATATATATATATATCTTTTTTTTGTGTGTGTGTGTGTGTTTGTGTATATGTATGATGCTGGGGATTGAATCCAGGGCCTCATGTGTGCGAGACAAGCACTTTACCATCCGAGCTATATCCCCAGCCCTATGTATATCTTCTAAATGGAAACTTTTTTAGAATGTCAGCAAATGATGACAGTCAAGGAATATGTTTCTTGAAGTTGTGCAAATAATATGTTTTAAGTATAGAAATAGCAAGGATGAAAGAGGAATTCTTTTTACAGCCTCTCAAAGCACAAAATCAGTGGTTTTCATCGTTGCTATTTTTCCACTGAGAACATGATTTTGTTGTTTGTCCAGCATTAAGATAAGTGAGAACACAGAAGCCACCCCTGAGTTAGGTGGGCATGTGTGCACCAACTAGCATATCAAGGAAATGGGAATCAGGCCCAGTACAAACTACTTAATGATTTGTGTTCATGAAGGATTTGTGTTTTACTTAGCACCATAATTTTATAGTGAAATTCAGTTTATTCTAAAGTGTTTATAAAGCTAACACATTATGAAACTAGTCTCACTTTTATCATATTAATCCTATTATTCTTTGGATGAGTCATATCTTGCTTGATGGTTCCACAGTCCCTGTGACTTAGATTTTTCACTATCTGTAGGTTTTACACTCAAATATGCGTAATGTTTGATTAACTAGCTAGTACATCAAAGCCAGAGGTGAAACTTTGTCATTTTGCCTTCCAGAATTCAAGGGAAAAGGACAACAGGCAATTTGAGAAATTTCCATTAAAATGCTTTTTGTGTCATTTTAAATATATTTCATTAAAATATTTCTTAAACCAAAAACTAATATGTAGTCTTAAGACTTGTAAAGGTAAATGGCAGTTTAGTGAATAGCGCTGTACTGGACTTTCGGTCCTGAATAGATTCACTGTAGTCATTTCAGTACACAGAAAGGGGGAAAGTATTCTCAAGGCTGATATGTGTATATCAACAGACTGCAACAATAATATGAGTTAAATAACCCCTAAGTGTTTGTTCCAGTATTCATACATTACTGAGTAATCTCTTTCTATAATCTCTTTGCAGTATTATTCCACAGTAATGGAACAGCAAGTAAATGGACAGTTAATAGAGCCTCTGCAGATATTTCCAAGAGGTAATGTTGAACAAATTCTAATCAACAATGATTATTTCAGTAAACTGTTTCATCAACAGTTATGTTTTCCAAAGGTTTAAATGCACATAGCATGATGTTTAGCTCTTAATTTGAAAAAACAAAAGAAGTATTCATTATCGTGGGGATTGCAGGCTATATTATAGTTATAGCAGATAAAATATCTAATTTACTAGAGTAAATTAAACTAACTAGATTGTTTTTTGTTTTTGAAGTACGTACTTACATTCGCTTAAAGAACTCTTTGGGGGTCTGCATGGTTTCTAAACCAAGGCAAATGAATGACTTTCACTCTGGATATTTATAAATCGTG
Organism: Urocitellus parryii; assembly: GCF_045843805.1. Lineage (NCBI taxonomy): Eukaryota > Metazoa > Chordata > Mammalia > Rodentia > Sciuridae > Urocitellus > Urocitellus parryii. The sequence goes on from NC_135536.1 coordinate 111,631,966, forward strand.
GCTCACAATGGTGGCCACAACTGCTATTGAGGAAGAAGCCTTCGGCTAGTGTGGCAGCTAAGATGTGCAGATGTGATTTGTGTTTATTTATTAGGAGAAAAATGTGGGTGGAATGTTTGGTGCTTGGTTTTGAGAGGAGGTATTTTCTAAATAATAGAAAATTTTCTCAAATGGAAATTGTATTGTCAAGTTGCCAGAAATAAGAGCTGATGAGAGTGAGTCTCAATGAATCACCTGGAAAAATAATCAACACTAGTCTTGTATGAGATACGATCATTCAACTGTGTATGAAGTTCCCTCAAAATTTGAATAATTGTGAAGAAGAGCAGTTTAATTATATAAACCATTAAGTCTTTTACCTGTCATACATTGCCCCACTTGGAATCCATGTTTTCTAACTAATGGAACAGATAAGGAAATTCTCTAAGTAACTCTTCTAGAAATAACTTAATTGAAATAATTAAAAGTTAAACTTACCTTCGTTAACTAATACTGTACAAATAATCATGGTATGAGTTTTCCAATTAAACATTCTAGACTTTCATTACCTGTAACTCTCTGAAGTTTGAATGGCTCAATTAACCAGTAGGCTCCTATTTGCAGTGATAAAGTCTCTGAAGGCAGCTAGCATGGCCAGTCCCTGAGAAGATCTGGGTTTAAGGGTAACACTGTGCTGCCAGTGTTTGTGTGGGCAGCAGGGTCAGGAGTGCTTGTTTTGTTATTAGTAGTCACTTACTAAAGTGCTAAGGAAGTAAATAAAATTGGGCCATTTAAGATCAATGATGTCCGAAACAATGATTATGATTAATTCAATTCTGTTGTACTTGAAGACTAATTACCAAAACAAGGAAAAGAGAGAGAAATGTTGCAATTTCTATGTATTAGGCTACTAACAAGATGAGGATTATTTCTTAATATTCTTAGTGGAGAATTTGGGTACCTTTCAAAATTGTTTCTCAACAAGGACTGGGTTTTGTTTTTTTCAACAAACTGGGAGTTTCCATTAATTGCTTCAGAGCTCTGTTATAGCAAACTAAGTACAGTAACCTGGAAAATTATAGTTCCAATGCTGTAGGCTCTGTTTTTCTTTCATTTTCTTTTGGTACTAGAGACTGAACCCAGGAGTACTTAACCACTGAGCCACATCCCCAGCCCCATTTATTTATTTATTTATTTAGGGGTATGGGGTTGAACTCAGGGACTGAGCCACATCCCCAGCCTCTTTTGTATTTTATTTAGAGACAGGGTCTCCCTGAGTTGCTTAGCACTTCACAGTTGCTGAGGCTGGCTTTGAACTTGCAATCCTCCTGCCTCAGCCTCCCAAGCCACTGGGATTACAGGCGTGCACCACTGTGCCCAGCTTTATTTTTTATTTTGAGACAGGGTTTTGCTAAGTTGCTTAGGGCTTTGTTAGATTGTTGAGGTTGGCTTTGACCTTGTGATCTTCCTGCCTCAGCCTCCAAGGTGCTGGGATTATCAGCATGTGCCACCACACTCAGCTGTTTTTCTTATCATTGTAATATTTACTTTTCTTCATCTGAAATCTTCTCAAGCTCAATTTGTTTTCTTTCATCTTATGAGAAGTCTTGTCAGTTTCACTGTTCATACCATCTGTGGTAGTAACAACCATTTTCAGATATCTATTCTCTTCAGGCACTAATGTTGCCCTATGTGTCAATTCTGTTTCTACCCCCAGAGAATAATACATACCTCCTAGGTATTATTGTTTCTAGTGTATGGATGAATTGTTGAGGTTCAGAGATGTTAAGTAACTTCAGAGTTATACAGCTTGTAAGTGGTTAACACACCCTTGGAATAAGAATTTTATAACTATGATTTGCTTAAAGTGGAAAGACACATCAATTAAAATACTATTATGCATGCATGAGGGTAGTTCGGAGGGTTTGGTGTAAAGGTGGAGAGAAGAATATAATATAAAGAGAGGATACTGAAAGGAAGAAAATGTGAGATGTTAGTGTCACATGGAGTTCCAGCACAAAACATACTAGACTGTAAGAAACAATTAAATATAGTCTCTCCAGGTCAAATGGAGAGATTTCAAAACATGAGAACATAGAGGGAGAGATTAAGTTTCAGAACATGAAACCTAGTTTCCCATCTCTATTTTTTGTATGCTGTATTATAACACTATTTTCTTGTATTTTTTTGCTTTTTTCTACCTGTCTATGCCATGTCACATGTAGGTAAATGAGAGAGATTATGAAATGTATACAACAAGAACGTAGAAATATTAGGCATATTACCTGGGTCTAACTAGTTCATTGGAGATCCTCAGATCTTAGATTTTGTGATTAGGCCCCAAGTTAAAAAGAAATTAACCAGGTGAGGTGGCTCACACATGTAATCCCAGTGACTCAGGAGGCTAAGGCAAGGGGATTGCAAGTTCAAGATCAGACTTAAACTTATTGAGAACCTCAGCAACTTAGCAAGACCCTTTCTCAAAGTACAAAATAGAGGGCTGAAGATATAGCTCAATGTTAGAGTGCCCTTGGGTTCAATCCCCAAAACCAGGAGAAAAATTAAGAAAAAGAATCTTTAGACTGAACAAATTAGAAGGACAGGAGAAAATGATTCTGTTCTGGAAATATGCTCTCTTCGTTCCAGTTACCTTAGATGGTAATTTTCAGCTCATGACCAACTCTTTCCCACAGTTAAAAGATGTGTTAGATATATTAATAAGTATGAATATTCACTAGCATTACAGTAACTTCTGCCTCCCTGGATTTTTTGAATGCTGCTTAGATTTTCGATCATAAAGATTGGGGAAAGCAATTGAGAAGAAGCAAAGCAAACGTTAAGGTTAGAGTTAAGAGTTGAAGCCTGGCTCTCATCCTTCATCAGCCACTTTCTTGTACTAAATGAAGTTTATGAAATGTTCTGGTTACTTCAACAGAAATGTTTTGAAGTATTATCTTAGGAAGTACTGATGGTCCTTCAAAGACTAGGCATCAAATGTATATGACTATTGTTTTGTTCAAAAAGTTAATTTCCATTTTAAGGAGAGAAGATTTGGAGTCTTAATTTGAATGTATTTTAGAAAGATAAGAAAACCCTTTATTATGGTTTAGCTTGTTTTCTAGGAAAATAAGATAGTAAATTTGAATTTACTTGAAATACACAAAATGAAAGCAACTCAAGCTTTGTAATTATTACCCACATCTTCTTATTATTAAGAAGCTTTATTTGTTGTCAAAAACAGAGGAAAAATACATATACATTGAAAGGAGCAAAAAAAAAAAAATCAAATTCATCCTTCCCCAAACAATCAATCAAAATTGACAGCCCTTTTATAGGGCTCCTTAGTTTTCAAATGGAAGCAGTTCATAGCATGGACAGGAAGCTTTTGTGTTTTTAACATTTGATAAAGAAGCATTGGAAAAGTGATAACTTCTATCTCAAGATGGTGTCAGAAAATTAAAATTATTTTGAGTTTTAAAATTTTTAGTCCTAAATATTAGCAGGTGTCAAGACTTGCAAGAAATGTAATAAAATTAATTACATATCTATATTTTCCAACTGTTTATGGCTGTATAAAGTAGTGTTCAAACTTAAATATTCCATCTTATAGTCTCTAGCTATCTTTTGGCATTAAAAGATTCTCTCCTACTCCCCTTCCAAAAACAAAACAAAAATTTAAAAAACTTAGCTATTTTCAAAGTAGTCTAAGTGATAGCAGATTTACTCTACAATAGAGTGAAAGATTACAGAAATTTGAATTATGAAAGGAATATAATCATTTTAGCTCAGTTAACTTGATTTTTATGTTTTAAGCAGAAATTGGAATTTATATGAGGTGGTATCAGAAAGCTCTTTGCATTTATAAATGCTCACTCCTGCAAGTTAAAACCCTGGTTCATAATTCCCACTTTGGGTCTTGGAAGCCACTTTTCAATCATTTCTCTCTGCTAATTTTGGTGTCACCCTCATTTCTTTTTAAACGATTCATTTTGAGCAAATTTGTAAATGGCCCTGATGTGTTCTACAATTTAGTCAATTACTGTTTCAGCCTGCAAGCCTCCTGGGGAACGGAACATACATGGCCTGAAGGTACGAATTTCAATAATTGTTTCAGTAAAGTTAGATGGATTTGTAATGCTGTGTTCCACTTATTGAAATGTCAAATAAAACTGCACTTTCTCAAGCTCTGACAAGCGATTCTTTTTTTTTTTTTTTAATGGGAGTTGGAGGGGGATTCATCTGTAGTATTTGCTCAGCATGTATATATATTTGGATATTGGGGTTTTGGTGCTGTGTTTTTAATTATTTGGAATTGTTTTCTTGGCCAGTTTCTTGAAGATGATCCTGGACACTGGTCTCCACAAAGGTTTACTGGAGTGAGAATACAAGCTTCATTTCAGTGATTGATTAAGCATTCAAGCATATTGCACACAGAACACCCCCTTCTCTTGACATATTTATGCTAGAAACACATATCTAGTTAATGTCTTTTCATTGTTCTGTGTATTTTGAATTTTGGAATTCTGCTGAAGGCTTCTCATCTAAAAGCTGGCTATTTTATTAGGCTCAAGTGTTTCATAATTAATTGCTTGGGTCTCATTTTTTTTTTTTTTTGGTGAATAAGAAACAGTTTCCAGTGTATGCTTATAGAGCTGGGAGGTGATACCAGCTGGTTCACTACTAACCCCTGGATGTGTCAGTGTACTTCTTTGAGCATATATTTTTAAATGTGTTCTAGATGGTGAACTGATTTTTCCCTCTTTTTGTCTCTCCTTTTGCAGCCCTGTGTAAGTATTTGAATAATGGTAGGAATAGAGGATTATGTAATATATGGACTGTACAGTTCTGTAACCTATATATGGAATAGATTCCAACCGTGGGTCTGTCTAGCAACAAGCTAATTAACCTTCATAGTGAAATGAGAAATTTGTGGCAAATTATAGGTTAATTAGAACTGTGTCCCCAGAACACAAAACTGATCAAGATTCTTTCTTTACTTATAGGTTAACACCCGGGCCGGACCCTCTCAACACACCAGCCCTGCAATCTCAGATTCACTTCCAAGCAATAGGTGAGAGTGGGCAATTGAAGCATGTCCACCTGTGATTATCTGTGAAGTTGGGGGTAGTCTGGAGAAGGGGCTTGTGGGATGGTACCTCTTTCCTGTAAAACAAAAATGTGTCTGTGGCCAGAAAGAAATTTGTCTGGCCAGATAATCCTAGCTCCATATTGGCTAAAGAGAAAGGACTTCAAATAGAAAGATGATGAAATTAGACATGTTAGATGATTAATTTTGGTTTGTGGGATGATTTTCTGTCAGTCTCCAAATAATACAGAAAATTCAGTGCCTGTTTCACGTCTTGAAGGTCCAATTTGTAGATGGCATAATGCTTATTAATTTTTTCTTGCCTGCCCATCTTCTGGCAGTATGGTTATCAATGGCATCTTCATCAGAAAGAAGCAGGGAGAGGTGGTGAGATTTGATGTGACCAGTTGTGTCGCTCACTGGTCATGTCTTTGGTCCTACGGGAGATCACAACTTTATAGCAGGAAGATCATTTTTGGGAATTCATATTAACATTGTCCCATACTGGGTCAGATGTAAGACACAAGCCTTTTCAAAGTGTCCTTCTCACAAGCCTGAGAACTCACTGCCAGACTGTCATGGGCCTCAGAAGGAGTGATATGCTTAATTTCGGTTGTGCATTTAGTTGTTCAGCCAGTAGACATCACATTGCTGTATTGAAGGGTGATACCCTGAAGGTGATTACTGCACATGTGTGGCTTCACCTTGGTGACTGGAAAGCCAACGTTGAGCTGGAAACCCTGGTTCTGGGGCCTCAGCCAGTACGCACAGCCCTTTCCTGGCTGAGGTGTGTTCAGGCTTCTGCTTTCCCTTCTCTGCTTCTTGCTACCCCTTCACCCAGTCTGGATTCTCTGGCCCAGGGGGTGTACTGCTGTGATTTAAGTTCCTCCTCTGACTCCTGCTTTACTTACCTGTCCTTTCCTCCAAAATCACTTCATTATGGTGTCAGTGTATCTACCACCAGCTTCCCTGCTGTAACATGTAGCTTAAACAGTTTATTCCGTCTTACAGTACACTTAGCCTGGGATTCCCCAGAGGACCATCTGCCTTGTGGTGACACTGGCAGGTGTTTTAGTTCTCCCCAGAGGGATAGGCCCTGCCAATGGTGCTTTGCAGCTTCTTTCTGCACGCTGGCCCTGTGAGCCATGGCTCTGCAGAGTTGAGGCATGGAGGCAGAGGGCCACCGGGTTCATGCAGCTCTGAGAGGACAAGGCATTTTATTGTTACCACTGCTTTCAGGAAAGGTGCTATCCACAGACTGACTGTGAGCCCTGAGGTAGAACAGAGTGTTCATAGTGTTTTAAGTCAGGTTTCATCAAGCAAAATAGAGTTGAAAAGATGGCAAGACAGAGAAGCAGGATAACTTTTCTATTTTCTCACATTTATTTTAACAAGTGTGAGAATTAGCTTGGTTGTTCAAAAATTATCATGTGTATTCACGGAATATTGGGTTGGACAGAAGTTCGGAGGCCACCTGATAGCCTAGTGTTCCTCAGCCTTTTTGTCTGTGGCATTTTAACTTAGGAGAGAGATGATAGCCTCACAAATAGTAATAATAATTTGCTTCAGTAGTGATTCTTGTTAGGGAAAGAATGCTATTTGAAAAAGTCCTACAGGTGACTTTAATATGCCAACCTAGGTTGGCCACATTCTATGCTTCAGGTTGATAACTAGTCAATGGGAATGTATTGAATTCTTTATTCAGTAGGTGCTGTCCTATGAATTAGGAACACAGTGTGGTCCTTATCCACTGAGTCCACCATCTCATGGGTATATAGATAAAACAAAAGTATACATACATTTACACCTTGTAGTTAGTGTTGTGCAGGGAACAAGCAGATGCAAAGAGCGAGAAGACTAGACGGAGATGTGTTGAGATGTAGACTGGGTACCCAGGGAAGGCTTTCTGGGGAGAGTGATGTTTCCATCTAGACTGAAGGGTGAGAAGGACCTAGGTATGTCAACATGCAGAGAAGGGCTTTTCAGATAGAGTGAAGAGCATAAGCAAGGCCCCAAAGTGGGGAGGAAGCCCAGCACATATGTGAGTAGACCAGTTCAGCTGGAGCACAGGGAGGGGCACTGGTTGGGCCAGGGCGAGCAGAGGGGGAGAGCAGCAGGAGTGATAGGAGATAAGGCTGTGGACAGGTGACAGGCATGCCAGGCCTGGAAGGCCAATGGTGTTCAGCCTTTGCTCTCATGCTCTGTGAGCCTGTAGAGGGTTTTTGGCAGCAGTGTGACATGGCTGGCCCTGTCAGATCCTCAGCCTGTGGTGCAGAGGAATAGCAGAAGCACCACCTACTCCTGCTGTGCTTTGATGCATGCCCCTCTCCTAACCAGCTACCCATCCAACCTATTCTGAACATCCCTGTGACAGGAAACCACTTCATTGGCCCAAGAAGCCCCTTCTGCTTTCATTTAGCTACTTCTTAGAAGGTTCGTTTTTGTGAGCTGGAACATGTTTCCAATCAGCACAAACTTGTAAAAATCCAGTTGAAACTTCAAAACGTAGCTGTTCCCTCTTGGAGGTGATAGTTTTTCCAGTTGTCTTTCCTACAAATACACTTCTTGTCCTAGACTTCCCGTCTCAGTAAATTCTCTCGCCCCATTGCTGACTCTGGATAACCTGCAAGTCATCCTTCACTGCTCCCTGGCCTCCCTTCTGAGCAGCTCTGCATTTGTCTACTAGCCTGTGTCCCCGCTGTGGCTCAGGTGCTTCAGGCTAGAGCACCACACAGCCTCCCGAGGCTCCTTACTTCCAGCTTTGCCCCATCTCAGGCTGTCCTCCACGCAATCTCAGGCTGTCCTCCACCCCATCTCAGGCTGTCCTCCACCCCATCTCAGGCTGTCCTCCACCCCATAGCTGGAGTGGTTTTGCTAATTATATTAGTTAGCTTTTCATCACTATAATGAAATAGCTGAGGAAGTCTAATTTTATAAAGTTAAGAGGCTTATTTAGTTCAATTTTGAAGGCTGCAAGTCCCAAAGGCATGGCACAGCTCTCATAAGGATTTCTTCTTGGCTGTGTCATCTCATGGTTGATTGCAGGAGCTAGAGGTATGTAGGAGTGAGTAATCATATCTTTTTTTTTTTAATTTTCTTTTTTTAGTTGTAGATGGACACAATACCTTTCTTTATGTATTTTTATGTGGTACTAAGACTCAAACCCAGTGCTTCACACATTTTAGGCAAGCGCTCTGCCACTGAGCTACAGCCCCAGCCTAAATAATCACATCTTGATACAGGAAGCCAGAGAAAGACCCTGGTCCCACAGTCCCTTTTGAGGGCACACATCAGTTGATTTGAGAACTCTCACTAGGTCCCACCTTTTAATGGTCTACCTCCCCAATACTGTCTCACTAAGGACCAAGCCTCTAACTCATGGACTCTTGTGAGATGAACCAAGTCCAAGCCATAGCATCGAGGGCCAGCTGTGAACCATCATTGCCTACTTTTAAGTCCTTTACTGTTCTTCATGCTTTCAGAATGAAGCATGACTGCCACTGGTGGTGAGCCAGTGGCCCGATAGGTCCAGATGCTCTGTTCACTCCAGCTTTGCTGATGAACACGAGGTACCCGAATGGATCAGTTTCCTCTTACCAGTGGACCTGCACATCTGTTTTTGCCTTTCTTGTCCCCCCCCCTTTTTTTTTTGTTTCTGTAACCACCGTCCCCTTCAATCTGGCTGACCTTAGTCATCTTTGTGGACCAAATTTTCTTCTTTTGAAAGCTGTTTGTGATTACCATGTACCTCCCAGTCTACACCAAATACCTCTTCTATAGATTCCTATAATCCCCCATGCTTCCCTTTACTGCATCAGTGAGCCCATGGCAGTATAATCACCTCTGTCCCCCCAACAGCTTCTGTACCAAGGCCTGTGACTATAGCATATCCATTATTGAAGTCCCAATTCTTGGCATGATGTGTGGCACATAGGAGATGATTAATCATGGTGGAGTGAGTGGATGAATGACTATATGTACTTACATTGCCTTTAAATGTCACCTCTGGATTTAATTCTCCCAACTCATTTGCTTTTCTGATTCTTTACCTTTTTATTCTTTGGATATCTCAGTGTCTCTCTTCAGTGTCATGCCCAGGTTACAATGTATGACATTTAAATTTTAAAATGATTTTTAAAAAAGTGATTTTTAAAAAGCTCAAGTCACTCGCCATACAGATGAATGAAATCATAAATAAAGTGATAACACAAAGTATTTTCCAGGATACAAAATGTTTTTTGTTTGGGGGGGGCGATGGCAGTTGGAGTTGAACCCATGGCCTCATAATGCTAAACATGCAGCCTCAGCCCCACAGTGATTTTTTTTTACCAGACTAAGTTGGTACCCAGATATTGGCATATTGAATGAAATCAGGGTTTTTTTTTTTTTTTGTTTGTTTGTTTTTTAAGAGAGAGAGAGAATTTTTTTAGTATTTATTTTTTTTAGTATTCGGCGGACACAACATCTTTGTATGTGGTGCTGAGGATCAAACTCGGGCCGCATGCATGCCAGGCAAGCGCGCTACGGCTTGAGCCACATCTCCAGCCCGAAATCAGGGTTTTCTTATGTTGCTCTTAAAGCATGAATTGTTCTTTTCATTGTTGTTTATTAAACTGTTTATTATACTAAGCCTTCTAATTCATGTGGTGTTGCTGGGTCATATTTACTGAATTCAAGTCCCAACTGCCAAGACAAGGCTTTTCCTAAACAACTTGGCTTTTTTCTTTTGTAAAGTTAGGATGATTAAACTTTCCATCTATCTACCTCTGGTGTTAGCAAGATTGATGAAGCTGTATTAAGGCATCACATTTTGTTTCTTGGATGAAAGGCATTTTGTAAATGCAATGAATCAAAATGTTATTATTTCAAGTTTATGACATAATTGAATATCTGTGGAGAAACATTACCTAGGCTTTGTTTGGTTATTTGTGTCTTTACAATAATTGAAACTATCAAATTGGGAGTCATTTATGAGAATACTTGTATTTAAATATTTCCCAGAATAAAAGGGTTTTGTTTTTTTTTTTTTTTTTGTATGTGTGGGCGAGAGAGGGGGGGGTTGACTTTGTGCTAGGCCTCTACCTTAGTTGCATCTTTAAATTAGGAATAATATCTATATCCTCAAAAGTGTAGTTATTGTGAGGATTAATTTAGGATAATAAGTAATAGCATTCAACACAGTTCTGGGCTTTGGACATCATTTGGTAAATGGGACCTGCTGTTGTCATTTTGTTAATTGGACTGATTATATGCAGTTGTTTGCTTTTTGGTATGTTTCGGCTTTAGTCTCTTAAGTGCCACTTTAGTACATGGATTCTTAGACTTGGGGGAACATTATTAACATCTAGAATGAGAACATGTCTTCTGAAACCTATGAAAGTGAGGACTGAGGCTCCAAGGTCTGTGTTGGGTCACAGAAGTTTAAGAAGTCTTTAGAGAGAAGAATAGTTATAATTTGGCAATTGAAAAACTTGAAGTCTGAGATTTTCTCAAATGTAATGTATTGAAGATACTAAATGATGCATGTGTATTTTGTATTAGGTCCTGAGTCCTTTTGCTTTCTGATGTTTTTAAGATCTTTATGTTTTACTGTGTTTCTACAACTACTGCCAAATATAGCAACAACCAGAGCAACAACCACCATTTACTGAACATTTTGCTTGTGCCAGCTCACTTTGAGGATGAGGAGGGAATGGAATAGATAGAATGAGACGTGGTCTGTGTTCTCAGGAAGCTCCCCATCTTGGGGTAGGAAGAAAGATGACTACACCAATGACTCACACAGGGAGAGAGTTAATCTGGTAGATAGGTAGAGGGTTAGAGTGCATAATTAAGAATAGAATTAGGAAGATTTTAATGTCAAATAGAACATTGAGGGCTGGGGTTGTAGCTTAGTGGTAGAGTTCTCACCTCACATGTGGAAGGCACTGGGTTAGATCCTCAGCACCACATAAAAATAAAATAAAGGTATTGTGTTCATCTACAACTAAAAAAAGTTTTTAAAAAGTAGAACATTGAGGGGCTGGGGTTGTAGCTCAGCGGTAGAGTGCTCGCCTAGCATGTGCGGGGCCCTGAGTTCGATCCTCAGCACTACGTAAACATAAATGAAAAAATAGAGGTATTGTGTCCAAATTACAACTAAAAAATAAATATTAAAAAAAAATAGAACATTGATGCCATTTTGAACACCACTCTATTGGTTGGGTGGACATGTACAGGTGTAACTCATGATAGAGTTGGAAGAACCTTCCTTTGGCCACCCCTCTTTCTTAAGATGGTCTTTTGCTAACCTCATCCACATACATTTTTAATAGTGTATTAGGTTTCTGTTGCTGTGGCAAATACCTGAGACCATCAGGACAAATTTATTTTGGAGGTTTCAGTCCTTGGTTGATTGTTCCCATTGCTTTTGTACCTGTGGTGAGGCAGCACATCATGGTGGAGCGTGTAGGGGTGAAGCTGCTTACCTCATAGTAGTGTAGAAGCAAACAGAGAAAGAGTGTGTGTGTGAAAAAGAGGTAGACACCAGCATCCCACAATTCCCTCCAGCATGCCCCCAGTGACCTAAAACTTCTCACTAGGCCTTACCTCTTCTCACTAAGCCTTTAGGGTACATCAAGATCCAAGGTATAGCACATAACCATATATGTCCAGAGAACATCTTAACATTCCCTAAATAACACTGGAGCTGAGTCTCGTGTCTATAGGAAAGCAGGGGAGGCAGCTACAATTTATTGGTTTTATTCATAAAAATATATTGACTATGTATAAGACACAGTGCTATTTTGTGATATTTAATTTTCCTGTTTACTCAATAAAGTTGATATTTTTTCCATTTTATAGAAAGAGAAAATTAAAGTTCAGAGAGGATGAGTAGCTTATCCCAGATCATGCAACTGTTGAAAACCAGGATTTATTTCTACTGTACATTGACTTCCCAGGAGTTGAATTGTAATTCTTAACTGTACTAAAAGACCAGGACTTCTTTTCTATTTTATTTTTTAAAGTTCTGTAATCTGTGTTTACTGTGAACATTCTTAGAGTGCATTGTTAGATACTTTGTGCTTACCAGACGACAGTGTCCACATAAAATTGCTACTGAAAGGCTACCCAAAGGCAGCGAAACTAATATCCAAAATATCACTGCAGTTGTTCATTAAATATTGTAGCTTCCTCTTGACTGTAGGCTTCTTTATTGCTTAGATTATTAATGAGATTTCATTCACCTCGTTGATACCTTTGATATTCAGCCAGTCACTCTTGAAAAAAAAAAAATCTTACACAGAGAGAAGTATAGTCTGTGTCTATACCTAAAAGCAAATGTGTATTTTCATCTGGAATTTTCAATAGTGTTCAGAGGTGTTGGTGATCTCACCACTAATTATGTCTTTCCTTTTCAGCTTGAAGAAGTCTTCTGCTGAACTGAAAAAAATATTAGCCACTGGGCAGGTAGGTATTATGTAAATATGAAGCTTTTCAAGTAATAGTAACTTATTACTGTACAGTTTTTATCTGTAAACTTATTGAACAGTAAAGAACCTGTGACTTTCTTCTTGTCATAAATGAATGACATGGTTTAATTTGATTGGCAGAACAATTTGCAGCACGTTTTTCAAACTGTGCTAATGGGTTTCACTCCCAGCAGATTGAAGTACCATGCACACACCCTGCTGCCATCTCAGTTTTAAAAAAGTTAATCAGTTCTGAACAAGTGTGTCAACCCATGGGTTGTTGAAATGGTCCTACATTCTGAGGCAGCTGTTTCTTTCATTATCTTGGGGGAGAAAATGAAAAACTGGTACTTTTTTTTTTTTTTTTTTTTTACCTTAGCTCCTTTGTCCTGAAACTAACACTGATTTTAGGAGAGCAGCAGAACATCAGACCTTTGGCACAGAAAATCCCTGAGCTTCTGGAAACCTTGGTTTGCCTAGATGATGGCTATGTGAAACTGAGTGACCTAACCCAGCCAGTGAGGACAAACGGGCCTGCAGGCCAGTTATTTCTCACTAATTTTAATTCAAGTAAATGGACACATTTGATATAGTATAGTGCTTTTAAACATACACTGGTAAATTACGCTACCTACAGGGTCCTCGATTCTTCAATAGCAACATAAATGCGTTTTAATGTTTGTTATAGTGGAAGCCCTCTGATAGCCTTGCAGGCAGGTGCCTGTCCATTGCGATCAAGCCTGCCTATTAGGCTCTATTGACTGAGACATCTGTGTCACTGCAAATAAAAGACTCTTATTGATTTTCTTAACTGCTGTTCACTTCCCGTCCATGTTTCGAAGGCTGAAATCTTAATTATCTCAGATGCTTATTCAGTGCCTTCACACGCTGACCTCTCCAAGCCTCATTGGCATTTCATGAATCAAGTACTTGTAGTGGAGCATGTCAGGAAGACAAAGCTGGGTCCTCATGCTTGTCCTTTAATATCACCTGTAACATTGTGGTCTGATAGATGCGCGTGCTTTAAAACGATGGCTGTATGGTAGTGCTTCTGAAAGCCTTTCTTACTTAGCATATCATCCCTTGAATACAGTTAGAGAAAATTAAGTTGATTGGCTTCTGACAGCTGGTTGTCATCCAGTGTGTGTGAACTCCTGTCCTTAAACATCTTGCAAGCAGCTGAGGAGAATCTAGCATTATATGTATGTATAATCTTGGTGGTCTCAAAGTTTTAGATAGGTTTTTATTTATTTATTTATTTTTCCTGCTGGGGATTGAGCCCAGAGCAGGAAAAATAAATAAATAAATAAAGCTTTATCTCCAGCCCTCAAATTTTAGATAGTATTTACCTAATAATTTTGCCTTTAAGAGCAAAAAATTTGTTTAGAATGAGGTCACCCCAGTGCTTGGGATGTGTGCAGAACCTATATGAAATAAAACCTAACTATTGAAATAAAACCTAACTAGAAACATTGAGCCTAGGATATTTATGTATCTTCACCATGCCTGCATTCTAGTTACTAATTGTAATTTATGTAGCAGTCACTTGTGTTCTTCAGCTGGAAAATATATTTCAAAATTGACATAAATTAAGAAGCTTTAACTACATTTGCTCAACCCAGGCAATGGAAAATAACCTGTCATAGATTCCTCTTTCAAAAATGAAAAACAATTGATTTCCACTGCAAAAAATAAGCATTCTGAAATGTTCCCAATGTTTTGACAACAAATCCTAGTACCATATACATCTTAGTGGTCTCAGCTATGAGATTCTCTGTGGTGGGAGATGGTCATGGCAATGATTTTTGACACTTAAAGATGGTTCATCTCTTTCCCTTGGGGATGTGCTAAACCCCACATTAAATAGTCTGGCATTTTATTTATTTTAAGGATAAGCTTTTCTTAAGTTACTTTCATTCAAAAACTAAAAACACTCCACCTTTGGAAGTTTTCAAAATATCTCCTACTGATTCCTGTTGGTGCTACAGATTAACTAAACCATGGGTGAGATTGCACTTTAGCGAGGTAACGTGCAGCGTGGGCATCAATAAATTTCTGGGCTGAGCGCTGACACCACTTGATATGGAAGATGTAAGTCACATTTAACGATACTTTAACACTTGAGCGTAGTTTTTTATTTTAGTGGTTTATGCTCTCAAGCATTAATAATGATTTGCCTTTCCACTGGCCTCCACTTAGATTTAATAAGGAATTCATATTAATCATTAAAAGAAAGGGACATGATTCTTCAAGATAATCAAATATTGACAGGTTAGAAATAGCTTTCTGCCTGGGTTCATTGATATAGGTTATGTGATATAAATATTTATTTCTTTTCTGTCACTCAGAGTAAATGCCACCAATTGATTCAGCATTGATATAGTGTCAACAGTTCATAAGAAACATTTGACTGGCTTGTGTTTTCCGATTAGTCTCTGCTCTATAAAGTGGGATTTACTAAATCTCTCCAATTGTCTGCTCATAGAGTGTGACTGCTTTCTGAAACCATTATTGCTTCGATTTGTGAAGCAAAGGTCTAGTGATAGGACGAGTTTCTGTTAGACCTTTACATATAAAATAAGGATTAATTGAGCATTTTTATTTTAATGATTTATAAGCGATAGGTACTGATTCTTCCTAATATAGGCAGACAATAAACAAAGAACGCTTTCTTTGCTAATCCATAATTGAATTCCATTTCATTTTTCCCATTAATTTCATTAATATATTTAATCAAGCACTGATTTAAGAGTTTAACATTTAGTCTTTGGAATGAAGACATTGTTTTCCTGTTCACACTTTGTAATGGAGGATTCTGTTTTTCCAACTCAAAAAATAAATCAAAAGGTAATTTTGGAATGCTTTATTGAGGCTGTAAGTCAGCCTCACTGCTGTGTTCTCCGAGTATTTTCTCACCAGGTTCAGGGTGGCATCATCTGTTTAACATTGGTCCTGGGTTTAAACTGATTAGAAATAGCCCAAAGGGTCAATTTAAAGGATTTTAAAAGTGCACAGCTCCTCAAGGATATGTGTCTAGGACCTTTGCATCTCTAGTGTTGTTTTGCCTCTTTTTGTGTTTTATCTCTGTGGGAGAGGGTGAGAATATTTTTTCCCGTTTCTGATAAATCAAGTATGAATGTTTTATGAAGTAACAGGTCTAGAACTGATTTTGGTCCTGCTACATCTTTGGCTGCTATTTTGAGAACTTCAAATACCTTTAGAAAAAATTCTTTTGAGTTTAGGAGAAAAGAGGGAGGAATAGATATCCACCATAAATCAGGTTTAAAATGGAATCATTACTAGTATACAAAACTCTGAGATTCATGAAGACTGAAACATAAATGAGACAGTGTCTAAGTCCTAACTACACTGTGCCCACCTGTGCCCACACATACACACAGCCTGACTGCCCTGGGTGGCAGCCTCTCAGCAGAGACCCTGGCAGTCACTTCCTTGGTCATGTGCTTTCACACCTAGTAATTGTATAGAAAAGTGGTTTTCTCCTCCACCTCCCTCACACCTATTCTTTGCTTCTTGCTTTTTTTTTTTTTTAGTTGAAACAAGGAAACTGAAATACATTTTAAAACTATTTAGCATATCTTTATTAAATAATAAAAAACTCTCTTTCACTTCTTTTCAATTTGAAGAGCTATGTGATTATGTGATTTTTAAAACCTTAAAAAAAACCAGATATAGCTAATGAAATTGCTTTTTACTTGTGCGTGCCTGTTACTTGATGGTTTGCTTTCCTCTGGGCCAGTGGCCTTGATAGAGAAGAACCTCCTTCCATACCTTACCTGAGACAAGCTGCTGATGTACAGCACAGAACTGAAGTGTGCTAAAAGACAGAGCTAGCCTGGACTAGTCGTTATTGATGCATTACAGAGCTGAAATGAATGTGCCAGATGGTCTTAAAATGCTGTAAAACTGTGATTTTGATTCCAGCTACAATACTTAAATGCTATACTGTATAGACTTGCAAATCCCACCTTCATTTCATAATCAGCACTGTTCCTGTGCTTTATTTTGAAAAATTGACTTAATATGCTCATCTAACTAAAAAAATAATGTTCTTATTAACAGTTTGTTAAACCCTGTAATTTTTTAATAGTTAAGAACAATTAGGGTAACCCATTTTGATCAAACATGAAATTTTCAAAATGTGCTTTTATAATCAATTCACAAGTTCTGCTCTAATAGTTTTTCTTTAATTTTTTTTTTTTTTAAGCCTTGTGGGGTGGTGCATGCCTACAGTGCCAGCACTTGGGAGGTGAGACAGAGGAGTGGCTTGAGCCTAGGAGTTCAGGACTAGCCTGGCGACATAGTGAGACTGTCTCAAAACAAAATAACAAAACCAAACCCATCTTTTGAAAAAGTGAGAAATATTTATATAATATATAAAAATAAGAAAATTCAAATAAGCAAATATTAAGAGTCTGATATTTCTTAATATTGAAAAATCAATAAAAGTAGCAGTTGTTGCATAAGCTCAACAAAGGCCTGTATGTCTTTAAAGCATCCCATAGTCTCTAATATTATTTTTTAAATGGATACTGTCTTTTACAGTGAAATGATCCTAGAACTTATTCTTCAAACCCATTTTTATCTTTACCCAAACTTTGCAGCCTTCCCCATTTTCTGAGGGAGTCCATATTTGTCTGGATTTTTTCCATTCGTAGCTTGTTTACCCAGTGCTTAGTGCTAATGCATGCACACATGCAGCAAATTTCATCTGCCTCCCTCTCCTGTCCTCCTCACCTCTTCCCTGCCTGTCCCCTGATGATGTTGCGTGCCTATCACTCCTGTTTGGGTTGGAGTGCTAGGAATGCTGGCCACTTCTCTTACAGCTTAGTATCAGTGGTAAAGACTATGATGTTGGGATTATAATGAGTGCAGGTGCTCAGGGACAGCTATACCTACCACTTTGCCTCTGCAGTGGTGGAGAGGACATGCCCATACACCATGGTCCTTCCAGAGCTGAGAACCTAGGTACTGTGTACCTACATCCTGCTTACCCTTATGTATTGGTGCCACTAATTCAAAATCTGTGAACTCAAGAAAATGAAATTTCTGTCTCCTAGAAATTTCTTTCAAGCCATGATGAGAATATAGCTTGTTAGGCAAGTTAATGGTACAAATTAGATTGTTGGAGGCACATTTAGATTACCTAGAGAATGTTGTTAGAGAATTGGCCTAGTAGCCTATTTGTACGCGCCAATAGATATTACTCTTTATGTGCCTTCATTGATCAAAGTAAACCAAATAGCAATTCTGCTAGTTTAGCTTCTCAGTCCACTTTATGTACTGCATTTCTTCATGTTGTTTGAAAACATTCAGTCCATAATAATGTGGTTTTCTTTTCTTTCCTTTATACCACATCTTTTATACAGATTAAAAAAATTGTTTTCTGTATTTATGGTATAAAGGTTGTGGTAAACAGAGTTTTTCTCAAGTAGGAAAGTAGTTGCCAATTTTTCTGACTTGTCTGTCATTTTTTCACTGACCCTAAATATAGTAATTAACTGATTGTAAATTGCATCAATCACATTGTACTACAATTAAATTGGGTGCTGCATTGGCCTTTACACATTAATCTGTCGATATTCTTTTAGGATTGGCAAAACGGCTTGGAAAAGGAGCTGTTTCTGTTACTTGCACTGCACTCCTAATTATCACAGCTCTCTGAAGCTTCAACTTCAGAAATGTATAGAAGAAAAAATGTCCCTTGATAAATGATGCCTTGCTTTATTCAATTGGTGGAAGTTTAGAGTAGAGCAAATATTTAAAGCTTTACAATAATGGTCTGAGAGTAAACTATTTTTTTCCAAGTGATATTGAATTAAAAACTCCATCCATTTTCTGCCCATGCAAGGCAGTGCAATTCCCTGGAAATTGATTTTTTTTTCCCAAGGCTTACGATGGCTTTCTTCAAGCTTTAGGTATGGAAAAAAAAAAACAAAACACCTTTATTAAATCTACTTAGTGAATAAAGTTGGCAGCTGGACCAGCATGCATAAAAAAATTACGGAATGCCTCAAATAAAGACTGACTAGTCTTAGTTATCTGATAAATACTTATTTACAGTTACTTTTACAGTTCTTCAGAAACTGTGAAACATTTTGTGGGTGCTAGCATAATTTACCTTTTATTTGTAATACAAATTAGAATAATATTTTGGGTATAGTAGGTTTTATGGAGTCTTGGAAAATATGCATGCTGTTTTTGTATATCAAATTATAAAAATGACCGTAGTTTGTAAAAATCACATGCCTGCGTGTTTTCCCTTAATGCATTACAATGTTTGAGTATATGTACATTTAAAAGTGCATTGATTTGGCATTTCTCCATCAGTATAATACGGTTTCTACCGGTTATTGCTGTATACTAATTTATCATTTGCAAAGAAAGGCTCTTTATGCTCAGGAAAATCATAAACATTATCCAGTTAGTTTGCTAAATGTTAATTATAGGGTCACCTGAGGAGTTTTCAGGGCTGATTTATTTACACATCATGCATTAGATTATGGGCCTGGCTGTGCGCCTGTGTGTATATGCTGTCTTCCCAAGTTTGACTTTGGTTGTGTGCATTGCTGTTCAGCACTGGTTCTATGCAGGGCTAGAGACTGTTTTCTTATCAGTATCTCTGACCTGACCCTTTTGAGCTATGTTATATCATTCCATTTTGACACCTTTTATCAAACTTTAATGAAATGACCCAGGCAAACAAATTGTCATTAAACTTTCCATCACTTTGTCCCTTGGTATCGTCTTTTATAAATTGGACAGCAAATGTTGTATTGATCTTCTCGTTCTTGCAGCTGAACTTGAAATGACCCAGACCGCTTGTTGTTTATGGCCCAGAGTTGCTTTTCCTTGACATTTCCATCCACAGCATGACACCCTTTTTGTTTTTCTTTCTTTCTTGTGGAGATAAATGAACAAGACATACGGTATCGAGACACCCTTGGTCATGGCAACGGAGGCACAGTCTACAAGTGAGTAGTCAATTTTGTTTAAACTTTCTTTCCACTTTTACCAAGTGCTAGGAATCCAAGTACTCTTTGGCAAAAATTTTTTTTCATGACCACCAGTACTTAGATTTTATTTCCACATTTGACTCCAAAATTCTTCAAGGCATCTTGTATTTTCTCAGGAATTGCCTGAAAAGTGCATTTATATTGCCTTTTAATATTTCTGGGTCTGCATCTCTCCTGGGTGAGCAGTTAATAGTCGACCATTAGCAAGCGTACTTTTAACTGGCCTGAAGTTTAATGCATATTTTCCTTCACTCTTTAACACCATTATTATTATTATTTTTAACTTGCTCGCACCCTGTGCTTGTTCCTTGCCTGTTTACAGTTATGCCCAGTGGAAGCCAAAATACCACTGCTTTGCCCTGTGTTGACACTATAAGTTATTAAAAAGCCTTCTTCCTGTTGTATTTTCTTCTTTCCTCACCCTATTCCCCTGAGAGAATTTCTACACACATTGATGAATATGTTAAGTTATAAAACTCTCCCAAATTCCAGTCTCGGTGATCTTACCCTAAAGGAGTGTTCATTTTCATATTAAAAAATGCTAACCATAAAAAATAGTTCTCTCAATAGGGAAGTCTTTCTCATGCAGTAGTGCAAAGTTTAAACTACATAATGTAATATCTGGTACTTAATAGTCTGCAATGGTGTATGAAAAATATTCCACTAGGAATTAAAAAATCCATACTCTGTAAGAAAACCCTGAGGGAGTAATAAAGCTTTCCTCTAGAGAGCTGTTTTCCATATATACACTAACCCTGCATTACATTATGGTGGTGTTTTTACCTGAGATATTTTAATATCAATAATAATATATAATTTCAGAGTTATAATTAATTTATTTTCTAATTGGTTACTCACGTTCTTAGAATTTTAAGTTCTGATTAACCACATGAATACAGATGCTGTCCTGTGGTCACAAAGGGTCGTATCCTAAAATCCCAGAATATGCCTCAGGTATCAATGCGGCCTTGGCATAGAATTTGATTTCTCAAGATTAGAAGCTCCTTTGAAGTCATCTGATCTGGTTCCCCATCCAAGGCTTTAGCCCCCTCTTTAGGTACAACCAGGATGTGAGTTTTTTCTCCCAAATATAGTCCTTTAAGAATTTCTGTTCACTTATTTGGATTCTTTTCTCCCACAGATGACTGAGTATTATGAATAGTAGGTCTGAAAGTTAAGTCCTTCTACTGTGACGTACATAACATATTCCTTATACCATCTTTGGGCTTTGCCTGTAAGGTGTTGGAGGCCTGCCCTACTGAGTTTTGAGGCTGTTCTTCTTCTGGGTTATACTGGCATTCATTCCAGGCAGCCCCAGCACCACATGTATGACATCTCTTCACCTTAGTCTTCCCCTCCCTACCCTTATCTGACCTGAATTTTTACCCTGTTCTAAAGCTTCCTAGAAAGGAAATAAGATGAACCATTATTTGCTCCGATTTGCTTCTGTTGAATTCCCTGGAAGGAGCAACTTTCACTGCTTCAACCTTTCTTTTTAATGCTTTTGTTCTGATAGCTAGATATAATAAACAAGAAAGACTTATACCAACCCTTTGGATTCCCTTTATTGGCTTCAAATGGAAACAAAAACCATTTATTTGGACTTCTAACTTCTTATTTGTGTTGTTGCACGAAATATTTAGCTTTGGATCTTTCTTTCTTTCTTTCTTTCTTTCTTTCTTTCTTTCTTTCTTTCTTTCTTCTTTCTTTCTTTTAAAAGGAGAGAGAGAGAGAGAGAGAGAGAGAGAGAGAGAGAGAGAGAGAGAAAATCCCAATATTTATTTTTTAGTTTTCGGTGGACACAACAACTTTGTTGGTATGTGGTGCTGAGGATCGAACCCAGGCGGCACACATGCCAGGCGAGCACGCTACTGCTTGAGCCACATCCGCAGCCCAGCTTTGGATTTCTTAACTGAAGACCTATCATGAATTTACTGTCTTGTTATGTTCTATAAGGGAAAAAAATAAGGTCACCAAAACCTGGCAGATAATTTTTGTTAGACATAATATCATAGTTGTTAAAAATTTTCTTTTTTATGTGTTGGAGATCAAACCCAGGCCCATGCATACTAAGCATGCTCTTTGCCACTGAGCTACACCCCCGGCATAGATGTTAAAATCCTCTATCAAGTTAAAACAAATGTGTATACAAAGGGCAAATATAGAGGAAAGTAGAAATAACACGCCCATCCCCCAAGGAACAATTACAGCATGAATTATGTTAATGCCTTAAAATTATTTTAATAGTAAAATGCACATTATATGAAATTTACCATCTTAACCATTTTTAAGTGTACAGTTTGGTGGTATTCAGTACATTCACATTGTTGTGCAACTGTCAACACCATCCATCTCCAGATCTCCTTTCCTCTTACCTCTCAGTGCATTAAGCAGTAATTCCCATTTGTTTCTTTATTGTTTTTTTTTTTTTTTTAGCTAAGAAGCATATCAAGAACTTCTTCCATGAGGTCCCCAATGTCCAGGAACATTCTCTTACATGTTCTTAGCACAAGTTCTTCAATTTGCTAGAATGCTGGGATGACATTAGCAACTTGTTCTAAGAGTTTATTTACTTACCATTGCCAATGCTCTATACAAGTGTTGAAGAATGTGTTGGACATAGGTTTCTTATGGAAGGTGTGTATTATGATAATTTTAATACTCTATTTATATAATAGATTTCTCATAAAAGAAGAAACTCTACTTATCCTTTTGCCTATGTGATTCTGGTTTTGTTGTTTTGAGGCTGGGTTTCTTTTATTAAAAATTTTTTTGTAGGCCTGGGGATGTGGCTCAAGCGGTAGCGCGCTCGCCTGGCATGCGTGCGGCCTGGGTTCGATCCTCAGCATCACATACCAACAAAGATGTTGTGTCCGCCAACTAAAAAATAAATATTAAAAATTCTCTCTCTCTCTCTCTCTCTCTCTCTCTCTCTCTCTCCCACCCCTCTCTCACTCTCTCTTAAAAAAAAAATTTTTTTTGTAGTTGTAGATGGACAGAGTGTTTTTATTTTATTTTTATGTGGTACTGAGGATCGAACCCAGTGCCACACACACACACTAGGCAAGTGCTCTGCTGCTGAGCTACATCCCCAGCCCTTTGAGACTGGGTTTCACTGTGTCACCCAGGCTGGTTTTAAACTCCTGGGCTCAAGTGATCCTCCTGCCTCAGCCTTCCCAGAATAGGTGTGCACCACTGTACCCAATGCCTATGTGATTCCTAAAGGAGAGGAATATGAAGATACCCAATTGCGTAATTCACTTAATCACTGAGCTTCATTTCTGCCTGGGTGTTAGTTTGTATTATTGTTCTTGTATCTCTGGCTTTTAGTTCAGCACAAAGAAGTGGTGTAATCATCAAGAAATGAGAATCCACTTTACTAAAGTCTTTATAAAACACCATTTGATGTGTTATGATAGGGTTTCTCCTATACTAAGTTTACCTTAATGGTGTTGACTATAAAATTATGGTTTTTCAAACAAAAATGATTACATTAGAGGCTATGCTACATAAACTAGACGAAGAAAATATTGGAAAATCCACTCATTGGTAACAAAACTGCCTAACAGGCCTATTTAATTTTTTTCTTATAGAGTATATTAAGCTAATAAGTGCAAAGCAAAAGTTTAATATTTTAGTCTTATTCACTCCACTTGATGGGATGTTGTAAATCTCAAGGGACGTGATGTCATGTGTATATGCAATGTATATTATTTAATAGTTGGTACACTGTCTTCCTTTAAGTCTAGATATTTTCCACAGTTATGCAATATGAAATTTTTGTCTCCATCATTTAAGCTAAATAGTAATGTAGATTCTCCATGCTGTCCCTTACTGAGCTGTTCTCTGTATTACGATAGTAACCTAAGCAGGTAATTTTAAATTGGGATTTCTTGGATTACTAATTTGTGTTAAATGGATCGTAAAAGAAATATCTTAGGCTATAGTTAAGCCCAAACCTAGGAAGGAGGAAAGTTCAGGAAAAGGAAATGGGTGCATTTTCATTATTCCTGTTTTCCAAAGTGCTGCAAGTTTTGCTCCCTTGCCCCGCCCCCGACCCCCTCCCCCGCAAAAAAAAAAAAATTGAAAACATGTTCTCTTTCCCTCTGAGAAATTCACAATGAATTTTAAACTTTGAGAAAGACAAAATAGTATGTGTTTTGGTTAAGTTTGGAGCCTGCATGTGCTCCTAACAAGCTTTTCGACCTTGGGCAAGTTGTATAATGTTGCCTTCTTCCATTTTCCCAGCTGTAAAATGAGAACAATGATAACATCTATTTTATCAGGTTGTGAGGTTAAATGAGATGATCTATACAAGTTTTAGCACTGGCTGATACTTACTAAATGTTAGCTACTGGTAATGGTAGCACTAATAATGGAAGAAATGTTTAAACCCTCTATTTTCCACCTTCACTTGGTCATGGGACTCTTTTAGAGAAACAGCTATAAATACCTCATAGAATTACAGTTGTGTTGAATTAACTTTGAGAAATTTCTTTATTTATATTATAACACATAATTCTGTTTTCTGCTATTGTTCAGTTGTATCATAAATATTTACATGATTTAAAAGTTTCTCTTATCATAATTTATTCTCAGATTGCTATAGGACAGCTGGTATAATGTAAAGCCCACTTTATCACTGGAAAACACGAGGGCTTACAGTTTGTGGTCATTCTGTGGCTAAGCCAGAACTTGGAGCAATGTCTGCGCTTTTCCCCAGACAGTGTTGTTTCTCAAGGTCATGCAGAGTCCTTGGTGTTTCCTTGTATTTTCTAGTGCACCCAGCACAGGTCTGAGTAGATGCTTGATATGTGTTAGCTGAGATGAGAATGAGGCAAATAAAATCTCTCCCAATTAGATTTTAGTCGGGCTCTTTACTTGGATTGGCCCCATATCTAGCTAGTTTTAGAGGCTACATGATTGTTCTGTGACATTCATTTAGAAGATAGACATTTCAAACAAAGGACATATATTCGATTAATTTCCATGCACACGTAAAAGTTTTGAGTGATAAGCATCCGATGGCCGGACACATACTAGTCACTATCCTCTTTTTGTATAGTGTGCCACATTGAGATGAAAGCAATGAACTGCTCCCATTACTTTGCATACATTCTATGATTCCAGCACCACTCACCAGGACTCTGCTTCCATAGCACCTTATTGGACAGAGTCTCTCAAGCTTTGGGTCCAGAAATGAAGTAATTATTTAACACTTAGGATTAAATAATGCTAAATCAGTTAGCCAACAATCATTGGAGGATCACCTTTTACATTATTTTTTTCCCTAACTGCAATTGCCAGTGTTCTGGCCACATATTCTGGTCTCTAGGTATTTGAAAACAGCAGTAAATTTGTACTTCTAGCTTCTTTTCATAGTATGGGGAAGAGTCTAGTTTGGGTAGAATTTTCTGTGATATAATTTATAGCATATAAGCTACCTAAATGATGTTTTAAAGATTGGTTTTATGCTATTATTCAGGAATTATTATCCAGAGACAATGAGAAGAGGGGATAGTAATTCTCAAAGGTATTGCTTTTACATTTTAAGTAATATCTGTTGAGGAGCGGGCTGAGAGTGGTCCTCGGAAATAGTAACTGAGATCATGCTAATGAGTTGTTTGCTGCTTTAGTGACATGGCTGAGAGACCACCTAAAATAAATTTGTGTTTGGGGCTGGAATTATATTAACTCATTGTAATAATATAATTTCATTAATGAAATTAGAAGCTCTGAAGGTAATTTATATAATGTGTAAAAATACATGAATTATCTCATTAAATGCTGTTTAGGTATCAGAATATTTCAAAGTATAGAATTTCTAAAAAATATTATTAAAAATATTCTCTGGTGAAAATACAGTCATGTTCTAAATAACAACATTTTGATCAGTGCCCAACCATGTACGTCACAGTGGTCCCATATGATTACATAGCCTAGTGACATTACAGCCATCTCAGTTTTGTTAAGTGCAGTATATGTTGTTTACACAATGGCAGAATTTCCCAGTAATACATTTCTCAGATGGTCCCATTGTTGGCTGAGGCATGACTAAATTGAGAACCCAGAGTACCCAGGAAACTTTGACTTCCTCTTTCATCAGCCAAGCTGAAGGTTTCAAACCAAACAGAGAGTGGTAGGTCTGGTCCCAGCAGCTATAATGACTGTGTCGGTGACCCCACTTCTTTATATTTTTTTCCCTGACATGCATCTTGTAAATGAAAAGTAGTTTTTAAATGATTTTGATATTGACCTAAGAGCTACGGTGATTGTTTGATTTATTTTTTACTTTAAATTTCCAATCAAATGAAGGGCCTTTTCCTTGCAGCCAAGACCATATTTTAAACAAGCAAACAAGACATCATCCTAATGCAAAATTAAATACTTACATATAGCTGGGTTGCATTATGGGATCATGTGACAAGCAGGGATATTAATGTTTTCAGAAAATCAATGAGTATTTGTCAAATAAAATTAATTATGTATGTTTCTCTCTCTCCCTCTCTCAGCATTCACTGTTATAGGTTTGTTTTATACAATAATGTTTACTGTATTGATTAGACTCTAAAGAATAAACCTGAGCTCATGATTCTCTATACCTTTCTCACCTTTGCTTCCCCATACCCCTCCATGTTCCTATAACCTCACATGTGTTCATATCCATTATGGCAATGATGGATTATTGGCATCTAACCAACATGACAGGATGTCACAGGTCGCTGAGCAGAGATTTTCAGACTTTGTTTTCCACCCGAATTAACTATTATTGAAATAGTTTATTGAGATTGAAGTATTGATCTTTTTTTCTTTTTCTTTTTTTTTTTTTTTTTGCTAACTGTGGCTTAAGGGAAGGAAGAGGAAGTGGTGGTATTTTTGAAAGACACTAAATTTCATTTTTAAAAATCTCATTTATTTAGTCTTTTCTTCTTCCTGTTTTATAGCCCCTATAGTTTTATTGCTTGGAAAAGGGTATCTTGGCTTTATTTTTATGACAGTATAATTATACTTCAGAAATGCACTTGATTACTATGGGTAGCAAAATTGTTCTAGTATATTGGTTAGGCCAATATTGCTATACAAACAACTTTTCAGTCAATTGAGCCTGGTAAAAATCAATACATTATGGTAATATTTCAAGTAAGAATTTGCTGAATGTAAGTATTTCAACACCATCTCTTTTCAGGGAAAAATAATTTTGAAATGGTAAGACTTCTTTCTCATATATTATTTTAATAAAGTTCTTTAAAAAGAGCTTTAAAGTCCCCAGCAAACGTGGTTGGGAACAGGAAAAATATTATATTAGCACACATACGTTGTTACAGGGTGAAAGAGATCTGGTTTCCATTTGAAGTGTGCATTAGGAGGTCGTAACATCTGGGTTTGGCTTCACCTGCAGTATGCCAATTTTAGATCCAGAGCTCTGTTTCTCAGTGCTGAGTTGATGGAAAACTGCAGACAGTTCAGAGAGCATTCAGAGGAGCATGGACAGGTAATGAGGGACCTGGGAATTGTGTCCGTTCCATCCTCCTTCATCCATTGGAGCCACCAAGTTCTACTTGTATGTGGTGCTGAGAGCCCCCCCAGAGAGAGCCTGAAATTCTATCCACAGGTAAGCATGGAACCTCACAGACTGGGCTGCATGTCAGTATGTATGGGGCACAGGCCCTGGGAGTTTGGGCGGGAGTGATGACTTAGTTCCTTCCTCAGGAAGAATCAGGAAAGGCCTTATGGAGGAACTGATATTTGAATTGAGAAGTGGTTAAAGGATCTGGCTAACTTTGACCTCAAGGCGAGAGTCAAAGGGTTTTATGACAGCCAGCTTAAAAGATGAAGGGCATTCCTATAGGCAAATACATTAGCTTTTGTTCTAAAGGCTAGACACAAATTGCTTGTCTTGAATGTCTCTGAGAGTAGCCTTGACCGGCATGAGTAATGTTCTCTTCCTCCTGTTTTCCCACTGGATGTCCTTCCTGGAAGAGAGGCCTGTCTTGGTCATCTTGGTTGTGCCTACACAGTGCCTTACCTACTGTTACCAGAACTAATTTGCAAAGGCAGATTCTTTATAGTCCAAAGATGAACACAAAAGTATTGTCCATTGCAAAGTGGCTCTGGCAGGTGGCAGACTTTCCTACCATAAGCAGAATGACATTACTGTTGTTCAGAACTACTAAAAATCCCCCAGTTCTACCTGGGCACATGATGACCACATTGGTGTCTCTTGAGTCTCAAGTTCCAGAACTAAATGTAGCACTCAGGGACCATGAAAATCTTGTCAGGTGATGCTTTATTTGTTCTTCTAAATTTTGTTTTATTGTACATTCATGTCTTCACTGAATAAATATTTACTGGGTGTCACTAGTGCCCAAGACTATTCTAAGTGCATGTAATACCATAGTGAGCAAAACGTTCACGATCTTCATGCTCCTGGGGCTCACACTAGTGGGCCAGCAGATAATAATCAAGGAAATAAGTCTGAAATAAGATGATGCCTGACGTTGCAAGTGCAGTAAAGAATGCAGAGGAGGTGCTTGGGGAAGGTGTATCTCAGAGCTGAAACCTAAAAGACAAGAAGGAGCCTGTCAGGGGAAAATCTGGGAGAACCTTCTAGGCAGAAGTAGCCACATGAGCAAAAGCCCTGAGATGGACATGAGTGTGTTGTGTCTAGGTCAGGGTCATGAAGTATAGTGAGCTCAGGGGAGCATGGAAGAGGGACAGGGCCTGATCATGCTGAGAAGGTATGATTACCTGCTTTTTACCAGCGAGAAAGAAAAAGTTTGGAAGGGTGAAGTGGCATGCCCAAGGTCATGTTAAGAAGAGGCTGCAGGTCCTCTGACACCTACATCAATACTTAGGGGTGCTTCTCAAAGCCAGGGTTTTTCTGTTTGCCATTTACTGTCTGAGTTTTGTCATTTTTAGGCCACATTAGATTTGGATATAAAATATGAATTAATGTATAATTCTGAAAGTCAATGATGAACCATGTCTAGTTTGAGACTTTTTAGTACATGTTAACACAACCATTCCTTGGCTGACAGTTATTGTAGCATGACTTGTTGTTTGGTCTATCCTTTGGGTCTCCTTGCTTATTGAACACTTAGAATTTAATAATAAAATCTCTAGATTAATTGTATGGTTGTGTTAATGGAGGTGGTGCATTTCTTGATTTCTAAAACACACTAAAAATTTTAAGCTATTTTGCAGGATTTGATGTATTAGAAAATTGTAGTCTTTTGGTTGGCATATTGCAAAAGCAAATATCTGTATACCATAGCATCTAGGGCATTTACTTAAATTGCTTTTTTGGAAAATAATTCACTACAAAGTCCAAAAGGCATTTACTGCGTATAACTTTCTGCCATAGCCCTCCCCCCTCCCTGCCTCTGTCATTGGTTATTTTGATGTAGGAGACCATGTTTCTGTTAAATTGCTGCCTTGCTGGAGTGAAATATATTTAGGTTCTGATTTGAACACTAACACTGAATTGAAGGAATAGGTTACAAAATTAGAGGGGGAAATAGCAATAGAGGTTTACGTTGGAATGTTAAGCATAAAGTTTTTTTAAAAAAACAAAACCAGTAATTTGCTTTTTAAATGTGACTTTATATCGTGTTGTCCTTTTGACTCTAAAATTTCCATAGTTTTCCTTGTCAGTATTAAGAAAAAGAAAAAGTATGTATAGTGTTATTGTCAAAAGCAGAGTGTGTGGTTTTTGTTTTATGAATTCAAATAAAGAAATGAAAAAAAAGTTCAGACAAAATTAGAACTTGCTTTAGGGCACAATCAATACAGCATTTTAACAAGCTTAGTGTATTTAGAAAATATGTATTGTGTAAGATTCTCAAACATACTGATTCTATTATGACTGCTAACTGTAGCAGCAAAATGTAACAATATACTTAGTCAATAAATATAAAGCCCTGATTAAACTATAATTAAATTTTCAGAAGAGTTATCTAAAAACTATGAATAAAGTATGTTTTTACATTGTCTTAGCAACAAGTATAGCCAATGAATCTTTATAGTGTTAGAGAAAATGATATATGGGGTAAAATTACAAAATGAATGTTTACCAAGAACACATGTATTGAGTTAAATTTGTGTATCGTGTTTAACCTTTTTTTTTTTTTAAGATTTTTTTTTTGGGGGGTGAATCCTTGCAGAACACAGGAGCTGGGGTAATTGATAGAAAGGGCAAATGAGCCGTTTCCCTGTTACTGTGGAGGCCAAGTAAAAATGGTTCAAGGCCTTGCCTGCCTCTGTACACCCAAGACCCAGAGGTGCTCAGAGTCAGTGGCCTCATTTTCATTTGCAAAGTGGGCCACCATCACATACCTTGTGTTATCCCCTAGATGCGTTGGAATGTCCTGGAACATAATAGGGATCACCATCCTTATTTGGCTGAAGAGGAAACAGATTCATATAAAGTGGATTTCCCTGAGGATTCAAAGCAAGTCAGGGATAAGACCATCACTAAAACCCAGGCTTTCTTCTTGGTAAATAATTACATTTTCATTGTAGGAAGAGCTTAAAGTAAGCAAATTATGTGCAAATCTAAGAATTCCTGCTGTTTTTTTTACCAGGCTTGGCCTGGGCGTGCAGCCCAGTGATACAGTGTCTGTCTTGTGTGCAAAAAGCTCTGGGTGCAATCCCCTGGTACTGGGGGGATAAAAAAGAATTTCTGCCCTCATTTTCTAATAAATACTCTAAAGGTGCACTTGTGTTTATATCTTTGCATCAGGCACATATGCCTTACATATGACCTACATGAAGGAACAGCTATCTCACTTGTACCCTTCTTCCCCGGAACTTATAATATTAGAAGTAACTGATTAATCCAAAGACAGAAATGTTAATGGTGATCTCTGAACCTCAGTCCCTTCAGCAGATAATTCTCTGGAAATGCTATCTTTGGTGTTCATTGCAAGATTTCATGAGTGTGTTTAAATGGTCTCTGGAATTGTGTTGATACTTGCCTTGCTGGACTTCATAAGGCTGGTAGTTCACCTCCCACATAGACCCTGTTTTCTTTTCCCACTTATCTTACTTTAAAAATACATATGGCATCTTCCTAAATGATTGCAGAATATCACCTTCTCCTGACTGATCTCAGAGGACTTTGTAAAGCAAAAAGTTGCCTAATTTTTGAAGGAGGACATTCTAACAGTTTGTATGTTGTTGGATTTCAACAAAGATACCTCAAAAAGAACACAGCATTCTCAAAAAAAACACTTACAGACATTCTTTCCAACACAGAGGTGCAGTGCAGTGAGGAGGAAAGTCACCCAGGTTCCTTGTTACTGGTTCAAAGATGCATGTGTCTAGATGGTGCAAGGTATGATAGTTCAAGTTGTTCAGTTTTTATGCTAAAGGAAAGTATCTCCGGGTTTCTTTTGACCCTGGTCATGATATGCCCATTCCACAAAGTCTGTTATGCACAAAAGTACACGAAATGAAGATAAAGTGCCTCTCTCCAGCCTGACAAAAGCCATTCCTTTGC
Organism: Urocitellus parryii; assembly: GCF_045843805.1. Lineage (NCBI taxonomy): Eukaryota > Metazoa > Chordata > Mammalia > Rodentia > Sciuridae > Urocitellus > Urocitellus parryii. The sequence continues at coordinate 111,663,019 of NC_135536.1, forward strand.
AGAATGGTAGCTGCAGTGAAAGTAAATAAATGAATGGACAGCAATCACAGCCTAGTTGATGAAACTGTTCAATTAAAGCACAGGCATTTACATGGTGTAATTTCCCTAAATTGCCAATGAGCCCCTTTAGACACAACCAGTGTTCAAATTGATTTCAGCATTGATTTTGGCTGAAGCTGATAAATTTCTGCTTGTTAGTTAAAGTAATTTTGCAGAAGACTTTGTACTGCAGTATTGAAGTGTTCATTTAGCTGATGGTTAAAAGAGGAGTTATTTACAGAGGCCTCTACTGTTGTTCTGAGATGGGACAATTCCCCAATCATCTTTTACTTTTAATTTTTTAGGCTTCAGTATACCAATCAATAGGTGATTGAAACTGATTAAAACTTATCCAACCAGCTGCCTATGGCAGTTTAATTAGAAGCTGGATGATTCTTAAATTAAAGTTGTCTTATTTTCATTGCATAGCCATCTTCCAGAAGAGTAAAGGACTAACAGTGCTGAAAACGTAAAAGTTTGGCTCGGTTAAGGCATCTCACAAATGCAAATCACTCAGTAGCTTCTGCTAAGGGAACTCAAAAATACATTCAGAAGCTTTTGGAGATTAGAAGAAATAATATGCTTACTTGTCAGTCAAGAAAGTTTGGTTTTGAGGCAAGGAATAAATGCAGTATCATGATACAGATGAAAGACCAGCTGTTTGTGAAATGTACCTTATTGCATAAGTAAGACGAACACTTGAACTTTGTTTTTAACACAGTGTAGGGTGGAACTGACCATCTTGAGATCCTGTGCATCTCCCTGCTGAACACAATGAGCTTTGGGTATTTTTAATTCTGTTTTTAAGTTTTGAGTAAAATAAATCTCTGTTGATTGAAAAATATGCATTTTCACATAAATTCATGTTGACTTGTCTGTAGTATTGTGAGCAGGATTAAAGAAGAGAGATTTTTGTCATTCCTTCCCCAAGCTTCCCCATACTCATTTTATCTAGTGTGGGACAGTTTCTTGGGTTTTTAAATGGAAATGGGTTAATATTTTCGCCGTAGGGGACATATTACATCTGGTACTACAGGGAAGAAGGGAATAAATGGTTCACTTTTCAGAGGTGCATTTACTCTTTGACCCACTAGGGTACTATTTAGTGTTCTAGAAGAGGTAATTTAGTAAATTGTACCCCAGTGGCTTGAAAAAGTTAATGCAACTGAGAAAAGCAAGTCATTCAATCGATTTTTCCTATTGCTTTTTAAAAACCAACACTGACCATATCCAGAGAGCCTTGAAGACAATTGGAAATGGAGCATCTGGAAGCAGCCTGTGTATGTTCACACAGAGCCGTAGGACGTGTGCTGAGGACCTGAGTTTACTTCTTGAACTCCAGTGTTCATCAGACAGGGATCCTGAAGCAGTTGTTAACCTCACCCAGCCTTGGCCTCCTCAGTTATAAGTGAGGGTAATGGCTACCTGGCAGATTTCATGCAAAGCAAAAAGCTTCTAGTGTGAAAATACTTTATGAGCTAAGGAAGCACAAATAGAATATTAGTTACTAATAGAAGGTTTTCTGAAGTAGCCATTTTTGTGTCTGAATTTGGAAAGTAATTAATTGTTAATTTTCCAAGAAACCATGAGTAGAAACCATATTGTAATCAGGCCATTTCAGGAGAGTTTCTAGCAGTTAATCCTCTAGGTATTTCTGTTTTTCCCCTCCTACATGTGTTTGTTATCTAACTACAACCTACAGCAGACCTATAGTTCTTCCTTCCCTCCCTCCTTCCTACTTTCCTGTCACTAGGCATTGTATCTCTTGCTTCTCTGTTTTGCACATTACATTCTTTTAGAACCTTTGATCAAGAGATTACTTTGACTGTAGCTTCCTTGATCTCAAAGGTATTCAGGCTATATATTGAAAGACATTACTCTAGTTTAATGTGGAGAATGTTAAAGGCTTGAGCCTGGCTGCATCAATTTATAGAAGAAATCTGGAGGCAGTGATGACCACATTAACTTTGAGGTGGGTATGAGATTAAAAAGGGGCATTATAGCCCAAGTAAGTAGAAGAAGAAATAATAAAATGTAGGGCTATATTTGCTTTTCTCTGAAAGTCTTTCTAACCCAGCCAAAGTCCCCATATCATATGTTAAGTTGATTTACAAGCCCTGCTACAATCAGTATCTTGAAGTTAATATCTGTAACCTAATAACATGTTTGATTTAACATAAACAGTCTGGGGGCTCTGTTGCCTAACCACAGATTATTTTGAAATCAGTAGCCAAGCATGTGTAATGGGTTTTTAGGCAGAAGCAAAGTTGGCATAGACCGCATTTCAACTGGTATAGTTTACATAAGAGCTTCTTTTTACAACTGCTGTTTACTTTGGATTTTCTATTTTAACAGCTAGAGCCTGGCTAATGTGTTTATCTATTATGGAAGGCAACAACTGTCAGTGTTGATTTCCCTGAAACTATTTGAATTTTTTTCCTGGGTATAGCTGTGGCTATTTTAATATATGACAGCATTTCTTGAAATGCTAAAGCCTGTTAGTCCAAAACATGTTAATAAAATCTAACCCCTAAAAAAACTGCCAAGTAAACAAATATCTAAAAAGACCAAGCAATAAAACAAAATTTTCATTAGTTGAACCACAGCTAGTTTACTTTTAGTTACTGAAAATGTCATTGCTTTAAAAGTAGACATCCAGAGATTTTAAAAGCGAATCTCACATGATAGGAAAATATTTTTGTTTTATGTATGAATATTTTATAAAATACACACACATATGCACTTTTATATGGTAAAGAAGTATTCTACTTGTTTCATATTGGCTTCAGATCACTTAGCCTTATAACATTTTGGAATAATGAAAATGCAGTAAATTCTCAGGTTTCCTGTTTTATTTATTTTCAATATTTATTTTTTAGTTGTAGGTGGACACAGTACCTTTATTTTATTTTATTTTTTTATGTGGTGTTGAGGATCAAATCCAGTGCCTCACAAGTGCTAGGCGACTGCTTTATCTCTGAGACACAACCCTAGCCCCAGATTTCCTGTTTTAAGTAGAAGACTCAAAGTGTCACCTCACAGTGGTACATTTATCCCTCTGGATTTCTGCTACCTCCTTTCTTTTTGTTTTAGTTTCCTTTTGTGCCAAGACTATAAATTATCGTCTTTGAAATGGAGAAACTTAAAAATTAGTGAAAGACTTCCATCTTGTTTTTCAAAATTTGCAGAAAGTACAACTACGATTTTTGGTAAATAATAAAGAACAAAAGAATAGCATCTGTAAGTGTGGAAATTGATGATCCTACCTTGTGTTGGCTTCAGTGAATGCCTTTTTTTTTTTTTTGGATAAGTACGCACATTTAAGAATTAAATCTGAGCCAGGCACAATGGCACATGCCTGTAATCCCAACAACTTGGGAGGCTGAGGCAGGAGGATCACAAGTTCAAAGCCAGCCTCAGCAACTTAGTGAAGCTCTAGTAACTTAGTGAAAACTTGTCTAAGTAAAATATAAAAAGGGCTCAGTGGTTAAGTGCCCCTGGGTTTAATCCTTGGTACAAAAAAAAAAAAAAGAATTGAATCTGAGTATGACCCTCACTTTCTATGCTAATGAGAATTTAGACATGCATAGATAATTAAAATAGATAGCTAATCTGAAGTCTCATTTTATTTTATTTTATTTATTTATTTTTTTTATTGGTCGTTCATAACATTACATAGTTCTTAATACATCATATTACACGGTTGATTCACGTGGTGAAGTCTCATTTTAGACAACAGTTTCTGTCTCCTCGCTAGTAAACATATTTTGTCACCAGTCATATCTCAGATTTCTCTTTTGCCTTGTCTCTTTGCTTCTGCCTGCCTCTGATGGACCTCCTGGAAATCTCTAGTGCATTCAGAGAACAGAGAGGTGGAGAATACAGAATTTCCCACAAGCTGTGAAATAATGGCCTGAAAAACAAAGAACTTATTTTTTTATTAGAGAGAGAGATTGCCATCTCTACAGTGAGCTAACACCAACAAATGCATTTGTCTGGAACTTTTTATTTACTTTTAAACAGGCTTTGCTCACTTTCTTTGTTGGTCTTCGACCTGTCTGTCCTCTAGGGGACCCAGGAGCAAAATAAACATCACCTTCTTTCCTGCATACTAGAATAAGGTCATCACTTTGTAATTCCTGGTTAAACCAGATTCTAACCATTGCTTTCACTATTTCAGTGGCTGGATTATTTTCTTCTGTTTCCCATCCATTTGGAGAACTTTCCAACATTCTATAAATAATTCATAGAGTAATTGTTGTTTCTCTTTTCACTTTCTTTGAAGTATGTTATGTGAGAAGCACAACTTATGTCAATGGTAGTTAGTTCTCATGGTTCAGGAAAGAAATACCTTCCTCCTTCACAGGATACTGGCAATACTGTCATTTCAGTGTTCCTGTTCTACATTGTGATTCGAAGTCTTTATATGTGAATTATTCTTGAGGCCTTTTCTCTAAGAGATTACAAAAAGGAAGAGTGTTTTCATATTCATTTTGATGACTATTTTGGTAATAAATTGGCTTTTAAAATATACTGTATCATCAGTTATGCTGAAACCTGAAATATTTATAGTCAGATCATAGGTCAGCTTCCCATTTTTAAATTATATTCTGCCTCACAATCACTAGAGAACCACAGATGTTCCCTATTATAAATCCTTCCTGCTCATAATTTAAAATAATTTGATTGGAATATGTTCAGAAATTAATATGAAGAATAGTATAATAGAAACGAGATGCCTACTTTAATTGAATGAGATTGTACAAGCTTTATCAGAAAATATATGATCAGCTCTAGGTTATTTATTTTGTGAACAGGAGTCAGCTGGGATGATTCATATTTTTTGGTTCTTCTAGAATTTGAAATTCTAAGCATAAATAATTTCAGTAAACATTGTAAAATACAGATGCAATTGATCTTATGCTTGACATAAATTTGTGTGGGAGTCCAGATGTTAGAATGTGAACACAGGTTGTTTTCCCCTTATGTCCTGTGTGGATATAGGACTTTTTTTAACATTTTATTTTCAAAATTTTCTTCTCCTTAAATTTAAAGATTCTTATAGAAATTCAGTTTATTCTTTGTAGCAATGTTATCTTTTAAACAAATTCCCATTAGGATTTAGACGAAGGTGAGCATACCTCCAACCTTATATGTATTGTTTAGACTCACCTTTAAAATTTCAAAGAGCAGATAACAATCACTTGCATTTGTCCCCAAGTACTGCTTTTGAAATCAACCACATGTTTTCTGAACATCTACTTTGTGCAAGGCACTTCACTTGGCAGTGGGAGATATAATGCCAGCATTCATGGTCTTTGGAGTCTGTTTCCGCCCACTGTCTGCACCTTCTCATCTATTTTACTGTTTTTTTCCCCCTTATCTTTCTGACCTCTGAATTTAGATATTTAAAAAAGCTGATTACTTTTTTTTGTTTGTGGGGGAGTGGGTATTGGGATTGAACCCAGGAATGTTCCACCATTGAACTGCATCCCCATTCCTTTTTATTTTTTAGTTTGGAACAGGGCCTAGCTAAGTTGCCGAGACTAGTCTTGAACTTGATCCTCCTACCTCAGCCTCCTGAGTGGCTGGGATTTCAGGTGTGAACCACCATGCCCAGCCAAGCTGACTGCTTCTTGCCACTCTCTTTCTGCCATACTATTCCAAGCCACGGTCACTTCTTGCTGAGACTGTTGTAACAGCTTCCTGCCTCGTCTACCAGTTTGAATCCTTGCTTTCCTACAGTGTGATTTTCCCACCCACCAGCAAAAGCGATCTTCCTAAAACATTAGTTATCTTCTTCTACTCATGACTTCTTACATTACTTGGAATATAAAGCCATGGCCTAAATGGTACTATGCATATCTATCTTCCCACTGTCTCTTTGACTCATCTCCCCAAACCAGGCCTCTTGCTTATTCCACTTGTGCTTATTTGAACCTGCCATTCCTCTGCCTGGAATCCTCTTCCCCCCAGACCGCAAAATGGTGTGCTGCCCATACTGTTTGCCTGTACCTGAGAAGGGAGGCACTCTTATCTTCCCAACCACGATATCAAGTCATATGTCCCTAATCTTGGGCACTCTCTGTGTCCTTACCTGTATACTTTTTCAGTACAGTTTTGCCCACCTGACATGTTGCTATTTAGTTATTTATTGTCAGACCTCCTGTATTAGAGAGTAAGCTCCATATGAACAGGGACTTATCTGGTTTGTTCTCTGCTGTATCGACATTGCCCAAAAACTTCCTGGCAACAGAGACAGGCATTGAATATATAAATCAAGCATCTAATCTAGGAGGATAGTGTATTATACACTGTGGTAGAGGTGGGGTATATCAGCAATGAACAAATAGACCTTGGCCCTCAAAACATAGACAGACTTCATGGTAATAATCGATAGTACAGTTAAGTAATTAGAGTTTATAACATTGTTAAATAAAGTATATTTAAAATGAAATAATTGAAATACTAAATTATTGAAGAAAAATAATAATTTAGAATAGGAACATGTGAAGTATCATAAGGCAATAAAGTAATTGATGCCAATGGATAAATGAAATGACAGTGAGGGCAATCTGATTAGTATAATTTCCTTGCACTCTTTTTAAATCCCACCTTCAGCATTCACAATATCCTGAAGTAAACTCATTTACAGTTACCGTCTATATATACTTTTTTTTTGTAGTGGAAGAACATAAAGGTTGAATTGAGGTAGACTCAGATTTGAAATCTGTGTCTGCCACTCATGAACTCTTAATGGGTTTCTCAATACCCTGATTGTGTTTCTATTGTCATCTGTAAAATGTGACTTAGGATACATAGATCATAGGGAAGTTGGAATAATTCTATAGAATCTTAGGAATTGTTAGTAATCCCTTTTCCTTTCTCCCATTTCCTACTACCCCATTTATTTATTAACTCAGAAATATTTGAGTATCTACTGTGAGTTTAGTATTGTGATAGGTACCAGGTACATGTTGTTGAATGAAATAGCTTAAAAGTACAGGGTATGTAGTCTAAGGCTGGCAGGATGAGCATGCCTACTTGTGCTAATAAGTATGGCTACAGTTCTCCCATCACCTTAGCATGAAATTAAAGATTTATCTTCCTTATTCTTGTGTTTCATGCATTGTCCCTTGTCAAAGTCTTTTGTGTCTGTTTCTTCTTTCCCGCATCCACTGTTACTACCCAAGTTCCTGTTGGCACCACCTCTTGCCTAGACAACTGCAACAGCTTTCTAAGTGTTCCTTGCTAGTTCTGTTTTTTTTTTTTTTCTTCTCACTACTCATGTCATGGTAATTGGCAGCTGAAATAATGATTTTTAAAGTTAAGGTCCTACAATATCTCTACCTTGTTCAAAATCCTTCAGTGACTTTGTATTGGAAAGCAAATTTTTTTCAGAAACAATAATGAAAGCTGAAAGACAGTATCCTCACAGGGCTGAGAGAAAAATAATTGTCCCAGTTAAATATGATTCAAGAATGAGGGCAAAATAAATCCACCTTCAGAAACTATTATAAAAGTGTCTGTGTGTGTCTCTGTGTGTGTAGAGAAAGGAAGGATAGATGGGGGAAGGGAGTTAATTTACTACCAAGGGAACTACTTTAGGAAGAAGATAATAGATTCAAATTGAATCCAGAAAGGAATAGAATGAAAGAAGTATGGGGACCATTTAGGTAAAACTGGATATATAAAACCAATAATAGTTTTTAACTTAGGGACATCAAAATTAAATCAGACAAAAAGACAGACAAAATAATATACTAAGATGAGAAGGGCTGATTAGAATTAAAGCATTCTAAGATTTTTATATTGTTTAGGAGAAGGAGAGAGATAGCATTTAACTTTGCAGTTCATTGAGTCAGGCAGAATTGTAAAAAATTATGTGGGTAACAACTAAAAAAAATGAATAGAATGTATAATTTAAAAACAAATGGACAGAATGAAGAGATTTACTAGGGTAGAGGAGTGAGGGAGTGAAGTATAAAGTAAATGAATAATGTGTAGAAATAAATCCAAGTTACCAATCATTATAATAAATATAAATAGATTAATACTGCCAGTCAATAGATTACTTAGATTGAACTTTTAAAAATGCAATACTGTATCTTTTTAGACTAAAAGAAATTCCTGAAATATAGAGACATAGTAATGTTGAAAGAAAAGGGGTAGGAGGAAGCAAAAATTTAAATAAATAAATAACAGTTTATATATTAATATAAAGCAAAATAAATTTTAGGTAAAAAGCATTTTTAGAGATAAAAAGGATTACTAACTGATGATAAAGGAAAAGAAACTGGGGCTGGAGCTGTAGCTCAGTTGTAGGGCGCCTGTCTTGCACATGTGAGGCACTGGGTTCCATCCTCAGCACCACATAAAAATAAATAAATAAATAAAGATATTGTATCTATCTATAACAAAAAAGTATTGAGAGAGAGAGAGAGAGAGAGAGACTGATTACACAACAGCCCTAAACTTACATGTAACTAATAACAGAACTTTAAAATACATAAAGCAAAAATAGAATTACATGGAAATTTTGGTAAATCCTTATAGTGGGAGAATATCAGCAATTAGTACATCCATCCATAAGATGAAAATTAATAAGGACATAGAAAATGTTAACATCACAATTAACAGCCTGGTCTAAGGATCATATATAGAACTCTGAACTAATTAAATCGAGAATATACTTTTTTTCAGATAAAGAACTGTTGTTTTTAAATTGGTTATGTACTAGGGCACCAAGCAAGTCTTAATTCAGTCTGTAAAATACAAATCACTTTTCTGATTAAAGTACAGTTAGTTTAGAAATCAATATTTATAAGTTAATCACTTTCCTATATTTAGAAATTAAAATGTCTACATCTGAATAACTTATGAGTCATGTAAAATATCATAATGGAAATAAAGATATTTATAACTGAACAAAAAAGATGTGCCATGTGTGAAAACTCATGAAATACATCAAAGTCATATTTAAAGTATTGTTTTATAGACATTAGAAAGGAAAAACTGGGTATTAATTGACATATGATATAATTCAAAAAATGACATAGGCAGGGGCAGGGAGTAAACCCAAAGAAATTTGGAAGAAATACTAAAGCACAAAAGTTAATGTAACAATTCAACAGAATCAAAAATTGGTTCCTTTAAAACACTGATCAAATATAACAAAGACATAAGTAACAAAATTAGGAATTAAGTGGGGTAACATAATTCTACATAGAGATTTAAAGAATAATTAGAGGATGCAATGAATAATTTTATGACATAATTTTGAAAATAAAATGAATAATTTCCTAGAGAAATTAAACAAAGCTATTCTAGAAAAATATAAAAATCAACCTATAGCAATTAAGAAAATTCATACATTTATTTATTCAACAAATATTTACCAAGTTGTACCTGGCATAGGAAGACACTGCAGATACAGCAGTGAACAAAAAACCCCAGAAGTCTGTTTCCATGGAGTTTCCTTTCCATTGGTGGGAAACAGATGATAAATAAATACACTCTATGGGGGTGATTATAATTCTATGAAGAATGAGGTAAAGGGAGAATGGGCTGTCTTATGTAGGAACATTAACCAAGTAACAGTAGGCCTGAAGGAAATGATGGAGCAAGCCAGGCAACATTGGAATGGTCCAGGCCTCAGGGGTAGGTGCAAAGGCCCTGAAGCAGGAGCATGTCTAGTGGAGCAGAATAATTATTGGGGATAAGGAAGATTAGCAGAAGCAGGGATCAGTGGGATAGCCAGGAGCCAGATTGTGAAATCTATAAGGACCTTTGATTCAGTAGTTAGAAATCTACCCATGAAAGGGGAATGATGATAATAACATCTACTCATAAGATTATAGAATCAATTAATTAAATGCATGTGGAATTTCTTTGTAAAACACCATCCAAAAGATAGATTTTTTTCATTAATTATTCTGCACATACCACGGGCTAACAATTCTGCAAACATAAAGAATAGAAGGTGATTAAGACTTGGTAGCCCTTGCTCACCAGTATGGCACACAGATGCATGAACAGTTTTCTGCAGTGTGGTAGGAGCTATAACAGAGCAGCCAAGGCCTCTGAAGCAGGAGAGTACTCGCAGTTTTACTTCATGGAGTCTGTGAGGATGTATATTAGAGGAAGGTAGACAGATATTTTTAGGGTGGTTTCTGTTTTTCTTTTTATTAAGCCAAAGAGAATGTAGCATTGACTTTCTAACTTAGCAACAGTGATTGTCAAATGGTATTTCTGCTGCTGTGAACACCAGTACAGGGCACTTGTCACAATTGTCTATGGTGTAGCTTACAATCATGGGCAAGAGCTACACATGGTAAGAAGTCTAGAATTTAAATCGTGGTATATACACATTTCAAATGGCTGCTTTAATTCTTTGTCTTCAAAGTTGGTTCAACACGAAGTAATACAACTTTTCTTTATAATGAATGATTTATTTCAGTGTTTTGCCAGTTCTTCATCTAAAGCTTTATTAGATGTTCATTTGTGGACTGTATAGCTGATTGAAGCTGAGAGATCTTATTGCTCTTTCAGGCTATGATTTTACTCTTTAAAACACTCAGCTACTTTGCAGGCTTCCTAGCTCATAACATTTAGTGGATGCTTCCTGAGTGCAAGGTCCTGTCCTCAGTATTATCTCATTGAATTCTCACAACTCTGTTAAGTAGAAACTACTTTACCTATTCCAGACTTGATAAGACTGATCCAGAGTGAGGTTTACTAATGGTCATGCTCTGGTGTTTAAGAGGTGGCAGAGCTGGGGTGAGAACCAGGCACTGTGTTTGGTTCCACACACTTTGCTCTTCTGCCTCAGGGATAGGTTGGTGGCCATTGCAGAATGCTTCCTTGCCTGGAGAGATTTGGATGTGATGGTCCTGGGCTTGACTGAAATAAATCTGTACTTTTGTACATTGTGCATTGTGTGTTTCACTGTCCTAGAATACAGCCAGGGAAACTTCCCTTCACATTACCTTTAGGTGCGAGCATAGGTAAATCCTGCCACGGTTCCAGTCTTGGTTTTGCTACTGACGGTGAGCTTGGACAAGTAATTTAATCTGGCTTTTTGGATGTTTCTGATGTGAAAGAAAGGGATTTGATTTGGTCATTTTCTGTATTCTCTACTAGCTCAATAAACTCTGGTTCTGTATCAAGATTAAAGATTGCTACCAGCTTCTTTGTTCAGTCGTCTAGAATTTATTGTTCCAAGGGGAAAAGGAAGTAAGAGGGCTTGAGATGTAGCTCCTTGCTATAGCACTTTTTCTGTGTGTCTGAGGCCCTGGGTTAGATTCCCAGCATCACAAAAAATAACAAAAGAACGTGAGGAAGTGTGGACATTAAATGATCTCTTGTACTAATCTTTTTGTTATTTTTATATATCCAAAACTTTATGCCAGACTCCTGGCTTTTGCCATTGTAAAGTGTATGTGCTGTGTGCCCAATTTTAAGGGCTGGGACTGTTTCCAGAAGACATGTGGTGGTCACAAACAAAAGGGAACACTCAAGGACTAAGCACTGCAAATATCTCATAAAAATGCTTCCTCCATGCACTCTTTGGAACAGGTAATTACTGTGGCAACAACAAACTAATTTGAAGTGTTAGCTGTTAATTAAAACATTGCAGAGGTGTATAGATGTCTTTTGGTGTAACCAGAGCCTCCATTCAAACTTCATTAATCACTTTACAGTTAATGTGTTGAGGAAGGTCAAGACAGTTGAGATGCAGTATCCAATTGAGAGGCAGTATCTGTTGGAAGTAAACAAATTCCGTTTCTCCAGGTAGAATGCCATTTGCAGAGTCAAGGGACATACCGACTCATGCCTGGCATTGCCTCCGTCATCCCCTTCTTGATGATTAAATGTTAAATTGGTACTGTCATTGCCCTGTAAATCAAGCCACACAGCATCTTTATTGCTCGAAATCGAACCCAAACTTCCACGGATGAATTAGCGTGCGTCATAATTAAATCATCAAGCCTCCCCCTTTTAATTCAGTTGGAAATAGAAGACCTTTCTTTTGGAAAAGAGATCAGCTTTCTTGACAAGCTAATTAAGTTGCCAAACTGCCCAGTATGGTATATATATTAGACTATCTGCTAATCATTTCCTTATCGCTGCAGCTGGTCTCAGAAGTCCAGGTGTTGCTTGTTGTTCAAAGTAACAACACTGCTCTTTTTACAACTTTCAAATCCTTGTTTATGCATTCAACTATTTCTCTTCCTATTTCAGTCCTTGGTTAATGATCCCAATACACAGTATTTTAAAAGTTCTGGGAAGAAACTGGTATATTTACATGGAATAAGGTTACTAAATTCCTTAAATTGCATTTCAAATTAACATAGTCCCAACTTCCCTGTTAGGCATTGAGAAAAGTATAGTGCATGTCTTTATATATCAATTTATTGATATATAAGAGTGTGTGTGTGTGTGTGTGTGTGTGTGTGTGTTTCCCAATTCTTCTCTGTAGGCATTTAGTAACAACCATTTCTAGAAGTCATTCACTCCCAAAACATCAGTGATGCTTAACTCTATAAATTTACTAAAAATCATTAAATTGTACCCTTAAAACAAGTGAAAATTTTGTCCTATATAGATTATACCTTAATAAAACTTTATAACTTGACAGAGCAACCAAATATATTTGTCAGAATAGCAAAAAATGATGCTTCCATTTTCGTAATAGTGGAATATAGAAGTTTTATTTTTATTTTTAAGAAATGAGCAGTTTAGGGGCCTGATAAATTTATTTTTCAATTAAACAAATGAGGACAAGGCATTCTTGAAGTACTTCCTTCTTTTTCCCTCACGTGGTCCCTAGCTGTGCATGTCTTAACACTAGCTGGATGTGTGTGACATCTTCTACAGAGCATATTTTAGTTCTTCCAAACTAATTTGTCTTTTTATGCTTTTATGAGCTTTCAGTTATGATAGTTGTTTATGTAACATGGTTTTGAAATTTAATGCAAGTCAATTTGTTTCTGGATAATGGTCAGAATATGTGGTCCATCCTATGTATGTGTTAAAGACCACATTACATTTAAACACAGTAGGGCTTGGTGAATGGTATTTTATTTCACAATTTTTATTCTCTTACTCTTTTTTCATAAATTAATGTATTCACATCTCTTTTATTTATTTATTTATTTTTGCAGGGCTGGGGATCAAACCCAGTGCCTTGCACCTGCTGCTTAAGCTCTGTACCACTGAGCTACACCGAGGCCCAGTTCATATTTCTTGATTTAAGTTGTAATTATTTTGCTGTATCTGATACTTGGAGCCTACCTTTCTGCTTAAGAAGAGCCACATGCTTGAGCATTATAACTGTGATTCCTTACATGGAATTATATTGTCATCCAAAACTAATTCTATGTGTTTTATGATTATTTTGATGAAATGTGGTGGTGTGGTTTATCTGCATATGTAATTGAAAGAGACACAAGCAAAACTTCTCATTTTACATGCCTCCATTCTGTGCTTAGCATGGAATTGTAGATAACCCCTTCCCCACCCACGCACACATACGATAACAGTCATAAATGATCTGGAGCCAGAAGACCGGGGTTTGAGGTCTAGATCTGTCCCTACTCACTTTGCACCATTGGGCAAACTGCCTAACTTCTCTTTGCTTCAGTTTTCATCTATAGAAGGAGGATAATAGTACCAGTATTACCTTGGAGGGTTATTTTAAGGTAATGTATAATGAATCACTTTGGTTTTAAACCATTAAGCTCCACAGAAATATAAACGACTAACATGATTAATGTTCTTTGAAAGTACCATGTATGTCTCCCATTGCTGCAGAAATGTTTGAATTGACATTTGTGTCCTTAACCATTTTATAGGTCGTTTAGTGATCTCAAGTAACTGTTATTGTTTTTTTCTTTCTATAGAGCATATCATGTTCCAAGTGGGAAAATATTAGCTGTAAAGGTAAGCACTGGGTTTATTTTATGAAATTCTTGATGTTTACTGCTTTCCTTTCTCTTGTTAGCTTGAGTCACAGGTATTGTCAGAGAGGAGATGGAATGGTTTAAGGTTCAGGTGGCCCTGTTGTGACATTCAGGCACGGGGGGGGGGGGGGGGGGGGGGGGGGGGGTCTTAAGTTCAATGCTCCTTGCATTGTAGCTCTTCTCAAGAGAACATTCTTTCCCTGATCTCTGCTGAGCTGCCTCCCTGTGTTCTTTGTAATGCAGCTCAGAACCTTAGCGCTCATGCATTTCCTTTTCTCCTTATCTGCCACAACTTACAAATTTCCTTATTTAAAAGTTCAAGTTTGCTGATGGACTGTCTTGAATTGTAGTATGACTGAGCCCTTTGTAACTTGAAGTCGGAACCCCACAAACCCCTTTTAACACTGTGCTCTTGGATAGCAACCTGGGCAGGCCCTCTGCAGATTTGTCTCTTGGTGCCTCTACATACATATCCTCTGCTTTCCTAGTTGATTATTTCCTCTCGGGCCCTCCTTGACTTTCATAATGAAAGCATTTATTTTTTGTGTGACTGTTATATGCCAGGTATGATGCTAGATGTTTTATAACTATTACCTTTAATCCTTAAAGCTGAAGAGTAATCCTGCCTATTTTAAATTTGAGGAAATTGAGACTCAGAAACCTGAATTGTCCAAGGTCACAGGGTTAGAAGAGGAAGGACTTATTTTGTAAAGAAGTCTGTTTAACTCTAAAGCTCATGTCCTTTACTATACTGGATAGTCTTAAAGTCACTATCCTTGCTCATCCCTCTGTTCTCTATCTGTCCTTTCAAGGGATATTTCCAAAAGGACTTTGTAACCCTTCACAGCGAGAAACTGGTCTCCTTCCCTAACACTTGAACTAGTTCATTTTTCTTCATCTTTTCCTGAAGAAACTAAGGATTAGAACAATTAATTTGCAAATGCTTATACCTTTTATAAAGATTAAACTGAAACTAAGGCTTATATCTTCAGATTACTAGCACAGTCCAGAGTTCTTTTTCCATATCACACGTAGTATAGCACCTAGAATGTGTGATGTGGCATCATTAGTCATTTTAATAACTTAAATAGCTTATGGTGAGGAGTTACAACAGAGCTTCCCTCTTAGAGTATGTTCTTTTGTATTTCAACCAAACTAGGTCCACAGAATTGTAGAATTGAGACCTTGGAGGTCATCTATTGTAAATGTATTGTATTCATCTATTTATAGGAGAAAACTGAGGTCCAAGATTGAAACTCTAGGAGCAGGCTCTATCCCCATCTTCCCCTGAGCTCACCAAGTGCAGATGTTATACCACCCTGGTGCTGGATTCTTTTCTTTCCCTCCTGAGCTCCCTTTGCAGTAACAGAACACCACCAACAACTTCAACACTATTTTCCCACTTATTCAGTTATTTGTTTCTTGGATGCTAACAATCTTAGATTGTTGCTGATGGTATACTTAAAGATAGTCACATTTAGGTTATTTATTCCAAGAGAGAAGAACACTGCTATAAATTGTCCAAAAAACTATAATTGTTTTGCCTTACAAGTACATTATCAATTTTTAAATAATTTCATACATTTTAAATCATGTTTAACATAGGATAATGTTAAAATTCTTGTGCATGATTACTTAGTTGGGAATGGCAAGGGACCAGCAGCTGTTTCCGGAAAGAATTAAAGGCAAATTTTTATAAAGGATATGTTTTACAAAGTAGAGACTTTAATTAAATGAAAATAGTTGGAGTTTACAAATATACTGTTCACTACACCCTAGCTTTAAAATGGGCTTTAGACCAAGAACTATATTAAATTCACTTTGTATTTCTGGATTCTATACAATCACATACTGTGTGTTCAAACTGAGTTGAACGAATAAATAATGTAAAAGTAGATATGATATTTTGATTAAACTTTTTGTTTAGCCCTGTGCTTTTTTTATTAACTTTATTTTGTATATTTATTTATTTTTTTAATGTGTTGCTGAGGATAGAACCCAGTGCCTCACACATACAAAAGAATGCTCCACCTCTGAGTGACAATCCCAGCCCCCAGCCCTCTGCTTCTTGATAGATGAGGCAAAAATCATGTAGCTTATATAATAGTCATACTGAAAAAAAAGAAATGTACCATCTTTTCAAAACAGGTAGTGCTGTTCATTAATTCTTAAGAATTTTTAAATTTCCAAATATTTGAAGACTTTCCATATATCTTTCTGTTATTGATTTTTAATTTCATTCTACTGTGTTCAAACATACTTTGTATAATTGAAATTAACTTAAATTTATTGAGACTTGTTTTAAGGCTCAAAACATGATCTGTCTTGGTAAATGTTCCTTGTGCACAGGAGAAGAATATATTGTCCCAATTATGTAGAAGGTGTTGTATAAATATCATCTAGATCAAGCTGGCTGTCAGTAGTTTTCAGATCTTCTGTATCTTTACTGATTTTTTTAAACTTCTATAATTTTTGAAAGAGAGGCATTAAAATATCTAACAATAATTGTAGCTTTGCCTGTATTTTTTTTTATACTTATATCACTTTTTACTTTCTGTATTTTGAAGATATACTATTAGGTATGTATAGGGTTGTTATATGAATTAGTCCCTTTGTCATTATGAAATGACTGTCTTTGTGGAAATATTCTTTGCTCTGAAATTCACGTCTGATATTAATATAGCCACTCCAGTGGTATTTTGACTGGTGTTAGTGTATTATTTTCAACTTTCTGTATCTTTACATTTGAAAAGGATTTCTTGTAAGCAGCATATAGTCGGGTCTTTGTAATCCAGTCTGATCTCTGCTTTTTAAGTGGTATGTTGGGGCCATTTCATGTAATTGTTGATATGGTCAGATTCAAAGCTATCATTATGTTCTTTGTTTTCTTTTTCTTTTTTTTTTTTTTTTGTGTGTGTATGTGTGTGTTTGTATACCTGCCAGCCTCTTCTCTGTTTTTAGATTTTGTAGTATACATTTTTAACTTCTCATAGTCTCCCTATGTTATAACATTGCAGTACTTTATATACTAAGAATCTTACGGTAGTACATATTCATTTCCCTATCTCTACCATTGTGTTACTATTGTACATTTTACTTCGTTCTATGTAATAAATCTCAAAAGGCACTGTTGCTGTTTTTGTTTTAGATATTAATCTTTTAGGGACATACCTTTAAAAGTAAGAAAAGATACATTTTATATTTATCCATGTATTTACCAATTCCATTGATTTTCAATCTTTTTTGTGGTGTAGATTTCCATCTGATACTCTTTTTCTTCTATCTATCTGAAGGACTTCTTTTCTTTTAATACTTTTTAGTTGTAGATGGACGCAATACCTTTATTTTTTAATTTATTTTTATATGGTGCTGAGGGTGAAACCCAGGGCCTCACACATGCCAGGCAAGCATCCTGCCACTGAGCCCCAGCCCTAGCCCAGGACTTTTTTTTTTTTTACATTAGTAGTAGTGTAAGTCTCGTAGTGCAATAAATTCTGGGTTGACTGTTCTTTTCATTAGGATTTTAAAGATTTAGTTTCACTGTTTGCATTCTTTCCAGCTGGAAGCTTACTGTTATTTTTAATCTTTGTCCTCCTGTATGTTAGTAATGGCTTCTTCTCTGGCTACTTCTAAGTTTGTTTGTTTGTTTTTACTGCTTTTAAGCAACTTGATTATGTTGAGCTTTGTTGTAATTTTTTTTTTGTTATTCACATACATGGAATTTGTTGTTATTCTTGGATCTGTGGTTTTTAACTTTCATCAAATGTGGAAATTGTTTAACCATTTTTTCTTCAAGTATCAACCACTGCCTTTGGGAACTTTAATTGCATATGTACAAGGTCACTTAATCTTACCCTACAACAAAATGACACTATATTATTTATTCATGTCTTTTTTTATGTTTAATTTTGGATAGTTTCTAGTCCTGTGTCCTCAAGTTCACTGATTTTTTTCTTCCATTGTCTAATGTAATGTTACTCCTGTTCAGTTTATTTTTCATTTCAGATGTTGTCCTTTTCATCCCTAATTTATTTTTTATCCATAATTTAAATAGGGATAATGTCTTTACTTGACATACTTAATTTTTTCTACCTTCTTGAATGTATGGAATATAGTTGTGAAAGTAAGTTAATGATCTTTTGTACTAATTCTATCATATATGTTATTTTTGGATAAGTTTTGACTGGTTCCTATATCTCCTCATTTGGGGTTGTATTTCTTACCTTTTTTTTTTTTTTTTTTTGTCTTACAATTTTTTATGGTGCCAGTCATGTAGCATAATTGCTCTGTAGTTTTGCATTCCTATAAATATTGTTGACTTTGTTCTGAGATACTATTTAGTGACTTTGAAATAATTTGATTTTTTCTTTTTAGACTTGCTTTTGAGCTTTATTAGAGAGGACAGTCCAGTGATCGGTGCAGAACTAACTCAGCACAGGCAGTGTTCTTCTGAATAGTCTACTCAGTGTCTTGGAAATTACAAGAGTTGTACCCTGGCTGGTGGAACATAAACTTTTTCTGCCCTGGGTAGGTCTTCTGCCCAGTATTGCTTCCTCTGACATCCCTGTGACGCTCGTTACCCTGCTGAAGACTCCATCACCCCCTCTGCTGACTTCTGAGCTTTCTCCCTTTAGTCCTTTGCCAGCCAACGCTAGTCGTCTCGGCCTCTGTCTTCTCAACTCAAGAAGATGACTGATCTCTACCTGAGTTCCCCTCCCTGCACTGAGGCCTAAAAACTGTCCCTAGTCAGGAAGCTGGACTACCAGAGGGCTCCTCTGACTTGTTATCCCCCTCTCAGTGATCATTGTGTTCTGGCGCATGTCCCAGGTCTGGAGGCCTGTGGGTCTCTGTGTGATTCTGTCTGCTTGCTCTTGGCACCTCCTCCTTTCCTGCCCTAATCCAGATGCTTGTTTTGCGTCTCCTCAGACAGATTGGCCAGCTTTTAAACTGTTCTCTCAGTAAATGGAAGCTGCCATTTGCTGATGATTTATACTGTATTGAGTACTTTACATACATTTTCCTCAGTTAATATAATAGTCTTTTTTACTGTTATTGATCCCCATTTAAGAGATGCTGGACCTGAGGCACAGAGAAGTTAAATAGCTTATCCAGTTTCTCACAATTCATAATTAGTGGAACCCAGATTAAACCCAGACAATCTTGTCCCATGTGCTCTTAAACCCATGCCTTTTCTGCTCACCCACCCTCATTTGTCCCCCCTAAAGTATAGTTCTGGTCATATCATTTTCCCTTTCAAGTCTTCAAAGGCTCCATAGTACTCCCCCAATAAACGAAAACTCCAGGGAATGGAACTCAAGACCCTCCACTGTATGTCATCTGTCAACTTTTACAGCATCCTCTTACATGTCTGGATCTTGGACTTCTTTTAACTTGAACTCATTGCCCTGTGTAAACCCAGGCACTTCCTCATTTCAACACTTTAAAAAAAAATTTTTTTTTAAATTTTACTCATTTGTATGTAGTGCTGAGAATTGAACCCACTGCCTCATGCATGCTAGGCAAGTGCTGTACCACTGAGCCATGATCCCAGCCCTCATTTCAACACTTTTATTCACATATTATCTCTAATTAGGACTCCTTCACTCTATCTCCACCTATCAAAATCCTTAACACACTTCAGGAACCACCTCTCATTGAACGTTTTTGGATAAACCCTGCCACTTTGTATGTATCTATCACTTATCTTTCTAGAATTCTCTGTATGTGACTTGGTGATACCATGCACCATCTTGCATTATGCTAGCATATTTCAAGATTTTATAAAACATAATTAATGGTATAAAAAGGTTCTGTTTGCAAGATGGCAAACAGTATTTTTATTTGTTTTCTGCTCTACTTATTTGCTTGCAATTGTCTTGCCTACCTACACCAAACAAACAAAAAGCTAGTTAAAACCACATTTCATAGTTACATAGGTCATTATCAAATAGTTATTTTTAAAATACAATTAGCATAATTTTCAACTTGACAACCCATCCCTATTTGTCCTGGAGGTGTAGTGAAGAGCCTTGGAAGCACTCAGGTATTTCAGTTCCCCACTTAACCCTTTCTCCATGAAATGCTTCATATTTCATGCTCCATGAAGTCATCCATGACAGCTCGTGATGAATATATTTCCCTTATTATTTTGAATTCTCTTTGTAAGTGGTGAGCAGAGATTATCTATTTTTTTTCCTTACTCAGTGATTACCCTTCATGGACATATATAAGGCCTAGTACAGGGTACCACATATGATGGGTAAATGTGGTTAACACATAATTTGTTGACTGACTGAATGAATACATTTTTATTCTTTTCTTTGTTCTTTAGTTCACTCATTCATCTTTCTTTGTGGTACTGAGGATTAAACCAGGGATACTCTACCTCTAGATACATCTCTAGCCCTTTTAATTTTTTGAGACAGAGTCTCACTGTGTTTCTGAGACTGGCCTTGAACTTGTGATCCTCCTGCCTCAGCCTCCCTGGGATTACAAGCCTGTGCTGTTGTGCTTGGCTTTCATTCATCTTTTGAAGTAACATCTTGAAAGCAAGTTCAATTCACAAACAAAATATCCTATAGTATTCTTTGTATGGACCATTGCTCTCCACTGGAATATTTCTTAGCTTTTTTTTTTTAATATATATTAAAGGGTGAAATGGAAGGTTAAGAGTGAGAAGCGCATTTGATCTTTTCCTGACCCTCTCCTGACTTTTGTGTGACCTCAAGCATGTCACTTGAACCTCTCAGTGACCCCAGCTGTGAAACAGGGCTGCCTGATGTCACAGAGGGATTGTGAAGAGCAGCAAATCACAGTCCTTGTCTACACAGAATCACCTGCACGGCTCGGAGGCCTGCATAGAATGATGGGGGAGATTTGATTTCCCAAGTCAAGTGGTCAGTCGGACCCACACTTTGGATGTCTCTGGGAACAATCAGATGGGAATCCTTGAAAATGTGTTACTTTTCTATTCCTATTCAGCGTTTCCAATGTTTATGTCTTTTTAAATGTTTTTGTTTTTAGGCAAAAAGGCTCATTATAGTGTTTCCCTTTTCAGACTTAAAGGTGGGAAGAGATCATATATTTTTAAAAGAAGCTGAGATTGGAGAAGAATAAAAGTACCTTAAATTTTTATTTTATATTATGGAATTTAGATAATTTTCTGCCTCAAAGAGTACATCTTGAAAATTATGCTAATCATATTTTAAAGATAACTATTTGATAATGACCCATGTAACGTATGAAATGTGGTTTTAACTAGCTTTTTGTTTGTTTGGTATAGGTAGGCAAGACAATTGCAAGCAAATAAGTAGAGCAGAAAACAAATAAAAATACTGTTAGCCATCTTACAAACAGAACCTTTTTATACCATTAATTGTGTTCTATAAAATCTTTCAAATAGTAACGCTTAGAGGATTTAATTGATTTCCCAGTATTGTTTGTTTTCTAATTGGGAAAAAATCCATCTAACAGGAAATTTCTTAGCATTGTACATAGCGTGTGCTGATTATCATTCTTTGACTGCTTTGGGTTTCTGCTGCTTTTAAACTAGCATTTAAATGGACCATTTGATTAATCATTTGTATACTGACTGTAATCCTCCCAAATTTCCTTTCTGAGTTGTACATACTGTAAAAGACAATTATGTCTCCACAGATTAAATAAGTGAATTAAAACAGAATAGCGGCTTAATTTGACCTGTGATTTTGCTCTCCTTCCCTTTAGTGGAGCGTGTGCCACTCCAGCAAATAAATGAAGTCATCCATGACAGCTCGTGATGAATTGCCGTATTTATACTGTATATTTTAATAGCCTCACACTAATTTAAATTGAACACAGAGTAAATTATAATTCAGTCACTTGACTGCTTGTATTTAACTTGACAACTCATCCCTATTTGTCCTGGAGGTGTAGTGGAGAGCCGTGGAAAAGCACTCAGGTATTTCAGTTCCCCACTTAACCCTTTCTCCATGAAATGCTTCATATTTTAGATTCTCTCCAGTTCAAAACATTTTAGTGCTTCTTAAGGAGAAAAAAAAAAACATAAAAAATAAATAAATAAAAGCAATGAAGACTTGGCAGTCCAGACTTTCTTTGGATTTCAAAAAGAAAATTAGCATTTGCTTTACTTTACCCCTTTGCCTTCAAAGAATGAATTGGTCTCTCTCTCTCCTTTTTTTTTTTTTTTTTTTTTCTTAAGCAGCTTTAAAGCTCACTCACAAGAATGCCCAGGGGAAGGGGAATTAACCTTCCACCCAGAGTGCCAGGTCTCCCAGAAAATAGAGAGCATTTGAGTAGAGTTATTTTAAGGTAGTTTACTTTCCCTCTCAAGTTCCTAGAAATTACTTTATTCGCTTTTCCACCATTATGGAATCTCCACTCTTCTGGATTAGAGCAAATACCAAGAATGATCAAGACCAATTAGAGCATAATGGATTAGCTCCACAAATATAGTATTCCTTTCTCCATTTTAAATCAGTGTAGCACTTTTGTTTTAGTGTTTATGTCTTTGCTTTCAAATTTAGGTGTAGAAATCAAGCAATCTATTTTCTTCATGTCTGGAAACAGCTTTTATTGAGGATCATGGTTGTATGGAGCACTTTAATTAAATCCCACATCACTTAATGGGTACTTCTGTGAAGAAGGCCTTGTACTGGGAGCTGAGGGGAGAGAAGTGCACCTCAGTCCTTGCCCTTGGAGGGTTTATGACCACTCTACAACCTCAAGTCTGCTTTGATTTCAGAAGATGAGCGTTGAGGGCTAAAGCAGAATGTGAGAAGGAGAAACAGGATCAGAGTTAGAGAAGAAATCTGATGGAGGGCTTTGGAGTGGCTTCATGGAAGTGGTGAAGTGTTCAAGCTGAGACTGAGAGATCAAATAGGTTTTTATAATTGTTGACTGTGGAGTGGAAAGAGGAAGCACACAGGGAAAGGAGGAAGGGAAAAAAAATACCAGGCATGTGTGGATGATGAAAATCCATCAGGTTCCCACAAGGAGTGGGTTTGTGCTGGGAGTAGTGGAAGAAGGGGTTAGTATGGAAGAATTTCTGAAATGTCATGCTAGATTTTAGCTTTGTTCTTAACTGGTGGACACAATATCTTTATTTTACATTTATGTGGTGCAGAGGATCAAACCCAGTGCCCCATGCATGATAGGCAAGCGCTTTTCCATTGAGCCACAACCCCAGCCTTGTTCTTAATTGGGATCAAGAACCCAACTAAGGGGGCTGAGGTTGTGGCTCAGCAGTAGAGCACTCACCTAGCACCTGCGAGGCCCTGGGTTCAATCCTCAACACCACATAAAAAATAAATAATAAAATAAAGATGTTGTGTCCAACTACAACTAAAAAAAAAATATTTTTTAAAAAAAAGGAACCCAACTAAGGCTCTTGATCAAGGGAATGATATTGTCTCCTTAGTTTTGAGCTAATTTCAAGGTGTTGGAGAGCCACGTGGAGTCCTCTCATCTCCAGGTTGATGGCCCAGGGATGCAGTACATCCTTACACTCATATTTCTTAGTACTGCATAAATGGCATTTTTGAAACCTTAAAGAAGTGTTTCTTAACCTTATTGTGGGTTAGAAATCAGCTAGGAGCTTTTTATAAATACAAAGATGAGGCCCGACCTATTGTTCTGGGATGAGGTCTGTGCATTGGGAATTTTTAAAAGTACCCTAGGTAATTATAACGTAAAGCCAGGGTCAATAATGACTACATTCCTTTTAGCTGAGTTTTTCAGGATAAAAGATGCCCTGTATTTGACAAGTGGTATTTTATGGCATAGAATTGAAACAACATTAGATGAATTTATTTTGTTGCTAAATTTTAGATTAGAACAAAAATGTAAGTGAATATTGTTGGCAAATGACTATTGATCGAGAGAAGTGTTTAAATGTGTCTTGGCAGTTTTGTATTACACTTACAATCTAGTTTAGTGAGAGCTTTTATAAATAACCCTAAAGCAAACTCTTGATAGAAACTGGAGATGCCTCCTTTTTTTTTTAACCTTCCCCTTTCTCAAATGGATGTCACTACTAAAAATGTGTTTTAGAATTGCCCTTTTCTTTCTTTGCTCGGTCAGCAGTTTAAAAGTCTTAATTTATGTTTTTCCCCGGTATGATTATTATATATATTCATTTGTTATATAAAATGTAATTCAGTTTTGAATGGTGTTTAACTACATTATCATGATAATATGGACTGCTGTTTTTACCTACAAATGTCTAGAGTGAGAAACTACCACAATTCTTAAAACTTGTCTTTACCTGTTTTATTTCATCACTGTCATTTTAAGTAAAAAACAGTTTATCTTGAGTTGGTTTTACTGAAGTGCTGAGTAAATTTTGAACAGTTGATTGTTTTCTTCCTTTAAAAGTAAACATTTGAAACAAACTAGAATCTGTCCTATGTAAGTTCATAGATTTTTTTCTACATTTCTGTGTTACAAGACCAACTCAGTGGTTGATATTGTTAGGAAAACCATGAAGTAACAGGAAGTCCCGGGAAGCACAGGAGAACAGAAGTTAGGGGTCCCAGCACTGCCCAACAGCAGGGCTCCCTGAAGAGAAGCCTTGGTTTCCTCCTCTCTAAAAGAAGGAAATTGGGTGAAATGAAGTTCCTTCAAGCTCTTTCTCTAACAATATTTGTTTGCAAAAAATAAAAATAAAACTAATACCTGGGAGAAAATTTTAAAAAGACATATTTTAAAAACTTCTATTCATAACTAAAACCCTCATTTTAAATGTTATTTTTATTTAGCATTCTGTTGCCTAGAATCTGAATTACATGACAATTCTTTTTTAATGGTTTGGGAGTCATTTGTATCTTCCTGTGAAACTAACCAATGTGGCCAAAATAGGGTGCATAAATTAAAAGTGCTATGACTTAACTGACTTTTAATGCCGTTAATGCTGACCTTTGAGACCTGGCTTTTTCCTTGGTCCCATCAATCACTTCTGTACCACTTCTCCCAATACAAAGGCTTAAACAGATGTGTATACAGTGGGAGGGCTGAGGGGAATGAATAAAGGAACCACCATTTAAAAAAAAAATTCTTACGTTTCAAAATGATTATAATTATATTCAATTTGAAGGTGGGGATAAATGTGTTAATGTTAATACCTTTCTATATTTAGGTAATACTACTAGATATCACGCTGGAACTTCAGAAGCAAATTATGTCTGAATTAGAAATTCTTTATAAGGTAATTTTTTTTCCTGGTCATTTTTACTTACAAAACATACCTTATGGTGTTGGCTTGTAGGTTTTTCAGCTTCTTTTTTGTCTTATTTTTGTTGCAGTGTGATTCATCATATATCATAGGATTTTATGGGGCATTTTTTGTAGAAAACAGGATTTCAATATGTACTGAATTCATGGATGGTAAGTATTTTCCCTTGTACAATATTTTAAAAATTACTTTAGGAGTAGAGTTTTATCATTAAATCCATTATTATTTAAATCCATTAGCCTCCTTCCCTCCAGTGCCTGGCAACCTAATTTTACCGCCTTGACAACTTTACCTATTCTGGGCGTTTTCACATAATGGAGTCCTACAATATATGGTCTTTGTATCTGGACTTTTTTCAGTTAATATAATGTTTTCAGAGTTTATGCACATTGAAGTTTTTACAATCTGATTTTGATACAGATGTCAAGAACAACTTAAGGTGATTAAAATATACTAATAATTCCTTTCTTTATATTCTGAAAGCATCTTAGTGTTAGAGGTTCCTGGTGTTAAATATTTATGGCTGAGTTATAATTTTAAGAATGTAACTTCATTTACTTTTATTGAAAATTTAAATAAAATAGATTAAATGCTAGTCTAATCAGTGGTTTGATATTTGATTCTTCTATGCAATCTGTCTTTACTTGCAAAACAGATGTTCTGTTCTTTTAATGTTTCAATAGCCAAAACAGATTTTCTTTTAAAGAAATCTATTAACCCAATGTCCTGTGTCTTTCAGAAAGAAATGGGTTCTTAATTGCAAGATAAGAAATTGTTTTTCAACACAGCTGTTCAGTCAGATGTGTTTGGTTTTCTTTGGACTTTAGCCCTTTCCTTCCTTCTGTATTTTTTTAATCATTTCTATTTTTGTAGCTTTCCTAATCTGAAAATTGTGACAAAATGAAGGTTTCCGGGTATCCTAAACAATGAAATGAAGTCATCATTATTGTTGTTTATTCACTTTAAATCCAAGCAGTCCTTAAATTTCACATGTTCAGTCTTTTCCATGTCTAGCCACTAAAACGCAACATTTTAAATAAAGATGTGCTTAGCTCCTTGTGGGAGTTCTCAATACATTACTAAACCAGGTAGTTCATGCCCCTATGCAAGACTTTTAATGAGTCAACACTGATACCTTGATATACTACAATAACTGTATAATGTGTGCTAAATTAATTCTAGTAGATGTCAAGAATTTAAAATCTTACTAAAATATAGAAGTATGACAGTTGTGGAGATCAACTAGTAAAAGAGGATTCATATGCCAATATAGGTTACTGTTTAAATTTTCATCATTCTTCCTTTGAAGTCTTCAGTTATTCAGTTACATTAAAACATTTTAATTAACATGTAATTCAAATATCATAAAACATTCACTCTTTTAAAGTATATAATTTTAGTGGTCTTTAGTATGTTGCTAAGGTTATGCAACCATCATCACTATCTAATTTCAAAACACTTTTTAAGTATTCCCAGAAAGGAAATCCCTACCCTTTATAAGTCCCTCATTAGCCTCCTTCCCTCTAGTGCCTGTCAACCTGATTTTACTGCCTTGACAACTTTACCTATTCGGGAAGTTTTCACATAATGGAGTCCTACAATATATGGTCTTTGCATCTGGACTTCTTTCAGTTAATATAATGTTTTCAGAGTTCATGCACATTGAAACATATACCAGTATTTCATTTCTTTTTCATTGAATAATATTTTATTGCATGGCTATACAGCATTTTGTTTATTGTTTTATGAATTGATGGTCATTTGGAATATTTTCACTTTTGCCTAATAATGGATACTACTACTGTGTATTTGTATATGGGTTGTTTTGTGTGTGTATATTGAATCAGTTCTCTTGAATTTATATCCTGGTGTAGAATTGCTAGGTTATATGATAAGCCTCTTCAAAGTTTTGAGGAACTGTCAAACTGTTTTGTTCCATTTATACTAGTTTATATCCACACCAACAATGTATGAAATTCTAATTTCTCTGTATCATTGCCAACTTGTTGCTTTAGATGTCCTATTTAAGAAGCCTTTGTATAATCCCACATCACAAAAATTTATACCTATTTTTCTTCTAACCCATTTTATAATTTTAGCTTTTATATTTATGGTTTTGGTCCACTTTTGAGTTAACTTTTGCATACAGTGTGAGATAGGAGTCCAAACTCATTCCTTTGCCTGTCAATATCCATTTATATTAGTACATTTGTTGAAAAGACTATTTTCCCCTTTAATTTTCATGCCAACCTAGTTGAAAATTAATTGACTCATAAAATGTATTTCTGTACTTTCAGTTCTATTCCATTGATCTTTTTGTCTGTCTTTATGCTAGTAACACATTCAATCTAGAGTGCTTGATTACTCTAGATTGTTATTGTTTTATAATAAGTTTTGAAATTGAGAAGTGTAAATTCATATGAATTTTAGAACCATCATTCATTTCTCTAAAAAAGCCATCTGAGATTTTGGTGGGGATTGTACTGAATTTGTAGATCAATTTGTGCAGTATTATTGTGTTAAAAATATAAAGTGTTCCATTCCATGAATATAAAATGTCTTTCCACTTATTTGGATCTCAATTTTTTCAGTAATATATATTAATATTCAGTGTAAAGTTTTGCAATTATTTGTTAAATTTACTCCTAATATTTTATTTATTTTTATTTTAAAATATTTTTTATGATCATCATCACATGGCTGACTGAGAGCTGTAGCTCTCTGCTCCTGGCCAATTTTGCAAGAGTATATTTTACTATATATTCCTTGTCTGGAAAAAGATCAAATTTATAGGTACAGTTTTTACTAAATGTGTATTATTTTTGCACCATCATTTATTTTTAAATTTTTTTTTGTTGTAGATGGACACATCACCTTTATTTTATTTATTTATTTATTTTTATGTGGGCTGAGGATTGAACCCAGTGCCTCACACATACCAGTCAAGAGCTCTACCACTGAGCCACAACCCCAGCCTCCTAATATTTTTTTTAAATGATACTGTAACTTGAATTATTTTCTTAATTTTACTTTTGGATTGTTCATTGCTAGTGTATAGAAATATAATTGGTTTTTGTTTATTGTTATTGGTCTTGTATCCTGTAACTTTGCTGAACTTGTTTATCAATTTTAGTATTAGTTTTTTTTTTTTTTGTGTGTGTGTGTGTCTTTCTTAAGAGTTTTCTATATACATATCATACCATCTGAAAGTAGAGGAAGTTTTACTTCTTTCTTCTTTTTCAATCTAGAGGCTTTTTATTTTACTTACTTTTCTTGCTTAATTACCCTGGCTAGAATAGAAATAATGAGAGCAGACATCCTTTTTCTTGCACCTGATTTTGGAGGGAAAGCCTTCAGTCATTCTCTGGGAAGCATGATATTTACTGTGGGGTTTTAGTAGTTATACTTTATCAGTTTGAGAAAATTCCCTCCTATTTCTATTTTGTTGAGTGTTTTTTTTTTTTTTACCATGAAAAGATATTAAATATTGTCACGTTTCTCTGTCTTTTGAAATTATTATGTGGTTTTGGTCCTTTCTTCTATTAACATGGCATATTATGTTAATTGATTTGCTCATGATAAATCAACATTGGGATCCTGGCAATATTCTATGTGGTTATGATATACATTCTTTTCATATATTTCTAATTTCAGTTTGTTAATATTTTATTGATGATAAATTATACAGATGTGTGTGTGTGTGTGTGTGTGTGTGTGTATGAGATGTTGAGATTAAACCCAGAGTTTTGTGCATGTTAACCACATACATTGTTGAGGATATTTACATCCTTGTTCAAAAGGGATATTGATCTATAGTTTTCTTATAATGTCATTGTTCAGTTTTTATATTAGAATAACACTTCAATTAAGTTATCTAATTTGTCAGTGTACAGTTGTTTCTAATATTCCCATATAGTACTTTTTATTTCTGGAAAATTGGTAGTCATGTTCTCTTCTTTATTCCAAATTGTAATAGGTTGAAGTAATTTGAGTCTTCTCTCTTCTTGGTCAGTGTTACCAAAATATTCTCAGTTTCTTTTTCAAGGAACACATTTTGGCTTTATTGACATTCTCTAGTCCTTTTTTCTGTTTTGTTGGATTTTGCTATTCTTTTTGTTTTCTTTTTCAGTAGAAAGTTAAGATATTGCTTTTAAATCTTTCTTACAAACAAAAGCATTTATAGCTATAAATTTTCCTTTAAGCACTGCTTTAACTGCATTCTAAAAATTTTGGTATTTTGTATTTCTGATTGCCTTAGGGATTATAATTAACATTTTATAACAATTCAGTTCAGATTATTATCAACTCCATTTCAGTGGTACAGATGTTCTTCATCTTATGATAAGTTTACGCCCCATCATAAATTGAAAATATCATAAAAAGGCATTTCATAAACCTAATATACTGAATGTCGTAACTTAACAACATGGCAAATGTATCAATTGTTTGCCCTCATGATCATGTGGCTGACTAGGAGCTGTAGCTCTCTGCTTTTGCCCAATTTAGCAAGAGCATATTTTACTACATATTCCTTATCTGGAAAAAGATCAAAATTACAGGTACAGTTTTGCTAAATGTGTATTATTTTTGCACCATCATAAAGCTAAAATATTGAAAGGTGAACAATTATAAATCAGGGGCAATCTCTATATAAAAATTTTGATCCTATAGAGTTCAATTTCTTTCCCTCTCTTTTGTGCTGTTATTGCTTTATAAATTACATTCTTATTCATTGTCTGTCTCACACAGATTTATAATTATTGCTTTATGATTTTGTCTTTTTAATCTGGTAGGAGGAAAAATGATAGAAGCAAAAAAATACATTTATCTTTTGTACTTACCTATTTAGACCTATATAAATATTCATTATTTCTTCATATGAATTTGGTTATTATCTTATAACTTCAATCTTATGTCCCTTCAGTATGAAAGAGTCCATTTTAACTCTTTTAAGATAGGCCAGCTAGTGATTTATTTTTTCAATTTTTGTGTACCTGGGAATGTTTTAATTTCTCCTTCATATTTAACAGGATAATTTTAGAGTGATTGCTTGATCATGTTTTTAAAAGATATTTGAATGTACCATTCCATTGCCTCTGATCTCCATAGTTTTTTATGAATAATCAACCGTTGATCTTATAGAGGAGTTCTTATAATACGTTGAGTCTTCTGCTGCTTTCAAGATTCTCTTTTTGTCATTGGCTATGGGAAGTTTCATATGATGTGTTTAGGTATGAATTTCTTTGAGTCTATCTTTATGGAGTTTAATAAACTTTGGGGATGTATAGATTAATATTTTTTGTCAAATTTGGGAAGGTTTTGTCCATTTCTCATTAAATATTCTTTCTTTCTCCTACCTTTTCTCCTTGTGTTTAGATCTCCCATTATGTATATGTTGGTATGCTTGATAGTATCACACAGGTCTCTTGAGAATGTGTTTGGTTTTCTTTATCTTTTCTTAGGATAATCTAAACTGGCTTATTTAATTCCAGAATTTCTGTTTGGTTACATATGATTTCTGTCTCTTTTCAATAACCTATATTTGGGAAGATTTCAGCCTCATTTTTTCTTTTAGTTCTTTACACATACATGATTTCTTTTGGACATGATAATTGGAAGATATTATATAGTTTTTTGCTCATATACAGCAAAACATACAAAAAAATCAAAAAATTGTGTACCACCCTCCAATTGTCATTTCTTCCTTCCCCCTTCTATTTTGATCAAACTTATTGACCAACTTTCCCCCCAACTCCAGCATTATCAGTGTAGATTCTCATTTTTTACTTAGTTTTCATCTAATAATAGCATTTTTTTTCAAATATTTACTGAGCACTTTATTTCAGATTCTGTTATAAACATAGAGATTGAACAGTGAATAAGGATTAATCTCTGTTCTCTTGGAGCTTATATTCTAAAAGGGGAGACAGACAGGTGACATACAGTACACCCTTAGGGAGGGATAAGTCCAGTTATAATCCAGGGTAGATAGAGGAGGTCTAGATAGAGTGGTCAGTGATGGCTTTTTTTTTTTTTTTTAAGAGATGGCATTGTAACAGAGACCTTAATGTCATTGAGTTAGCTCAGGGAAGGTCATGGGGAAGAGCTTCAAGGTCGAAGGAGTATCAAGTATAAATGCTGCAAGGTGGGAGCAAGTTTGATGTAATCAAGAAGGTTTAAGTGACTAGAAAGTAATGATGAGAGGACCTGTGGCTCAACAGGAGATCAGAGCAGCAGATAGAAGCAAGATTATAGCAACCTTGTCCACCATGGCAAGGAAATTTAGGTTTTAGTCTGACTTTATTAGGAAGCCTTTGGAAAGTTCTAAGTAGGGGAGTGATGTGTAGTCTACCTTTTTATTAAGTCTTAGCTTAAGTTCACTCAGAAACATCCAAATAGTAGGTCTCAGTACATATACACGTATTTAAATTATCACCACAGGAATAAATTGATCCATCCCCACAAAATAAAATACCCTATTGCAAAGAAAGGGCTTTTTATATTTTCAACCAGCAGGAACTAAGAGAGTTTCTACTGAAATTTTTGCTTGTGGTTCATGATTTCATTTAGTTGACATTAATAATAATCATGGTCATTTTAAGGCAAATATTGGGACTAATAAAACTAATGTTGCCTCTTGTTCATTTACTACATATTTATATTTATCTTATGTGCATGATAACTACTTTCTGTTTTAGATCCTTAATAGGACCCTTTGGTCTACTTTTACGACAGTGGTGGTCCTGATTTATCAATAGAAGTGTGTAGTAGTTTATCAATTGGCATGGGTTTTTACTAATCTACTACTGGCAGTCCTCCTCTTGGTTCCCGTGGTGAATAGGGCATGCAGGGAAATATCTGGCCAGGAATGTTAGGTGGCCAAATAACACAGGAAAGTGGCAGGTCACAGCAAGCAAACCAGTGACCTTGGAATAATAAACAAAATGTTCGAAACCTAGGAGCCACAAATGAGTTCCTGAATATCTTGAATACCATCATCTCAGCTAAGATTAAACTCTGTCAGTATGTGTTTTAATAACACAACATTGCAGTGGGATTTTTTTAAGCTATAAAAAAGTTCCTTTGTGACTCTAAAGCTGTGTAATGATATTGGGGAACCTTTTAGATCTTTGCATTTTGGGGAGTTCAAAGGGTCAGGTCTTCTCTGAGCTCTTCGTCAACTGACTCATGTCCATGCTATAACACTCACATCTCTGGGACTCAGTTTTCTCTCATCTGTCAAAGGTAGAGGGCTTGCCTAGCACGTGCAAGGCCCTCAGTTCGTTTCCCAGAACTAAAACAAACAAACAAACAACAACAAAAAGCCAACATTTTAGGAAAGATTTGTAGGATAGAAATGATAGTAAAACTGAATAAAAATTAAACCAGAACTCTCTTCAATTTTTAGCCTGATAAGAGTTACCAAACTGCACAAAGGGCTTAACAGGAACTTTTGCTTCTGTGTGGATCTGCTACATTATTTTTCATCTCTGACATGTATCTCTTGTGAGCATGGAAAGGACAGGATGAATCAGTGATGAAACAGAGCCAGCTGTGTAAAGATTTATCCATGGAGGGCTAAGGAAGGCAGGATCTGAGATTAAAGAGGTATTTACAAAAACCAGTGAACTACCTCAAAATGGGATTCCTTTTTTGCTTATTCTGCTGATAATGGTGGTAAGATAATCTTTGACTTTTTGGTTCAGCTTGTTTAAACCATTGTTCATTTAGCTAATCAAACTCTAATTCACTTCCTTTGTAAAAATAAATCTCCTCACCAAGGACTTTGTCCTGGTACATATGCATGAGTTTGCACCCCCAGGTTCTGTATCCCTCAAGCTGTTCCTTTCCCAAGGGATCAGTTCAATGAGCTACCAGCCTTCCCAGGACTAACCTGGAAACCTCCATCTTCTGCAGCTTATTCATCCTTGGAATTGCCAGTTCATCTAAAAGATCAATGAGAATATAAACTTATTTTTCTGCCACATTTTCACTTTCATTGAATCTATAATAAAAGTTCTGCTTTAGTAAATAAGGATGGTTCTGCTCATTAGACCTGTCTTTTTTTTTTTTTTCCTTCATGGTTTTCCCATTAGCCCCTAGAGCCAATGCATAAGGTTTAGTTATACTGTGGTTTCCCAGCTTCTTGTTAGAATCTAAAAAGTACAAGCAAAACTTAACTAAAAGAATTATAATTTTCCTCTATTTGCTTTAAACAAGATGGTAGAAAGCCAGTAGCTTTATGTGTTCATTTACAATATTTTTAAATTTTTCTAGTTGTAGAAGGACACAATACCTTTATTTTTAGTTTTTTTTGAGTATTTTTTTTTTTTTTTTGAGTTCCAATGGCCTTTAAAAGATGTCTCTGAGATTCTAAGCTAAGGCAGGCACAGGGAATGGAATCTAAGCTAAGGCAGGCACAGGCACAGATAGTCTCTAGCAATTGGCTGGAG
This sequence comes from Urocitellus parryii, assembly GCF_045843805.1. Taxonomy (NCBI): domain Eukaryota; kingdom Metazoa; phylum Chordata; class Mammalia; order Rodentia; family Sciuridae; genus Urocitellus; species Urocitellus parryii. The sequence goes on from NC_135536.1 coordinate 111,696,705, forward strand.
TTTTCAGGAAAAGTGCTCCCTGGAGTGAAAACACCAATTTCCAAGTATATAAATGTCAATTATTTAGGTATAAACCAGACCTCACAATCTGTCTGTCTTTTTTAATATCGTCTTTTTTTTTAATATTTATTTTTTAGTTTTCAGTGGACACAACATCTTTATTCCATTTTTATGTGGTGCTGAGGATCGAACCCAGCACCCCGTGCATGCCAGGCGAGCACGCTACCACTTGAGCCACATCCCCAGCCCCTTAATATCGTCTTTATGTTATTTATTTTTATGTGGTGCTGAGGATCAAACCTAGAGCCTTGCATGGCTAGGCGAGCGCGCTACCGCTGAGCCCCAGCCCCACCCCTATTAATTCATTTTTTAAAAAATATTTATTTTCTAGTTGTAGTTGGACACAACACCTTTAATTTATTTATTTTTATGTGGTACTGAGACTCAAACTCAGGGCCTTACACATGCTAGGCAGGAGCTCTACCACTGAGCCACAACCCAGCACCTTATTAATTCATTTTTATGTGGTGCTGAGGATCAAACCCTGTGCCTCACACATGCAAAGCAAGTGTTCTACCACTGAGCCACTGCCCCAGCCCATATATACAATATTTTTATAAAGAAAATAATTTTTTTCCGATGTTCCAGTTTTAGGAAAATGAGACATAAAAATATAAACATTTGTATACTTGACAACATTTCAAGAGTAATATGCTTCAGCTTAATACCTTGTAAATCATCCAATAGTAAAATGATAAATATTAATTTTTAGCCTTTGATGTGAAAAAAATCTCAAATATTCTGGACAGTTTCTTTATACAAATGGAAGGCTGTATACCTTAATTTGACTCTTAAAAAATGTTATCAGGGCTAGGGTTGTGGCTCAGTAGTATCACACTCATCTGGCATGTGTGAGGCACTGGGTTCGATCCTCAGCACCACATAAATAAATAGATAGAGATAAATAAATAAATGGATAATATTGTGTCCATCCACAATCAAAAAAATAAGTTATCATACATTATTAGTCTTATGTCATTAATGAATGAAGTAATAGTTCTTTGCATAAACTATATTGTTGAAGTTCTTATACCACTTATATGATATTGAAAATTTAATAAGCATACCCAAATTTATACTTCCAAAGAATATTGATTTCTTCAAAATAGTCACCTATGAAATTTCAGTTATTTCAGTGATGCTATTGTTGCTGCAAATGGTGTGGGTTCCTTCTTTGGAATTGCTTCAGAGCAACTGTACCTATCTGGTGAGATTCATGGTAGTTTTCACTCATGCATTGATTTATCTGACAGGTTTTTTTTTGATACCTTTATTTTCTTTATTTATTTTTATGTGGTGCTGAGGATAGAATCCAGGGTCTCACACGTACGAAGAGAGCGCTCTACTACTGAGCCACAACCCCATCCCCTGACAGATATTTTTAAACACCTACTATGTGCTAGTTGTGTAATGTCTAGACTGATGAAAATGAAAACAAACAAAAAAAATGATTGCTGCCTTAATTATATTCATAATTTATTGTTTTTTTTTAATTGGCAAAAAATCATTTAAAGCTGAATTTGGTAAAGATGAAGGATGTTAGTGAAAACCATTTGGTAAAAAATAAGTTATTATATAAAGATACTGGTTTTTCTTTTTTACCTCATAAAGTCATTTTCCAAAGAGACTTTCCAGAAAACCAAGAAAGTATCTTGAAAATAGATTGATTGCTTGTTTTGGTACCTAATTTGAAGGTAACGTAACATTCATTAAGATAAAAGTAACATTGCTATTTTTGCTTTTTAAGTCACTGTGTGTTTTGAACCTCATATCCACCAGCTTTTATTTGGCTAATGTAAAACTTTCTAGATGAGGCCGTGGTTTACATTTGAGAAAACTGGCACACAAATGAAATGACAAGTGTGATTGTCATGTTGATCTTTAGTTTTTTTTTTCTTTTTTGTATGTGTGTATTCACGTTTCTATAAAATACAGATTCTTAGTCTGCCCTGGACTAATGTCCTTCAGTTTTTTTCTTGTAGGTGACCACACAATTGGGAATAAAATAGAAGTGTTTAGTTATATTTCATGATGACTAGTCATACTTCAACGCATGATATAAGAAGAAAAACATTCTCACCATGATTGTACAGAGAGGAGCCCAGTGCCCTGTTCTAGTAGTTGCATTTGAGGTAACACAAGATGTTTGTCTCTTGCAGGGGGATCTTTGGATGTATATAGGAAAATTCCAGAACATGTCCTTGGAAGAATTGCAGTAGCAGTAAGTATATGGCTTGGGAAATTTGGGTGATTTGATCCTTCTAGTTAAGCCTACTTTTATGTCTTCAGTATTTTTTTTCCCTCACTTTCAGTTGACTATCAGGTTCTTCTTAGTTGCCTTCAGCTTTTATCATTTTTGTCTTTTCTCCCCTTCATAGACTAACCCCCAACACAGCACATTGATACCTCTTAGGCTCAGTGGTACTCTCATCTTTTCTATATCCTGGGTTTGCAGAGACCATAGTGATCAGGTTGACCACTAGAATTCTCAGCCTCTTCAAAAGATAACTAGTGTTTTGGACATGTTGTAGTTATAGGCATAAAATTAGTAAATACTTAAAAGTCCAAATCATTAAAAACATGCAAAAAATGCTACTTTGCTCTTAAATATTTTTGCAATCTTTTTTATGTTCTTGATTTTTTTCATTTTTTTTATCAACTACAACTAGGAGCTTATTCCCTTTGTCATTAAAAGCAGCTTTTCTGTTTCCTGATTTCACTAATAAACTGATGAAATATATCAAGTAAACTAACATTTCTGTGTAAGTTCCAGGTTTCAAATTTGGAATAATGTAGGCTAAACAGTGTCTAAGAGAAGTCATAGGGTGGTATAATAGTAAACAATTGCTAAACTAAAGGCACTCTGATAATTTAAATGGTTTAATGCAGAACAAAGTGATTATATCATGTACCATTTAATTAAATGGCTTATTTTCACATTCATTATACATCAAACTGACAACTCAAATTCTTTAATCCAACATGAACACTTATTTAGTCTTAGTTCATTGTAATTCACAGCTTTCCTTTTTTCTCTCTAATTATTGGTGTGAACTGCTCAAGGTGATGAGAACTTTCTTTTCTGATGCTATTGCTGCTAAGTAGCTTCTAATCTACATGTGTAGGTGGATTCATATGAAATCTGAGTACTTAAATCACTTGTTTAGATGAAAATAAAAATATTTCATTTCCTTTTCTAATCTCGGGGGGCGGGATGGAATGCTTTGTGGCTTTTGGCAGTTATTGGCTCTAAAGTTTAATAACACGTATGATAAAGGGTGAAAAAAAGCAAAGAATATAAACTGAAAAAAAAAAAGAAATTTACAAGTTCTGGGTACTCAATTATCTATTGAACTTGGCAAAAATAGAGAAGCGTGTTTTTCTGGGACATCATAAACCTTGCCTGCCTCTCGTGTGGGGCAGCCAAGCAAGGCCACTGCTCTTTTCTGTTGGAGTGGGAAGGCTAGGAAGTGGACACAGTCAGCAGAAAAAATAAGCAAGCTTTAAATACAGGGCTTGCCTATTGGGTAACTGAAAATATGACAGATTATTTTAGTGACAGTTGTTAAAATAAGTGCTCATTTAAGTCATTGATAATATGCTTTTACATTTTTTAAATTTGGGGGTGATTTCTAAAGTATGTCCAGTTTCTCCAGTTTTTATGCTTCATCAGATTATAGTAATGAAAACTGCTTATGGCTGGAGTAGAAGAAAGGCTTTTGATAATTTTGCTCTTCTCGTCGCTTTTCAAGAACTCTGCTGGGGACTTAAGCTTGTATAATACCTTCAAAGTATATGTGTGTGTGTGTGTGTGTGTGTGTGTGTGTGTGTGTGTGTGTGTGTAATCTGAGTAGGTCCCAAAATTGGATAATCCTTTGTTAAAACCAACATATGCCAGATTGGCACATGGCTAACGCCTGACACTGGGAGGACTGTGCCAATTAAAATATGACTAGCAGATTAATAAGTCAAAGGTTATGATTTGTAAAATACATGTTCTAATAAGCCTGGTTGGATTTCCAGTATTTGTGATTCTTTGTCCTGTAATGTTCCAAAGATAACATCAACTTCTTTCCCTTGAGTTCCCTTAGTGGGCACATGAGTATAGTTTTAGCTGATGCCAAGTTTAAAGGATCAGGGTCAAGATGGGAAATAGCTGTATGTTGAATACTTCATGTCCCAAACATTGTTATAAGTTGATATACAAATATTATGTCATTTAGTCTTCATAGCAACCCTATAAACTTCAGACTGTTGAATATATGTTGTATTATGCAACATGAGGTTTAGGAAAGTTAAATAACTTACCTAGAATTATTGTCTAATTAGTGCCAATTTGAACACAGGGCTATCTAACCCCAGGCCCAGGGCTGTCGAACTCCAGGCCCATTGCTCTTTTATGCAGCTTTCCTAAGAGTCTCAGTGGGAGGAAATAAGAGGGAGAAGTGAAGGTGAGAACTAGTTTAAAAAAAAGAGAAGAGGGCTGGCAGGAGCTCAGTGATAGAGTGCTTGTCTGGCATATGCAAGGCCTAGGTTTGTTTTCTAGTGCCACCCAAAAAGAAAAAAAAGGGGGGATAAAAAAATTACAAGTGAAAGAGTAATAAAGTAATACATATAATTGCTTCAAATTAATTTTGAGACCAGGTCTCATTGTGTTGCCCAGGCTGGTCCCGAACTCCTGGACTCAAGTGAACCTCCTGCCTCAGCCTTACAAGTAGCAGGAACTTCAGGTGTGCAGGACTGCACCCAGCGTCAGATTCTTTTCATGTCTTAGAACTACATTTAAGGCATCCCTTTTTCCTCAAGTGAACTTTATTTTCCAGGTTTTAATGATCTGGCATGCAAGGCAAGCCCATACAGCCAAAGTTCATTACAGGATTGACCTCTGTCAGCCTCTGTGATATGTTGTTCAAATTTTCTCTTGTAGGATATATGGCAGGAGGGAATTTTTCCTTGAAGAAATCCATATAAACTGTCTGATTTCAGCCTTCCAACCTGCTCCATGATTTTTATCCACTATTCATTTGAATCTGGTCTCCTGTAAAAAGGAATGCTTTCCTGCCATCTAACACATTTTATTTTTCCTCACATTTTTGAAGCAGTGACACCGTGTACTGTATTTCGAGTGCTAATGTTAATTGAAGTTGTCCCTGAAAGGATGTGTACTTGACATGTCAAGGAGTGAGTGATTGACAGCAGATATAAATACGTTTAGTGTCAAGGCTTTGTCAAGTCATTGTTTTGAAACCTAGCCTACTGAATACCCATAATACTTTCTAAATTTTCAATAGATAGATTTCTAGCTCATTTTACACTGATACTTACATGCTTTAAAGGAAAATGTAGTCTACTTTGATAGTTGGAAGAACAGTTTCTTTTTGAATCTCTAAAAAATTTATAATTTTAGCAGTATCATAAAATCAAGATACTATTTGTTTTATCTTTTTACTACTTGACAATCTGAATATGTTGGATTGCCTCCCCTTTTGTGGAGTGTTTTCAGATTATTCGCTTTGTTGAAACAATTTTAGTGGTTTGCTGTCTATAATGGGCAGGCTTTATAATACACAATAATTTATTTTTTAAAAAAATATTTATTTTTTCGTTTTAGTTGGACACAATACCTTTATTTTATTTATTTTTTACATGGTGCTAAGAATCGAACTCAGGGCCTTGCATATGCTAGTTGACCACTCTACCACTGAGCCACTACCCCAGCCCAATATTCAACAATTTCTAAGTTGAAAACACCCAGACTCCTCAGAACTAAAGCTAAATAAGGTAACCTCCTACAACTCAAAGAGAAAACTGTAGTCATTATTGATAGTATTATTATAAACATTTTAAAAAATATCTTGTCCTTTTTTCTGTTATAAAATTATCATTAATATTTTTTACTTAATTTTTTAAAAATTTTTGGTTGACATAGCAATTATGTATTTATGGAGAACAGTTGACATTTCAATACATGTGTATAATGTATATTGCATTATTAATATTTTAACATTTCCTTTTTTATGTTTAACTTTTCAGAATACATTTTATTGTAATGTCTCATTCCAAATTTTAGAAGAAATAATTTTCTATAAAAATGTATTTTTTTTCTCTTAGAATCATTAGCATATAATAGAATTGATCATACCATGTTAGCAAATCTTTCAGGAGTACATTCTACTCTATGAGAACAATTAAAATGTTAACCTCTGCTCTATATTAATTGGTATAGATTGTTGTCTTCTACCTCTTTAGTAGAAGTAGTTGGTTTTCTCCCTTTGCATTTCTGTTTTTAATGTTGCCCTTAGTCTTTCTTGATCAACTAAAATCTTTCTGTATTTAGCCCCAGCCCTCTTTTTGTCATTTTAAGATATTAAACCACTCATTACTTTTCATTGTGGTAAGTGTTCTTGTTAATATAGCTCTGACTACCTAATATTTTCTATAATGATGGGTACTTTTAAATTCTTCTGGGAAGTTTTGAGTTTCATAATTATGGTATCTAATTACCAATTGCCAACCTTGAAATTGTAAGTGTATGTTCATGTGCCTACAGGGTCAATGGTTGTGAATAAAAGGTACGTCTCCCTGTACAACAATCTTTGTATAAAGATTTTGCAAGTTTCATTTTTGCAGTGCTGGTGATTGACTCCAGAGCCTCACCTCATGCAGTTGGGCTTTTAGGTTTTTAACAGCAACCTCTGATTAGATTTTCCACATAGAAGTTCACACTTGTAATCTTTGTACTTAAGATCTTTAAAATGTCTTTATTCAATATCTCATTGGCTGATTATTCTTAATTCTAGCCTATTACAGACAAAAATTCAAATCTTCAAATCTAATTCCAAATGTTTGTATTTTCTCATTTTGTGACCTGTGCTTTCAGTATTGTCTGTGTGACTCCTCCACATACATGCTTTACACCAGAATTGTCTTGGTATATTTTATTCTTTCCTACACTGATAATTTTTTTAAGTTTTTAAAAAACTTTTATATTGAAATTATTTTAAATTTACAAAAAAAAAATTTGTGAGAATATTACAAAGAATTCCTGCAGATGATTCATCGAGGTTCCCCAATTAACATTTTAACACATTTGGTGAAAATGTCTTTTTCCCTTGACTTTCTTGTGAAGGTGAGGGCTTCCTGACTAATGGTAGGAAAAATGATTCCTATTCTATGCACTGCCTTATTTTATTAGTTAACTTTTTAGAAATTTCTCAGGCTGGGGATGTAGTTCAGTGATAAAGCATGTGCTTAGCAACACACACACACACACACACACACACACAAACACACACATATACACTCTCCTTGTTCGAAAATGTCTTGACTTCAAACAAAATCATACAGAAGTATAAACAATTTTTTTTTGTCCTTTTTTTTCTGTCCCTCTCCTCCCCTGCCCGTAGTACCATTAAGAGTTTATAGGGCTGGGGATGTGACTCAAGCGGTAGCGCGCTCACCTGGCATGCGTGCAGCCCGGGTTCGATCCTCAGCACCACATACAAACAAAGATGTTGTGTCCGCCGAAAACTTTAAAAAAAAAAATTTAAAAATTCTCTCTCTCTCTCTCTTTCCCTCTCCCTCTCTCTCTTTAAAAAATATTTTTTTTAAAAAAAAGAGTTTAGTATATAGCCTTCCAGATCATTTTGTATACATAGACTTCTTTCTTTCACTTGGCGTACTTTATCTTCAGAACATTATAAACTAACTAAGCAGGAACATGTAGCTTTGTCCCCACAGAACCTGGCACAAAAAATGGTAGATGTTCAATAAAGCTTGTTGGTTTCTAGACTTATAAAAGAAAAATTACAGTTGATATGTTTAACTGTTGAAAGTTCCCCATAATTGTATTGTTTTTTCTTTCATAAATTTAGGTTGTTAAAGGCCTTACCTATTTGTGGAGTTTAAAGATTTTACACAGAGGTATGTGCTGGGTTATAAGCTCTTATTTAATTTGGGGTGGGGTGGGGTGAAGCTCTCTAGATACCTTGATTTTTAAAGTGGGGAAAATGATCTGACATTTATGCTAGCTGATATATTTGGAAGTCAAAAAGATGCTTGTTTATGTTGGGTGTTTTTTTTTTTTGCTTTCTTCCTTTTATTTTCTTGTTTCTTTCTCTCATTTATATTATAAACTTGGTGTTATATTTTTGTGAATCATATTTACCAAATATGTAAAAAGATATTTCATAGTGATTGAAAGTGACAGGATCTGATTGTCTTACTTAACTCTAGGTAGTGCAAAACCTTCACTTTTTGTTCAGTTGCACCCTGCCTTTTATTAATATTTCAGATGTCATTATGTATTGTTCCTTAAGAGATTGCTCATATACCTGGAAAGTAAAACTTGAAGTAAGTAAGTGGTGATAGCATCAGAAACAATCCCCTGATTGAGTCACAAAACACATGAGAAAATAATCAGAAGACTGTTGAAAGTTGCAAAAGGAATCTCCTCGTGTTTTTTTAATGTTCTCAAAATGTCTAAATTCATTTGCAGCAAATTATTAAGTGAGAAAGAGACAATAACAAAGCAACTTCAGGGCCTAATGCTAAAATAGTGCTGTTTGATTTTCCACATCTGCTCATCCTAGCTTTATGCACATTCGGAGAATGAAACAGCATACAATTAGATGTAATTAAAGGAAAGTATTTTTTTTAAAGGTATAAATCAAGAGAGGGAGAAAACAACTGATATCATCAAGTGTATTATCATATCTGTCACCAAGCATTATTTTCTTTTGTGGGTGGTTTTAATTCCTAGTGATTCCAATTTCTTCTTAAATTCTTTCTCTTAAAGAAGATATTTAGATTTTAACAAGTAAACTATTCAGTTCTTGAAGTTGTTTATGTTGATTAAGTGGAATCATAAGCTATGCATGCCTGTAATCCCAGCGACTTGGGGGGTTGAAACAGAAGGGTTGTGAGTTTGAAGTCAGCCTCAGTATTTTAGCAAGACCTATCTCCAAAAGAAGAGGGAGTATAGGGATGTCAGGATATAGATCAGTGGTAAAGTACCATTAAGTTTAGTCCCCAGTCCCCGCCCCCCGCAAAATCATAAACCAAATTTTTTATTAAAGATACTCTATCTCTATATCATAGTTGGTACAGAATATAGATGCAGGGTGAATAAACTGAGCTGAGCTGTATTAGTATTACTTTCCCTGGGTATAAATCAGTGTGTAAACACATCTGGTGAGTGAAAGAAAAATGAAACATTTTTCACCATCAAGATTAAGGGAATGTTATTTAACATTATGTGGCTTATATTGCTCCTTTCTGTTCCCTGTCCTTCTACCTTCGTATACCCACCAACCCATAAAGTGGTTAAGCCATTTTAATAGGATTAACCCAGTGGTCAATTCTCGTCATTTCATTGTTTTTTTTGTTTTTGTTTTTTGTTTTTTGAGCACCTGCTGTCCATTTGACTAAGAAACTAGAGGAAGACTTAGAGCTCAGTCACAGAACCTTCATTAGAAGGACTATACCAAGAAATGAGAGTGTTGTGATGAACATGAGTCTTCGGACCATTCTGTACTCCAGGTGTGCAGGATCGTTCTGGCTTGTAGTGAATTGTCCTAGCCATAACTTCCTGAAACAATTTAGTAGCACCAAGAACTCTAAAGTGCAGCAAAATATGTTTTAGATATTCTGAAATCAACTTGGCCTTTCTTCTTTAAAATTAGAAATCATGCTGACAAGTTGATGTACCTCTGATATTCCTGTGTCTGTATTATTTGGTTTTAGTTTTACTCTGTGTTTGAGAGAAATCACTGCATTTTTTAATTTTAATTGAGATCTTGATAGACATGTTTCAAATGTTTTTATCTAGATTGGAAAATGAGTGTGGGCTCAGATTCCTAGAACAATGATCCTGTGGTCTCTGTGGGCAAATATGATTGACCAGAGCTCTCAGAGAGTGGCAGATGCTGGTTGTAGCTCAGGCGAAGAAAGAGCTTTCCGATTTGTGATGGATGTGGGCTGCAGTGAAGTGATGCATGCCCTGTTTGAGGGAAGGAAGGTTTCAAAAGAGTATCTGAACTTGTACTTTTCTTTTCAGTCTTTGCTGACCCAGCCAATCCCCACAGAATAGCCCACTATAAAATACCACTGTTGTGGGAAGATGTGAGTGAGGGCCATGCTGGTGGGCCAACAGATCCTCTCAAGGATTGAGTTCTCAGTGGGGGCCAGGGAGTGTATGCGCATGTATGCCTGTCTGTCAGGGAAAACCAGTGAATTACAGTGCCGATGAACAGTAGTTCATGGGCACTCAGCAGTAGAAATCAGTAGGCTGTGGTAATAGGCCTCATTAAATATACTTACATGTTTCCTAGCTATTCATGGAAACTTTTACCTTCTAGATTTAAAAGCATGTGTTTTTTATTGAAGAACAGAAGAAGCCAGATGTCCCTGAAGACTTTTGTAAAGCATTGTAATGAGAAATTTACCCTAGATTGAGTAGCTGTTAACTTAATATTTTAGAGGTTTTGTCCATATTTAATAACTTGGATTCCATAAAACTAAGATTAAAGATGCCTTTTTATTTACCAAAAGCTATTTAATTTTCTCCTTGATTAAAAAATTGTAGCTTTTTAGATGAGTTCAATCAGGCAATTAAAGATCAGAGCTTTTAAGTTCAGCTAAGGCAATTAAGTAGGTAATATACTTGTTTATACGCTTTTGCTATATGAGCTTGTTGCTGTACCTTCTTAAAAGCACATATACTCATTTTTGCTTCCTCTAATTGATGATGGGAATTCTAGCTGAATATGTGTCACATTGTCAAATCAAAGACAGGTCCTTTTTCAAGAAGTGGGAGAGCCTGGTCAGGCTTTGTGAGAGGACAGACAGGGAAAAGAAGATGGTGAGATAAAATACTGACAAGTCATCTAAGCTTCTCCTTTGTCTTGGTCAATGTACCTGGGTTCTCCTCTGAGTGTTGGTTTGTGATGCTGCCCCCCAAAACCAGCATAGCAAGAAAAAAGGAGACACTGATTTATACTTATGAGCCCAAATTTTTAAAAATTAAGAATGGAAAGCTGGGGTTGTGGCTCAGCGGTACAGTGCTCACCTAGCAGGCGCAGAGCACTGGGTTTGATCCTCAGCACCACATAAAAATAAAATAAAGGTATTGTGTCCAACTAAAAACAAAATATTTTAAAAAAAGAATGGAGATATGTTCAATTACCTAACATAAAAAGAGAACAAACTCTTTCTTACAAATAAATGGTTTCCTTGGAATGCCAAATTCATTCCCGAATTTTTATCTATAGAAAATGTACATAGAAATAGAATATTGTAGAACTTACAAAATATAGCTAATGACTTCCAAACAAATTGTTGAGAATCTGGAGTCTTTCCCTTAGTGTATCCAGTGAAGACCATAGAATGAAATCTGAGCAGTAATCAGTGACAGAGCACCATCCCATGAGGCTTGTTAGTGTGGCCAGAGTTTATTTGGTAGTGTTTTATGTCAACTGGGAGTTGTTGGGAATTCAAATACAGTAGTCACTATTCATAGTGGGTCATCATATATTATATTTAGTCAGTTGTTACTATTTTTTATTTTCCTCTTTAATATTTGGCTGAGATTATATGTGTAAGAGTACTTTATAGCCTATCAAATACTCATATGCTTTTATTAAAATTTTGAATTGATCACTTTATTCTGTTAATAAGGCTACCCCACTCCAAAAACCAGCCAAGGAGAGAGTTTACTATACTTTATATTACCGGATCAAAAATTTTGTAAATCTTTTCTCTAAGATAAAGCAAACATATGATGATACCACAAGAGGACATAATTATTTCAAATGTTTGAAATTCCCACCAAGATTAACTACTATGGAAAAACTGTCCTTATCAGAAGGCATACGTGAGAGCCCTGTAAGCATAACATTGCTGACTGTGGGTAAAAGCAAAGAAAATGAACAGTGAGAAAGTCTATTAGGCCAGATCAGACACTACAGCAAACATTGCAGCTTAACTTCAAAACATACATCGCCACTAATGAGGTGAGAGCCCTGCATATTAATAAACCTGCAGCTGTAGTCATAGCCATCATTACCCACATCAAACACAAATACGAGTTTAACACCTATGCCATTTCTTTGGAAGATGTGAGAATGCCCTGGCAGTAACTGCTCTCTCTTTCCCTGAGGATAAAAAATAGAAATGGAATGGTAATGAGAATAGAACTTAGATTAAGAAAATATAACTGGTAATCATTCTGGGGTGATCTTACACAGAGAGAGAAGTTTATAAAAAGAGAAAAACCTAGATAGTTGGTGTCCCAGGATTTGTGTATTTGTGTGTGTGTGTGTGTGTGTGTGTGTGTGTGTGTGTAGCGTTTCATTAACTTTCTCTAATAGGAAAACCTTAAAAGTATTTTTGCAGAAATTCTAGAGATGAATGCGGTCCAAAGAGATCTGTGTAGAAAAACTAAGTCTTATAGGTTCTACTCCTAGCTTTTTATTCTGCTCATGAATCTGGCCTCATGCTGGTCTTCCACCCAGTCTTACCTTATATGCAAAAGCCAGTATGGTTAGCTTACTCATTCAGCAGTTATTTATTTTATACCTACTATGATCCAGGCACTGGCCTAAGTACTTGGAATACTTCAGTATATAAGACACAAGATTTCTATATTCATGGAACTTATATTCTAGCAGGGGTACATGAGATAGGGAATAATCCAAAAGCAAAACCACAGTAAGCATGTGTTAGAAGGTAGGTAGTTACACGGAGAAAAGAAAAAGTAGGTGAAGTACATGGAGGCAAAGGGGAGGGTGCAATATTAATCAAAGTAGTCCTCCTGGAGAAAATGGCCTTAGAGTGGCCTTGAAGGAGTGGAACTTGTCAAGATGACATGTGTGGGAACAGTTAGAGCAGAAGCTAAAGATGGGCATGTGCATAGAGCACTCGGAGGCTGGCAGAGGCCAGTGCATCTGAAGCCAAGTATAGGGGGACAAGGGTAGAATCAGCTGTTAGGAAACTGTTTTGGCACTCAAATGATTTTCTGGATCAGGGAGATGGTGGCAGATTCCAGCTATACCATGTAATTCCACTTATGTGACATTCTGAAAAAGGCATATTTATAAGGACAGAAAATGTATCAGTAGTTGATATACATTAGAGGGCAGAGGAAGGATTGGTTGGCTATAAAGGTACAAGGGAGCCTTTGGGGCTGTTGGAAATATTCTACATCTTGATTCTAGTGGTGGTTACGTGACTATCTATTTGTTGGAACACAAGTATCTATATTTGTATCTAATTTTAAAAGGGTGACTTTAAAATTAGATACAGATATTATGCCTCAGAAAATCAGTTTTAAAGAGAAAGCCTTTTTTAGATGCTCTACTTTAAAAAGAAATTTCACCTCTTAAAACACTATTATTCTTTCAAAGGGTCTTGGCTATTCTGTGATTCCATGGCTCCTGGCAAATCCTACCTAGGTTTAGTCTAATAATCCAATAGCTTAAAACCAAGCAGACAGACAAAGCAGAATAACTCCTCATGATTTAAAGAGCATCTACAATGCCAGATGCCAGAAAGAACAGAAGGCTAGGGGAAAGGATGGCAGATAAAGGGTAACAGGGAGAAAAAATTAGAAGTTGCAATTGTCATTGGCACAATTCGGAGCATCTGGAAATTGGACAAAGTTTGCTTTTCCTTCAGTAAGTCACATACACCCCATCCCCAAGATATTACTAAGAACTGCAAGTGTGCAGCACTGACCTGGCCTGTTGGGCAATTTTTAAGGTTCAGTTTCTAAGAAGGAATAAAACTTTGCTTGTCATTCCCACTTCAGTCCTGCTGACTGGCTTCCATGCTGGGTGAGCCTGGACAGGCAGGTCTCTGCTGTTCTCTGCATCTTAGTTGGCTCATGCATATGTACAGGAGAGGGGCTAGATGACCACTCAGGTTCCTTCACAAACCAGGGTTCTGGGCTTGGGGATGTCAGGACTGAAGGAAGTGTGATGGGTTGACGAGGTAGAGATACAGAGTAAATGACATACAGGAAAAGAAAGAGAAAAGGTGAGAAATGCTGAAAGGATGAAAATAATAATAATAATAATAAATATTTGTCAAGCACTTACTCTTTACTGGTCACTGAGTGCTTAATGTGTACAAACTATTTAAAAGTGTTCCTTCAAAATAAGGAATTCTTGGGAATACAAAATATTTTTTTAGATGAAGTATAAACAAATAATGGAGAACTAAAGCAGTGTGGTTTAGCTGAGACAAAGGTTGCTTTCTAAGCCAGATTAATGGAATCAAATCAGAAGACATCTTTGAGAGAAAAAGTTTTTGAAGTATAAAGACACTGAAAATCAAGTATTATCCCTAATAAAGAATTATAAAAAGGATATGTAGAGTCACAACTTGGATGGAAAGCAAAAACATCCCTTTTAAAGGTCTTTTTTTTTTTTGGAAATAATTGTAGATCCACAGGAGGTTGACAAAATATGTTCGAGGAGGTCTGATTCAAGGGCATCCTTTTTAAAGAAGGAAATTTGGAAAAAAATTGAAGGCTGATAATCCAAAGGAGTGTAGGCAGGTAAATGTTATATATCTGCTATTGCCTTTCAAATGAAATCAGTGTGAATTATAAAGTTAAAAAAACACTATAAGAATGTTCATACCATATCTAAAAAGTATGCACTAAAAGAAAAGAGATGGTAGAAGTGAAAATTTTGAATATCTTAGGAAAGAAATTTTGATGTCAAGGTGGTAGATTATAGGAACACGTCTTAAGTTGAGATTTGTGGCAGAACTCAATTAGGGAAATGATCCTTTGCTGGATAAGGTCATTCTTTAATGAAAGATGTTGGAAAGCATTAAGTACCAATAGAAAATTAACCTAATTAACTTTAAGTAATTTATGATGAAATGTAGTTTACACAAAACTTGCATAACAAATCTCTTTTGCAGAAATCTATATAGTTTGTGCTTAACTGTGGATTATAGTAAGTTTTGAAATAATCTAAGCTATATTTTTGCTTTCTGGAAGATCAGACAGTTTTTTAAAGGACTGGTTAGTGTTTAAGCAATCCAAGTCAATTTAAAGGAGTCATCCCCTGTTGGTTTTATGTTACACTGGGAAATGCTGAGAGGTCTGGGTACAGGGAATATCTTTCCCTGAGCTCAGGAACTGCTTAGTCAGATGGATCTGGAAGGGGGAGTTTGTGTTAAGCAAGTATTAGTGGTGAGAGTCCCAATTGCACCTTAGCTCCTGTTTAAAAATGCTTTGGATATTGTCCTTTAAATGCAAATATTACATGACAGTGTTAGAGTAGATCATAAGTCATGAATATTTATGTTTTTGAAAAAAAAATAAAATGGCTTAGCCCATGAACTGAGGTAAACAGACTAGTTGAATGAATCTGGGTTGTTGGTTTTTCTGCAGCTCCGACTAGCCACACAAATGAACCCCTCTAGAAATTAAACCTCCTTCCCCGTGTTGGTTATTCGCTCTCATTGCCTCAGGTGGTCGCTGGGAATTTCTGTATGTGGGGTAATGATTTTCAAAAGGACAAGAAACCCTATTCATCATTACTTAAAATTGTTCTTTTAAATGAGTATGTGCCTAAAATATATAAAACATTCTCAAAACTCAACATTAAAATAACCCAATCCAATTTGCAGTGGACAGAAGCCATGGAGACATTGTCCTGAAGAGGATCTACAGATAGTACATAAGCTTATGAGAAGATATGCAGCATCATTAGCCTTTAGGGTAATGCAAATTACAGCCACCATAAGCTATTACTAAACACCTATCAGAATAGCTAATATAATAGTGGCAACACCAAGTACTGGTGAGGATGCAGAGAAATCAGACCACTAATACATTGCTGGTAGGAATGAAAGATGATAGAGCCCCACAGTTGGCATTTCCTACAAAACTAAACATGCAGCTATTCATATGACCCGGCAGTCGCACTTCTAGACATTTATGTCAGAGGTATGACCTGTGTACAAATGTTTATAGTAGCTTTATTCATATCACCTCCAAACTGGAAACAACCCAAATGTCCTTAAGCAGGCGAATGGTTAAGCCAGCTGCAGTGCACTCTACCAGCCAATGCTACTCAGCAGTAGAAGAAAACTAGAAAACTAACACAGAACCTGTATGAGTCACCAGAGGATTGTGCTGAGTGAAAAAGCCAGTCACAAAGGCTGTGTCCCATATAGTTCCATTATATAGAATTCTTGAGTTGATAAAATTATAAAACGGAAGGTGGATTTGTGGTTGTCAGGGCCTAATAAGGGAATGGAGGATCGGATGGAAGTGGGTATGGCTATAAAAAGGCTTGAAGAGGGATCATTATTGTCACAGAAATGTTCCCTATCTTGATTTCAGTGTCAGTATCTGGTAATGCTATTCTACTATAGTTTTACAGAATGTAGACATTAGAGGAAACTGAATAGAAGATGAGCATTATGTCTCTGTGTTATTTCTTACAACAGCATCTGAATTTACAGTTATCTTTAAAAGTTTAATATAAAAACATGTATAGCAATATATAAACATAAAGACACAGCAATGTGTAGAAAGAAATATCTTTGTGCATATGAGAGAGAAAAGGAATATCTTTCTGCATTTCCTGTATGCAAGTGGAATCCTTATTCAGAGAAGGTGGTCCTAGACTTAGTTTTTCTCTTTCATATGCATCTGTGATAGGATCTGATCAAGATAGAATCATCCATTTTGGGACACTGAGAGAGTAAGGAACCCAAGGGAAATTACCATACTACCCAATTCCCCCTCTGTTCTGAAAATGAGTATTGGTGGAAACCTTAGAAGAGACAGAAACAAAGAGATTATATGCTATACAAGGAAGAAATGCAAATGGGAGAGGGAGGTTAGTCCCCCAATACTTTTGCCTAAAATTCTTCTGCCTCTGTAGTGAGTGAGACTTAAAGTAAATCATGTGATTGTTTTGTGTTTTGGCCCTCATTGTGTTTGACTCACTTTATGCTGTCCACTCTGGTGAGCCCTTGTCCAACTCATAGCATGATGAACTTGTTATGGATGAATGTCTGACTCATCAAGCCCCACAGACAGATCTGATTATGGCTTCATGCCAGAGGCAAACCTGAATTTTAGGATTGATCAAAGGGAAGGGAACCCTACCTGTGTGATGGATGATAGGGTCATTTTTACCAGTAGAAGATGGAGGCCACAGTGAATTTATGGCACCGATTGTTTGCCAATGCTTATTTGTGGGATGAAAAAATTGCATCATCGGGCTGGGGTTGTGGCTCAGTGGTAGAGCACTTGCCTCGAATGTGTGAAGCACTGAGTTCGATTCTCAATACCACATATAAATAAAAAATAAAGGTCCATCAACAACTAAAATGAATAAAATAAATAAAAAATTTTTTAAAAATTACATCATAATTTTCCGGGGATAATATTTTTCACCTTCAGTATGGCATAATTGGAAGCCATCCTTTATTCTCTTTTCTAGTATAAAAGCTTTATCCTCAAAGGATTCTGCCAAGTAGCATGGACAGGCAACACTAGCAATTGGACTGCTCCACGTCGTCTCTTTCTCCAGAGGTGTGATTAAGGGTGATCAGCAATGCGAAAATCAAATGCAGACTTTCACTGTTGGAGGATTAAGTTTCTTCTGGATTGAGGTTGATAATTATAATAGTTTAATATTTGTTATTAATATTGTCATTTGTTGAGTATCCCCTGTGTGCTACTGAGTCAGATCTTTTCTGTATATAATTTTGTTTAATCTTTATGATAACCTTGTAGGGAAGGTATCACTGTATCTCCATTTACTAGATGAGGAATTGAGGTTTAAAGAGGCAGTAAGCACTTAGTTACTCAATGGAAGAGCGCCCCTGGGGATCAGACCTAGGTTTGTTTAAGTTCTGTTTCTTCCTCTTAATTCGTCTCAGCTACCTGACCTTGGGTCATTGTCTTAACTTATTTGAGGTCATAGTGTTGTACCTGGGACGCAGCAAGTATTAATAGTTCAGACAGTTGTTTCCCAAGAATAGAAGCAAGAGATTGAGAGAGAACAGTTAGAAGCTCCCAAACTTCCCCCTATATCTCCTTTTCTTAGAGAGAACATTAGCTTGTGAGAAGTAGAAAGAACCTAAAGTAAAATCAGTTCATCTGAGACCTTCCCAGGTTTACCGAATTATTCAATGCCAAAGCATAGACAATCATCCAGCCTGCTAGTTCAAATGAGATTTATCTCATAATGCAGTCTGTTAAAGCTTAAGAGGTACAGCCAGAACCTCTGGTTGTGTGGCCTTGGAAAATTAATTTTATTAATTTAAGCTTCAATACCAGGTTAATAATAATACCAATCTCAAGGGTTACAATGAGAATTAAAGGAAATAACGCATGCTAATAATGGCTTAGCCCATTCCTGGCACATAGCAAGGGCCAAGTAAGTATCATCTATTTTGATTATTGTTATTTAATTAAAACAATTTACCAGACTTGGTCCTCTGAACATGCCGCTCAAAGTCCAGTCTATAATCTTACACTGTATTTCTGCATTTAATTAATTCCTTTTTTTTTCTTTTTTCTTTTTTGGCTGAGCAGCATTTCAGTCTATAGGAATCTTACAATCAGTGGTATCTTGGGCTTGGGGAAGTAGGTTGTTCCAGAGTGAGAGCAGAATGAAGGTTTCTTCTGATTCTCAGGAACTCATTCCTCCACCCCTGGGGTTTCTCAAACACTGACAAGAATATGTACACATTACAGATAAATCTAAGATTCACCACTTTAGAAAGAAATCTCTTTTCCTTACTGTGGAAGAGTGAGAGAAGGAAGAATTGGGATGGCAGGCCTTTTTGTCCTTGATATTAGCCTGCTAAGTGCCCCCTTTTCATCATGTGGAAAAGGGAAGCCATGTATGTTGCCTCCATTATGAACTGAATCATGAGACTCTAGACACTAACTGCCATTTAGGATGGCTAATTAGGCTGCTTAATTTTATTTAAGGCTTTTGCAAGAATATTTGGATGACCTACCCTTTATTATGTGATGGAGTGATTAGAATAACTTTTATATTGCATTGTGGTTTTCTCTTAAGTGCATTCCTGTTGTGCACAGATGAATTTGTAATGCAGAATATCAGCATAGTCTATATTTAATTGTACCTGCTGTTCTCATTCATTAGAATGTGGTCCCCAAGAAATAACTACATAGATATATTGGTTGTTGTCTTTTCACAAGACAATTAAACATAATGAAAGAGTATTGCTGAAGCGCCCTGGCACAGTGCTAGGAGAGGTACTAAGAGTGGAGTCCTGCGTTCTCTGGCTCCTCCTGAACTGAGAGTAGCTTCTTGGCATACAAGCAAGCAATGCAATCGCTTAATAGAGGGAAGAAGTTGAAGAGAAGTTTATTTTTGCTTCCAATATCACCCCACAACAGAGCCACGTTCCACATTTTAAAACTCAACTCATGTTTTCTTAAGAATTGTACCATGCCTGCTTCTAAGAGCATTCGGTGAGGCTTACACCTCAAAGAACCAAGTAAATTAAATATTTTAAACATAAAGGAAAACAGAGAGGAGAAGGGAGAAGTAGGAGATGTCACCAGCATCTGATGTGAATATACCATGCCAAAAGGAGTCTTCAATTTGTATGGTTTTCTTTTTCTGACAGAAAAAACACCTAGTATATACAAAAACACCTACTATATCCTTTAGAACCAGTCTTATCAGAAAGTTGATTTGCAAGCCCCTATTCAGAATGCACTGGGTAACTCTTAACTGTAGTTTTGTGAACAAGCTTTTATTTATCTGTTTTGAACAGCCCTCTCGGCTCCCAGCCAAATCCTGTCTGAGGGTAACTCCCACCCTGACCCCTGATTATGTTGGGGGCAGAGGCTGGGCAGTGGGCGGAGAAGCTCTTTGTGGAGAGCTGCTGAAAGCATGAGCTCTTGAGGGCTCTGGCCTTTATTCACAAGCTTGAGCTTGATGCTGTTTGTGTGGACTGTTTAATGGCTAATTGATGCAGCATGTGTAAAGATATAGTTTCCTGCATGAGGCAGTTATGGGTGGCAACATGAGTTGTCTCAACATGATACCAATTTCCACAGTCAATTTGGTCAATTCAGTGGAAGGAAGGAAAAAAAAAAAAGACAGTCCAGCCTAAAAATCAGTCAGAACAGTTACTGGAGGTTATTAAGACAACCTGGTTGGCTGACTGAGTTTTTCATGTTTGAACCTATGGTTTGTATTTTGTAGGCATAGCCTTTGCCATTTGGGGAAATAATCATAAATACACAAAAGTGGCATTTTAAAGTTAGTATCTTGGGCTGGGGATGTGGCTCAAGCGGTAGCGCGCTCGCCTGGCATGCGTGCGGCCCGGGTTCGATCCTCAGCACCACATACCAACAAAGATGTTGTGTCCGCCAAAAACTGAAAAATAAATGTTAAAATTCTCTCTTTAAAAAAAAAAATAAATAAATAAAGTTAGTATCTTTCTTTAAATATCTGTAATCACAAATTTAGACCTTCTAATACATACCAGTTTTGAGAGGATAACTGTGTGTGTGTGTGTGTATGTGTGTTGTAATATTATTAGGTTATATAAGAAGCTGATGTTTCATACTTTGTCATAAATAGAATAGAAAAGTGATCACCATGGTCACAAAGCACCCACAAAACTATGGCTTATCAGTTAGTCTTTTGGTAATAAATAATGTTTATGATAAATCAGGTTGCATCTTCAGGCTATTTTTTAAAAACAGCTTTATTAATGATATGCAACTTATATGCCATAAAAGTCATCCATTTTAAATATATGATTCAGTAGTTTTGAGTAAATTTGTAGAGTTGTACAATCATCACCGTAATCTAGTTCTGGAACATTTACATCACCCAAAAAAGGAGATCTCATACCCATTGTCAGGAAATCCCTACTCTTGTCCCAGGCCCCTGTCCCCGGACCCAGGGAACACTAATCTGTTTTCTAACTACAGATTTGCCCTTTCTGGACATTCTATGTAAGCAGAATCATGCAATATGAAGCCTTGTGCTTCTTCAGGTAGCACGATATTTTTGAGGTTGATATATATTGTAGTATATCAGTAGACCATTCATTTTTATTGCTGGATAGAGATATGTCACATTTTGTCTATTCATTTATAGACAAATAATGCTGATATTCACATGTAAGTTTTTATGTGATTCTATTTTCCTTTCTCTGGGGTAGATACCTAGGAGTGTAATTAGTATATTTCTTTAAATATTTGTAACCACAGACAATCCAATAGATATTAGTTTTGAGAAGTAACCATTTTGCCATTGATGTATACTATGTAATCAGTGTAATTAACTCTTTTTTTATACTTTGTTAAAGGTACAATAAGATAATGACCACTGGTGGGGTTGTAGCTCAGTGGTAGAGTGCTTACCTAGCATGTGTGAGGCACTGGGTTCAATTCTCAGCACCACACATAAATTTAAAAAAAAAAAAAAAAAGGTCCTCTGACAACTGAAACAAATATTTAAAAAAACAAAACAAAACAAAAGGTTATGACCACAAAGCCAATATGGCATTGTTACACCTAATTTTCATTTTTTGAGACTGGGGCCTTACTGGGTTGCCCAGGCTGACCTTGAATTCCTATGCTCAGTCTTCCTGCCTCAGTCTCCTGAGTAGCTGGCACTAAAGGCAAACACCTACCTAGCTTATTAAACATAGGGCTTGTGTTTAATTTTTAAAGACACTTTAAGATTGATTTTTGCAGTTGCAGGCTCCTATAGAAAATCACCTATTATCATCCTCAGCAAGGGACAGACCCTGTTTGTGGGCTCAACATTCTTCCAGCTCCCTGGTATTTTTCTGATCATCTTCTTAGCCCTTCACATCATTGGACAGAACTGCATCATAACCACCTATTATTCACTTGTACTACACTACTGCAACTCAGAGTCATTATATCATTAAAAAGCTCAGCTTACTGTGACATCCCACAGAAGGAGTGGGAAAACATTGTGACAAGAGATACTGGATGTGATTGGATAATTGTTAACTTTCGTGTTATCCCAGCTGAACAGCACTTTCCATTCTGGAAGAAGCCTCCCCTCAGTTGCAGCTAGTGTATTGAAAGTTAACCTCACTTAGCATTAGGGTCCAGTCAAATATATTAGAAGATCCAAAAAGGGTGGGAATCATTGTCATTTCCAGTTCTGCAAAATAATAGCTTATAGTATATCTTGTGTATTTAAGTATACAAAATGTTCTTTCCATTCATTTGGTTTATTCAACAGTTCATTGAGCACTAATTTGTGCCAGTTAGACTAAATACAGTCTCATTTAATTCTTGTAACCACTTTGTCAATGTAGGAAGATAAGATATCTGGATATAGTAAGATATAATCAGATGTCAATATATCATATATAAGATTGGGTTTTATCTGATTTACCGGCACTGGTAAGGTAGTTTTTCAGTGAGAGTTCAAGGTTGTTTTGAGAATTAAGTCAGACTGTGCTGAGCACTAAGCATGTGAGCATGGGTGGGTGTATGTATATACACACATGTGCTCAGAGGCTTGAACAGTTTGTCTAGTGTCACAGTCAATCTTGGATTAAGTCCATAGGCCATTTCCCATGATATTATCTGACCAACAAGAACCTATTCTAACTCCTGTAAAAACTACTCTGCAGAGAATGACTATTTTCTTTCTAAAAAGAAAGATGATGAGGAATGTCATTAAAAATGGGTCACTTTGCATTGTATTTTTGTCTCTTTCTCCAACACAATATTGACCTAGTAGCCAAGATGAATTAAAACCAAACTTCAAATTAAGGAACACCAAAACATGACTGTTCCATTCTTAGTGCTAAAGGGAATGAAAGTTAATTTGGTTTTTCAGTAAAGGCTTATGTCTTGCAAAAGAAGAAGCATATTTCTCTTTAGTGGTGTGAAAGGACCTATAATTCCTGGCTTCTACATACCTCATTTGTATTTTCTTTGAGAAAATGTGTTTCAGTTAAAATCAATGCCCTACTATTCATTTAAGCTCCCTTGCCTTCAATAAAACTAATTGATAAACCCTAATAATTAATGGCCTGATTAAACCACAATGACTTACATCTGCCCTGATGATTCCCATTTATAATCAGTCACTTTAATGACTCATCTTTTCTGCGCTTTGCTTACAGAAGAAAGGCTATGATGTTTTAAGTGAGCTGAATGTAAAGCTGTATGCCTTCAATTGCTATTTGTTTTCCATAACTTGATACAGCATTAAAATAAGCATAGATATAACTACTTCCTTAAAAGTAATCTTTCTGCCTAATCAGATGTGCTATTGTCTATGGCTTTGAAAAGCAAACAAACAAACAAAAAAATCATATCATTTTAGCAATCCTGGAGCTATTCTTGAGAGTTTTAGAATTTGCATGTTTTAAATGAAACTTGAAGTAGTCAGTGTGGTGGCTTCATACCTCAGATATCATGTGGAATATTATATTGGAGGAACAAGCAGAATTTAAATTAAGGGAACTGTGCTTAGTCCAACATTTAAAGGGATTCACTTTGCTTTCAATTCTGCCTGGTGAATTCAGATTTAGCTTAACTATATAAAGTTCTAATATAATTTATATTCCATTTACCTCAAAAAGGATTTAAGTGACTTATGAGATCAAAACAATGAGCAAGAGACAAAATAAAATTTTAAATGAAGGGATATTTCCACTTCTACCTATGGAGGAAACACTACTATGAGACTTGCCTTCTGCCAACAATTAGGAAACTGAACAGCATGTATGAAACAACTGTCTTCAGACATTAGGCAGTAAGCAGTGTGGGAATCTCTGGGAAGCAAGTAAGATGAGCCTGTTTTCAGCCTTTCCACCTGTAAACCCACTCAGAGCCCAGACATCTTACTGAGCTAAAGAGACAGAGTTTGGAGTTTAGAGTCCAGAATGGCTAGCCTTCACAGGGAGAGTCTTAGAGAGAGTCAGTAGTTATGCAAAGAAAGAATTCTAGAAGTGGTGTAGGAGTGTCCTTGAATCTTTGACAGAGTGGTAATCTCTATTCATAGTGTAAAACCTTACAAAACTAGACAAAAAGCTACTATTCAGGTAAGAAAATTTCTGGGGAATTGTAATTGTTGAGAATCTTCTATTTTCAACCACCCTATGTGGCGGGTTCTCACCAATTACATTGGAACATTCAGGAGAAACATTAGAGGGAGTATGCCTTAGTAGTGAGGTTAAACTAGAATAGAAATTATTCTAGATTCTCCATAAATCAAAGTCTAAAATAAGCCTTAAAATGATTCAGCTATCTGCATGTTACTTAATTATATTGGTAGTATCAAGGCCAACACTTTTAAAAGAATTAAGCAAAATTCAGTATTCAATAATATAAGATTCACATTATCTGGCATCCAAATAAAAGAACTTTTTTTTTTATTATGGATGAAAGACCATAATAAGGAGAAAAGCTAGTTGGTAGAAACAAACCACCCACCTACACACCAGAGATAATGGGCTTTGGAGTAATTACAAAAGTTATAAATATGCTCAAGGAATTCAAAGAAAACATGAGCACAATGAGGAGAGAAATGGATGATGTAAAAGACAATGAAGTGGAACATATAGAAATGAAAAATAAAAATGGAATATCTGAAATAAAATTCTACTTGATAGAATTCATAGTGGGTTACCAAAAAAATGATGATCTTGAAGTTAGAAATATAGAAATTATCCAAAATTAATATTAATATAGAATTCCCCTTTCTACTATTAGAGAAAAGAGATTTTTTTAAAAATCAGCCCAGCTGGGGTGACTTTTGAGACAATATCTAGAAGTCTAAAGTATATATGTAATTGAGTTTTGAAAGGAGAGAGAAAAGGTGGGGGTGAGGGGATGATTTAAATAAAATAATGGCCTAAATCTTTTTGAATTGGGTGAACTTAAGAATCTACAGCTATAAGTTCAAGATAAACATCCAATCACACCAAAGTATCTCAAAGTAAAAATTTTGAAAACCAGTGATTAAATAGAAAATATTTAAAATATTTAAAGAAAATACAACACATTAAAATATTAACAACAGCAGACTTCTTGCAGGAAGCAATGCAAGCCAGAAAATAATGGAAAGACATCTTTAAAGACATTGAACGAAAAAAGAGCTGTCAATCCAGAGTTCTGTCTATTCATTTATGTGCAGGTTATGGTTGCTTTTGTGCTACAGCAGGTGAACTTGAGTAGTTACAACAAACAATGATGATTTTCAAGTCCTCAAATACTTATTTATGGGTCTTTGCAGAAAAAATTTGCCAGCTTCTGGCTTAGAAGCCATTAGGAGAAATTAGTGAAATGCTGAGGCAGGTGGCGGGGGAGGCTCAACTGACCCAAAGAAGACAGGAAATGAAGAAAAAAGGAACAGTGAACACATGGGACAAATGGTCAGATGGTACATTTGAACTCAATCATATCAATAGTTATATCAAATATAAATGGAAGACTGGAGTTGTGGCTCAGTGGTAGAGCACTTGCCTAGCATGCATGAGGCACTGGGTTAGATTCCCAGCACTACATTTAAAATAAATAAATAAACAAAAAATAAATATAAATGAGTTAAGCACTCTAATTAAAAACACAAATGTCAAGACTGTTTAAAAAAAAGACCCAACTTTATACTGTTTTCAAGACTCTATTTTAAATATAATGATTTAAATATAATATTTAAAATGTATTTTAAATATAATAAATTTAAATAATGACAAATGTGTACTATCCAAACACTATTATCAGACTGATTAGAGCAAACGTAATAGCTTACAGTGGGATTTATAAAATAAGAGAAGATGACTAATCTATAATAGCAGAAATCTCAGTGATTGCCAGAGTCCTGAGGTCAGGATGTTGTTGACTGAAAAGAGACACAAAAAACTTTGGGGTGATAGAAATATTTCGTATTTTCATTGTGGTCACATGTATGTATACATCTGTCAGACTTGTAAAACTGCAAAAATGGTTGCACTAAAATTTATTTTTGAAAACAAAAAAAATGTTTATTTCAAAAAATAAAATGAAACAAGAAAAGAAATTTGAGATATCCTGAACATTTTAGAAGTTAAATCTGAGGAAAAAGTAGTGAGTTAGATAGGTCTTTTTAATTGCTGGCCTGAAGACCAGATTTTATTGGATCCGTTTCTAACTTTGTAGATCTGGAGTAGAACTGAAAAAATAAAAACAAAAACTATATTTTTTTAAAAGCACAGTCCTGCTTTGGAGCTATTTAGTTGCATAACTCTCATTATCTTTATTATAAGAATAATGCCAGTTGGTCAGAAGGAGCATCATATTTAGGCAATGGGCAAGCAACACTATGATCCTGAACTCTCTCATGAGCAATATTTTTGGTCAAAGAATATACCACCAACTTCTTGATCAGCATGCTCCTGGAGGCCAGAGACAGGGTCTTCTTGTTTCTCCCCACAGTACCTAAAACCATTATCTGATATATGTATCATAAAGCATCAATAAATATTTATTGAATGAGTATTTTTGAATGGGATGTGGACTCATCTCAGAATGAAGAATGTCCTTTAGAAATATTTTCATTCTGAAGTGTATTCCATTAAGTGTCAAAGACGCAATTCCTTTTCAGGTCAAATTCATTCCTTGTCTGGGTATGTTAGCCCATCTCTTCAGTACAGATGACATTCCTTAACCATTTGCTCAAAAAATATTGTTTCCTGTATATCCCAGATGCCACTCTAGAAAAACATAAAGCAGATCAAGTGTGCATTCATGGAGCTTCCCCTCAAGAGAAAATGACCAGTAATTAACAGACTTATGTGTAGAGATACCGGGTGTTGATAAATGGTAAATGTTAAGAGGGTTGAACTAGAGGCAAAGGGAAGGGGACATCAGGACCTGGAATGTGGCTGGTTAGGGAGGCTTCTCTTTAAAAGGGAACATTTGAGCAAAAAGGTCAAGGAACTGAAGGAGTAAGCAGTGTGTGTATGTGGGAGCAGAGTGTCCAGGGATGGATCCACAGGGTGGGAGTGTGCCTGGCAGGGAGGCCAGTGAGTTAAGAGAGTGAGGCAGAGGCAGAGGTAGGGCAGCGCGCGCAGGCCCTAGAGACCCAAGGAGGACTTCACACTTGCAATGAGTGGGGAAGTCATTGGAGGTTTTAGGCAGAGAAGGGTGTGGTCTCATTTAGGTTTTAAAGGGTTACTTGATTTGCTGCGTTGAACACAGACTATTGTAAAGCAAGTGTAAAAATAGGGAGACCAGTTCAGTAGGCTTGTGGAGGAATGAGTGCAGATGGTCTGGCAAAATATTTCCTCATAAGTTTTAAATTGGTTTTACAGTTCTACTCACTAGGCTTGAAAACCATTTTCCTTTAGCTAGTATTTTACTCAAATATAGCTTTAATTGCTATAGTCACAATGGTAATTATTCCCTAAATGTGATAAAATATATCACTTTTTGTAGGTTAGTTGATTACCAGTTGCTAATGCCTTACATTTGTAGAGTGTTTGGCAGTTTTAAAAGCAATTTTATATTCAGTGTCTCTTCTAACCCTCACAGTTCTTTAAGACTGATACACTATTCTCTTCTTAGAAACTAAAATATCACATGGTAAGTCCAAATTCATATGCCAAGTTTGTGGCAGAGTCCAAAAAAACTAAAACCCAGGTCTTCTGTCTGGCAGATTGAATCTACTGAATTTGTTTAAAGAATTATATTCAAATTATGCCTCAAGATATTACTGGGAACGAGAGCATTTATATTAGCAAATTTAATAAATTGTTTAAAAAACCATCAACCAGTGAGCAAGATACTATGCCCAGAAGGAATACGTTCTAAAATGTAGGAAGCATATTCCTACCCTACAAACTTACTCCTTGGAGTGACGATACCTGTAACAGATCATCTAGTAAAATGTGATATGCTCAGTTCCAAATAAATGGTAAGGACAGCAGATGGTACAACCATTCAAAGGAAGTCATGATTTTAGTGGCCTGAGAAAAAAGTCTAGCAGTTTGGTTTTTAGGGCAGCAGGGAGGCAGGTCCTTGAGATGAAGGATGGGCAGGATTCAAGTAGTCAGAAAATCTGAAGAAAGGGTTTATAAACCAGGGACTGGGAGGGAAATGATGAAAACAGCATGAACAAGGCTCAACAATGGCATTTTTACTTTGAGGCACAGTAAAGTTTGGTTTGAGAATGACTGGATGTCTAGTACTTTTATGTGTACTCCTACAAACAGGGGTGGAGAGAGGAATGTGCAAACACTATGCCGAGGCTTTTCTTAGAGCTGGATAGTACAGCTACTGCTGGACAAATACACTCGCCTTTGAGAATATAGTCTAGCAGTTTGGTTTTTTATTTTTTCTCTCTACTGATCAAGTGTGTGTCTCTAATTAAAGCTAAATATTTGCTTCTTTGAACATACCTTATGATTTCCATGTAGCTCCCTCTAGGAGCTCAAAATATTTGTTCATGATCTGTCTCCATCTGGTGTGGTAGCTTCAGAGTATGTTAGGATGTCAGTATGTAAGACAGCCCGTTGTCTAAAAGAAAAATACTCAAAAGTTGAGGGCCTATAATGAGAATTAGATTTGGAAAAGAAGACAAGGCTACATAGAATTTAAGATTTGTTTCAGTTTAGCAAACATGGATTGTGTGTGCTGTGGCTGTCTGTGATGTGCTGGGCTTACTACGGGGGCACACTGGAAAACATGACCCCATTCTTAAGGAGTAGGTGGGGTTATGCCCAGCATATTTAACTTCCTCCTTAAGGAAAGAAATGATGTAGTGAAAGTGGTATATTTAAGGTTTGGTATGACAGTGGTGTAAGAATGATATTGAAATCAGGAAAAGCTGGAAGTTGAGAGACCAGCTGATAAGAGAGTTTATGCCTATCCCAGCACATCAACTTGTTGTCAGAGTCCCCCCAGTGTGGTCACAGTGTGTGTCATCTGAAGAGCATACCACAGATACACGTTCTACAATTGACCCCACATCACTGAAATAGGATATCAACATAAAATAGTACTTTGCGCTCATGGTTTCCATCCATTTATTCACTCTTCCATTCAAAAAACATTTATTAAGCACTTATATATGCCTACCACTCTTCCAGGGGCTGAGGATACAGTAGTAAATAAAGGCAAAATCCGTGCCTTTGTGGAGTTTACATTCTAGTGTCAGGCCACACTGAGTAAGAAAATGCCAGCATATTGCCTATCACATAGTAAAGAGGGTTTAATAGTTATCAGGTACTGAGTTTGAAGTTGAAATTTGAATTAAATACCTACTCTTGGCAAGATACTGGCTGAGGTACCTTTTTGCAAAGTGGAGGGTTGGGGCAAATTAACTCATTCGTAAATAAATGTTGAAGTGTTATATCAAAAAAAAGTATGAATCTCTTGTTCAGATTTGAAGTAGTTACAGTTATACACTGTATTAAATATAACCAGTTGTCTGCCGTAGACCATTTTTGCCATTAAAGATGAAGTGTCAAAGCAGTTTCTGTGTACCATAAAAAGTGGTGTGCTCTTGTCTTGCTTGGATGGTTTTTGTGACCTCCCTGAATTCCAGAAAAGGCTCATTGTTGTTGGTGAGGCTGCTTCACAGAAACCCTTTGTGTCATGACTTACCACTGACTGCCTTGGTGAAAAGTATGTCAATCCTTTTGTTAAGTATAATAGCAGTCAAAAATGATGTCAGGGAAGAAAGGGATAAAATAAAGGCTGATGGGTACGGGTGCGTGCATGTGCACACATACACACATCTTTTACGTCAGTTTCTGAGCATTATCTGAAGTTGCATTTGTCATGGGAAACACAGGAAACAGCAACAGCACATTCATTTTCTCATTGTTTCCTTCGGATGTGACCTGTTACCAACAACATAGGAGTGATTTTTTTTTCTTTGTTGGCTTCCTTTCAACCTTACTACCAAAGATAGAAGGGATAGCTTGTTGGTTACACAATTTGAGTAAAGCTAATCATTTTTGTGCAGATTCTCGGCAAGAAAATTTATATATATAATATATAATCACACACACACACACGATCCTGAAAGACTGGGTATAGGATGATGGGTATATTTACTATTGTCAGAAGCCAAGATTTGATTTGACTTTCACTTGAAATAAACCCTTGCTTCTGTAGAAACCAGGAATGGGTAGAAGTGGGGAACCTTACGTTTTGCCTCCAAATAAAATGCTTGCATTAAATTTGTGATTCGAATTTTGGGTGAGCAGATGATGTCATTTTCTGCAGTGTGGTATGGTGTGTGTATGTGTGTGTGTGTGTGTGTGTGTGTGTGTGTGAGAGAGAGAGAGAGAGAGAGAGAGAGAGAGAGAGAGAGAGAGAAAGAGAATGCCTTTAAAAACCAGCAGCCCTGTGGATACAGAATGGGTTATGCAAGCTTTTCTGGTCTCTTTTAGATGTGAAGCCCTCCAACATGCTAGTAAACACAAGAGGCCAGGTCAAGCTGTGTGACTTTGGAGTGAGCACTCAGGTAGGTCTCTTTCCTCCCAGTGTACTCTCCCCTCTACAACATTCACTTTTTCTTTTCAATCTGCTGTCTGGGTTGAAAAATCACCTTGCTGCCAGACAAACAGAAACCGCATCCCTTCCTCGGCTGGGAGTGTGTTATTCATTTTTAATCTCTAAGCGAGTTTCCCTCATCAGAATATGATTGTTCATTGTTTAATGACAGTAAAAACTGCTGATATTGTAATTACTACTTACGAATAGCAAACTTCATTGATATGCAGCTTTGATATGAAAGCGTTTGGGCCAGACAAAAGGGAGGGCAGGGTGGAAGCTGTGCCTGGGGAGCCCAACTGGCCCACAATAAAAATTAATATTGGGAGCAACAATGGTGGAGGGCCATTACAATGTGCAGCACAAATTTTAATTAATTTCCATTTTGGGCCTCCCCTGAGAACCCCGGTGATAGTGACCCATGAGCGTGCTGTGATGTTGATTTGAATTGCAGCCACCTTTACTCCCAGCCAAACACGAAGACCAAAGCGAAGGTCATCGTTGTATTATGAGTTGTCAAAGTCTGTTATCCCTCCAGCGTATTTAGTGTTCATTTCATTCTAGTAATGCATGGGGCTTCATTCACATCTTGAGCCATCTGACTAAAAAATGAATGTGTTCAAATTCTACTTCAAATTGACTTTTTATATCAGGCGGGTTTGGGGTACTAAAGCGATAACGCATCCTGCTTAAGTGAATTGTTTAAGGTTATCTGCTATAAACTGGAATGCTGTGCTTGTTTAAATTGGAAATCACATTCAAAAGAAAGGAGAGATTTAATCATTTTTAATGCCTTTGTAGATAAATTTGTTCCCTTTTACATAATTTTTAGTTGATTTATAGGAATGATGATTGTAGGTTAAATGAGGAATAATTGCCCATTTTATTTCCACATTATCTTTATATTGTTCTAACAGACTGTTTTGTCTCATAGCTGGTGAATTCTATAGCCAAGACGTATGTTGGAACAAATGCTTATATGGCGGTAAGTAAACTTATGCAAAAATAACATTTAAAACCAAGATCTTTATCTTTATGTACTTGGTAATGTATAATTCTCGAATTAATTCCACAGCTTTAGCCTAGCAGATCATAAATTACAAAGTCAATCCAGGCAGGATCCAATTTTTAAATCTTTCCAAAATGCATGAGGGACTGCAGGGGAGCTATCAACTCATCTGACTCTGCTGACTTAACTAGTTGGTTTAAGTGTGAAATTGCTGAGTTTTGAAGTTTAATCCTACAGAAAAAAATGCACATTCTAGAATACTGGCTGCTTATCCATGTTGCTTACTTAATTAATCCTAAAATATGCCAAGATGTCAGTCAATAAGGTCGATTATTTTTTCCAGGAATACAGACATGCTTTGTCACCAGATCAAAATGAAATTACTGAGTTAGTTGAGTTTTACTTCTAGATCGCTGAATGTGAGGGTTAGCAGTCCAGTCTCTTTAGAACTTGTACCTATCTGTTTTGTTTAGATGTTGGATTCATGCCTGTTATAAGACAACTTTAAATTTGTAAAAATAAAAGGTAGGAGCACAGAGCTGTTTCAAAGATCAGTGTAGTTTGGCTCAGACCTGTTTTTCTTGCCTTTTAAGTAAGGGAAGTATTCATGTCCATAAAAATGTTTTAGTATATTGGTTTGGAGCTAAATTTTTGTTTTAACATTTTAGGATTAATTTTTTTTTTTTAATGAGAGCTCTGGATTTACTTAGGTTCTCCCTTTCAGTTCTGATCACTTAGGTTTATATATCATGTAGTGCAGAATTTTGGTATGGCTAGAACCATGGCGATTATGCTCAGTGTTCTTAGTTCATGTTATCTTTTCACGGGGGGCGGGGGAGAGATTGAATCCAGGGGTGTTTAACCACTGAATCACACCTCCAGCCCTTTTTATATTTTGTTTAGCGACAGAGTCTCACTAAGTTTCTTAGAGCCTCATTAAGTTGCAGAGACTGGCTTTGAACTTGCAGTCCTCCTGCCTGAGTCTCCCAATTTGCTGGAATTACATGCATGTGCCACCAAGCCCAACTCATATATTATCTTGATTAAAATTCTTTAATATGGGGGCTGGGGATGTGGCTCAAGCGGTGGCGCGCCCGTCTAGCATGCACGCGGCCCGGGGTTCGATCCTCAGCACCACATACCAACAAAGATGTTGTGTCTGCCGAAAACTAAGAAATAAAATGTTAAAATTCTCTCTCTCTCTCTCTCTCTCTCTCTCTCTCTCTCTCTCTCTCTCTCTCCTCACTCTCTCTTTAAAAAAAAAAAATTCTTTAATATGGATGGAACCCAGGATCTTATTCTCAAAACAATAGGGAGCATTTTTTTTCACTCAGATATCAGAACACTTTACTTTTGTTTTGCTTTGCATTGTTTTTAAAGAAAATTATTCCCTGTTATTTTTCTGAGTAATTTAAAGAAAAAAATGAATTCACCTATGAAGTCATCATATCTGGTTTTATAAAACTTTGTCTCTTTCCTGGCTACCCCAGGTTGGATGAAATTGGTGAACCACCTTTGTAGCTAACAAAGCCCTGCTGATGCTATAGTCTCAGTCTTTGAAAGAATATGAAACACTGTGATTAAAAAAAAAAAAAACTATAAATGAAACAACTTCTCAACTACCCATCATGTTCTTAGTAGCTTTAAATTGCTCAAATAATTAAATTGCATTATATTTGAATGTACAAATCCAGCTTACTGTTGTCTTTCCCAGGTGTACATTAAAGAAATTACTTTTTTCCTTTTTGTTTATGGATGAATGTGATGCGTCCATCTGTTAATTGAAAATGTGAGGATTAAAATTATGAAACGTTAGCTCAGGTTGGCAATGCTGAAATTGCTTTGCTTCTTGGGTGAGTGAATTCTAGTCATCAACTTTATAGTAAAAGCTATAAAAAGCAGAAGTTACCTAGGAAGAAAACAGAGATAACCTGAGAAGGAGAGCTGGGCTTAATTCAGTAGGTTCTCATTGGCCAAATACTTACTGAGATTGCATCAGATCACAAAGGCTGGGGGTGAGGAACATGGAAATAGCCTATATTACTCTAGTACAGGTATTAATCCCCACCTTGTATCTGCTGACAGTCTCCTGAGGAAGAAGGGCTGGTGTGGTTTTTGTTTGTTTGTTTGTTTGTTTGTTTGTTTGTTTTTTAACCACAACTGGATTCCATTTCAGCTGGTCCATTTTATCATTTTAAGTTCCACATGAGCAACTATGCAAAGAGTTAGCGAACTACACAGGTCATTGGCCTGTTTTGTAAATAAAGTTATTGGAATGTGGCCGCAGCCATTTGTTTTTATTTTGTATGTATTTGATATGGCTGCAGTGGCAGAGCTGAGGATTTGTGACAGTTGCAACAGAGAACATATAACCCACAAAGTGAAAAATATCTACTGTCTGTCCCTTTACAAAAAAAAAAAAAAATCACCAGTCCCCTGTCTATGTCAGTGAAAGTGTATCTGAGTCTGAGTACCTTCAGTTAATCACCCAGTGCTCACTGAGCACCTTCCATTCTGTCTGTCAGGTACTTTGGAACTACTTGGCAGTCCTCCTAAGATTTGGGCAACATAGGAAACATGACCTCATATATAGCAGCATTGTCTATGGCCTGACAAGGACTTAAGCTATTCTAACATACATTTAGAAAATAAGAGGGCATGTAATGTACAGATTTGAGGATTCAAACAGGATGCAAAAAGGGCACTTAGAACTAAGATCACTGAGGAAAGATAAGCAAAGACTCAGAAACAGAAGGCAGCATGGAATCTGTGGGGGTGGGAGGTGGGGTAGAGGACAAATAATAAATTGTGGGAATGTATAATTAGAGGTCATCTGATGTAATGATGGAATGCCCTCCATTTCCCTCACTTTGTATTCATGTATACTTCTGTATGGTGGTAATAACATTATTAATAATAGCTAGCACTTAATTAGCACTATGTGCCAATCATTCTTCTAAGCTCTTGCATGTTAACTCTTTAAATCCTCACATCAACCCTATTAAGTAATAAGATTATCATTTTCATTTTACAGATGAAGAAATTGAAGCGAGAGAAGTTATGTGACTTACCCAAGTTCACACAGCTAATAAGTGGCAGTTAGAATTCATAGCTAAGTGATCTGCCTCTAGAGGCTAACTTTTAATTGCTGTGCCTCTCAACATTTCAAAATGTTTTCAAAATGTCTCTCTCTCCAATCTATATTATGAACTTCACAGGGGCAGAGTTTATTCTTTTCACCCTCTCTACCTGTCCTTCACACAATGTCCAATGAATGAGTTAGTTCATGACAGCTGTAATCTAGAAGTATCTTGTTCCCTAATAACAAGATGAGAGCACCCAACTTTTTGTATTAAAAATCTTATTTACATATTAAAGTATTTGAAGACCCCCGATTGTTTAAATACAACCAGGTAGACCACTCAAATGTTTAAAAGAAAATAAATCAGAAAGAAATAGCTCTGAATGTTCAAACAGTATCACTTTATTCTCCTATACCCTTGAGGGTAAGATACAAGAAAAATAACAATAGGAAAAAGGAAGACTTCTCTAACATCCTAAGTCATCTAAACAACAACTCTAACTGTGTTAAGCAGCAGAGCTTGTGGGAGGTTTTGAAAGTCATCATGATCAACCTCCCCACTGACCGTGAGGAGTTGGAGACAGAGACCTGCAAAGTGAAATGTTCTGATCAAGGAAACATGCTTTTTAAGGGACAGATAATGTAGGTTCAACAGACTCTTTCATGCAAAGCATGAAAGATTTGCAACTACGTTTTAACAGTATTTCATCCAGAAGGATATCAGAGGAATCTAGAAGCTTTGGAAGTTATATTAAGTAAAACTATTTCCCAGAAATTCTAATTACTAAAAATTTATTCTAATCTTAAGACAAAAGTACCTAAATTTTAACAAACTATTCTGTAGTCATTGAAATGTGATATTATTAGTATTTTGAAATTTAAAAAAAAAAAAAGTCACACAAATGCTTATTCTTTGGAATCAGAAAATAAGTCTATTTTCTATATGACTATTCTTATATCCTGAATCCCCCCCACAACCACTGTTCAGGCTGTTCCCATCCTTAGAAATATCTTTACCTGGAATAAAACCTATAAAGATCATGTACTCTGACTCAGGTGGCCATGCTCATGTCGTGACAGGAAGGGTAGGAGTGACAATTAGGAAAAAGCTAGCATTTACTGAGGGTTCCCAGATGGCACAAACTGAATCAAGCATGTTACGTGGATTCATTAATCCTCACACGACCCCACAGTAGAGAGCTGTTGTTATCATCTCCACTTCACAGAGAACCAAAGGTGAAATAACTTTAAGCCCAAGGTCTCGGAGCAGCACGTAGTGAGAGGCAAGATTTAATTAGGGCAGCAGCTTCAGGTTTCAATGGATGGCAGGTTAGGTTACTTGGATCAACTCTTCTGTTCAAAATGGCTAGTTTAAAAAAAAAAATTAAACCATCTCAGATGCACTGAAGAGCTAAATGTACAGGAATTATCGGGACAATTTTTGAGTAAAATCTCACAACAGAGAGGAATGTAGAATGTCAGAGCGCTAGAGCTGTTTATTCCTGAGGGCCTTCACCTTACCACACTCGGTAAAGGCAGTGGTCAGGCTTCAGGGCCCACCTAAGACTGAAGGTCTCAGGAGATCTTCCCCAGAGATCCTCCCCATTTTCATGCTGAAGAGGGTCACCATCGGTGATCTAAAGCTGTTCCTCCTCTCTAACCCCAGGGAACTGAAAAAGAGGCCTTTCAGAGAGAAGCAGAGAAGCAGGAGAAGAAAGAAAAATGGAAAAGGTGGGGTCAGTACTGGAATGTTGTATTGTAAGCAGAGTTATGGAACTAGTTAACTGGTTAAATGCCCAGTCACAGAGTGGCTAGGGGGAGGAGTGTGAGTTCCAGCTTAAAGCCACCGTCCTAGAAGAGCCATTGTAAATTTGCATCTTAGATCATCACCATGCCTTGCTCTTCTCAGGAACAAGCCAAGGTTTTTGTTTTGTTTTGTTTGCTCTTTACTTCAGCCTCAGTACAGAGGTGCTTCTCAGGAAGTCATCTTATCACTTAGCTTTTTACACTGTTGACAGCTGTCATGTGAGAAGGTAACCGCAGCCTTAGCTTTTTAACTGCAAAATATCCATCACAGATCCTCTGTCAGCCGTGTTGTACATGGTGGCAGGTTTTGTTTTGAGAGAAGAGGACAGTTCAGACCGCCTTGGTTCAAGTGTGAGACCAAGGACTGGGCGTGTAGGGCAGTGGTTGAGCATTTGCCTGGTATGCACGAGATCCTGCATTCAGTCCCCAGAACCACAAAAATATAATGAATAAATAAATAAAGCGTGAGACTAGCTTTGAATTCAGCCTTAGTTCATCAGATCTTAGCTCCATATATTCAGAATGTTTTGGGCTCATCTTCTACCTAAATCAGTTGCAGGGCCCTGGGCATGTTTGCAAGTCTCTGTCTACCTATGCAAGCTTTAGAATAAGCCCACAGAGCTCACTACTTGCTTTTGCTGAGCATTCTTGCTCAAGCACATCATCACAACGGTAATCTCATTTTGTTAGCTTATTGCAAGGATAATTTTTCCAAGAGGTTATCAGAATCTCATCCTGAAGGAGTTCTCTTATTTGTTACCTGATATCTGTGAACATTATCACTTTTTTCTTATTTAATTTTATATGTTTTTTAAAAGAGATTCCTTCTTTTTTTTTTAATGGGCCTTTATTTTGTTCATTTATTTATATGCTGTGCTGAGAATTGAACCCAGTGCCTCACACATGCCAGGGCGAGCGCTCTACCACTGAGCCACAGCCACAGCTCCTCTATGTTTTATTTTTCACCTCTCAGTTTGCATTTGTTTTGGTAGTTCAGTGGGCAAATTTGTGGGTATATTTAATCTAATTGATAGTTCTGCAAGAATATTTTGTATGCACGTTCCAATTCTATTTGTATGTTTGTTTCTTCTGTATTCTGGATGAAGTTCTGTGTGTTGCTAACTATTCAGGCACTGGAAGAAAGAAATGGAGAGAAGAAAGAAAAAAGACCAGGGAGTAAGATTGCATTTGATTATTTCTTGAACAATTCTAGAAGGTGTTAGGATTTTCATCTTTGCTGTAAGTTATTGATGGACATAAAAAGCTATCATGTTTGGGGAAGTTACATTAGAATTCTCTGAGGATCTTAATTATGAAGTTCATTCTTAAAAACAAATGTGCAGTGAACATGTTTTGCACCCTTCCAGTCAGCATGCATGCCTGTCACGTGCCAGCTGTGGCACAGGCATGAGGTAAATGAGACACTCTCTTTGTCTCTGAAGGGAAAGATTCTAGAAAATGGGCGATTATAACATAATAAATGTTAAAGATATGAATCTCAGTGAATACAGAGACAGGACTTGGTAGTTCTGCCTAAGAAACAGAGAAAGGTTACACAAACAAAGGTGGCCCTCAAGCAAGGTCTGTACAAGGTAGAGTCACTAAGCAGAGGAGGAGGAAGATGGAGGCACTCTGAGAGCTACTGCTTTTCCAGAAATCTTTTTAGTGGCTGGAGTTGAGGGTACTAAAGAATCACCAGATAAGAATTTTTAAAAATGAGATCTCCAGGCCCTCACCCAGAGATTCTGGTTCAGGAAATTCATTTGTGGTGAACACCTGTGGTGGTTGTTTGGCAGTTGGTCCAAAGACTGAATTTTCAGAAATGCTCACCAGATTGAGTCTAGTTCTTGGCTCCACTGACTTTTAGTTCTGGGGAAGTTTGACACTCCGGAAAGAACTCTGATTTTTCAGTCAGAAATAACTGGGTTTGAGCCAGGAGCAGTGGCTCACACCTATAATCTCAGCAACTCGGGAGGTGAGGCAGGAAAATCACAAGTTCAAAGCCAGCCTCAGCAATTTAGAGGCCCTAAGCAACCCAGTGAGACCCTGTCTCTAAATAAAATACAAAAAAAAAAAAAAAAGTGGGGGTCTGGAGATGTGTCTCAGTGGTTAAGTGCCCTTGAGTTCAATCCCTGGTATCCCCCCAAAAACAGAAAAGAAATAACTGGGTTTTTAAACCTAGTCCTGCTCCTGAACAATCCATTTAATGCTAGCTAATCCACAGCTTGAGGCTTGGACAGTAATAACATCAGGGATGATAATAGTACAAATCTCATATGAATGTGAATCTGAAATGAGATTAGGTAAAAGGACTTAAAATGGTGACTGGCATGTGGAAATTCTTGAGTAAATTTACATAATGGTAATGTTGATGACAATGATGATGACAATAATGATGTTTGTCCCATAACTGGCTAGCCAATTCTATAGGAATACATCCTAATACCTATTGAACTGGTTAGAATTGGATAACGAGATATGATCCATTATCCAGTATTGATCCCAGCTCTGCCCATTAGCTGTGTAAGTTTGAGCAACTGCTTCACCTTTGTGGGAACTCAGTTTCTCTTACTCATTTGTTAATGTGTTCATTTCAGACATTCTGTAAGTACCCTACTGAATGCCAAATCCTAGAGGGATAGCTGAGGAAGCCCCTACTCAGTATAAAATTATTTCTGTTGAGGTAGAGTATGCATGTAGCAGGTTTCTAAACCAGGTGTCTCTACACATCTTGAATGGAGGACCAAATGTCCCAAGTGGAATTTCCAAACTATTCCTTGATTCGTATCAAAAGAAACCCTGGTAAGTGAAATAAATCATTGAACAGTTGGTGAATCTAGGAAAAGGAAATGTAGATGTTTTTTACACTAGTCTTATTTTTTCCCCTTCCCTGTAAATTTGAAATTATTTCCAAATAAAAAAAAATCAAAATTTTCTAAACTCTAGTCTTCAAGACTTATCTACCAAAATGCAAGTAAATAGTAATATTGTATAATTTTGTGTAATTTGTCACTCCTCAGTTAAGACTACTAGACTTGGAGGGAGAAGACCTGGGTTTAGGTCTCAGCTCATTTGCTAGTTTAGGTGGCTGCCATAGTAATTCACTAATTGGAACTTTGATTTTCTTTATTTGTGAAATAGGAATAATATTTTTTTTTCCACAGAGACTGTATAGAGGATCAAGAAAAAAATATACATATATTATATATATATAAAACATATACTCATACATATATACCTCTATAAATGCATACATATATATGTACAGAAAGAAAATTTCTACATATTCTCTATATAATATGTACGTGTACATATACATGAATGTGTGAAATTGTTTTGCTGTGCAGATATTGGAGGCTTCCCATCTTAGCCCAGCTTGTGTTCAGTTTATGTTTCCTGAAGTAACTTAGATCAGCTCACAGACTCCTTTCTGTTTTCTTACAGCCTGAAAGAATTTCAGGGGAGCAGTATGGAATACACTCTGATGTCTGGAGCTTAGGAATCTCTTTCATGGAGGTATGTTGTTGCTACAACCAGATACTTCTGTGAATGTCTGTGTTAATATGTTCTATCAGGAGGAACAAAATAAAATAAACCTTCAGTGTGTTATGTATATACGTAAGAGTTTGACTCTCTAAAGTTCTTACTTATTTCGATATTGAACTGTCTTTGAGTAATTCTAAAGCACTATTTCTCATAGATTGCCTGTGTAAGAAATATTCAAAGTGCTTGTTAAAAATACAGGTTCCCCAGCCCCATCTAAGACTAGTTAAATCCCAATCTCTTAAGAATCTGCACGTTTAACATGTTCTCTGGGTGAACCCCATACCCACTAATTCTGGAGAACCTATATGCTAAAAGAGGGATTCCATTAAAATGCTATGTGATGCTATCCTGTTTGAATATAACACCCCAAGCTACAGCCTACTTACTTGGATGTACAAGTCCTATGTACTTGTTTTTTTAAAAAGGGTGAGGGGGGACACCTTGTTCCAATATAGTGCTATCACGTGTTTGGGGGGGGGGCTGTAATGTGATGAGTGTGGAGGGACACATGTATGTAACATAATTTTATGCCTTTACCCTTCATTGCTGTATTTAGAATGGACTTTATCTTAGTGTGGTAGGTACAGCCCCACTAGATTTCTATGCTGAGGTCTATAAAGTAACCATATGACTTATATTAGAAGGACATGTGGTTCAATTTGAATTACAGTATTATAAAACCCAGGTATTCTCCAGTGCTTCAAGATTATTTCTCAACTACATTGATTGAGATAAAGGAAGACTTTCTTAAAAGTAGAAAGGAATCTTTAAGTAAGATCATAGAGTTGTGTTAACAATTTTATCACCTTTTTTAGGTCAAATACTTTTTCTGTGACTTTTTGTAATGCATGAATTCCATTGCATTTATAGGGAAATATCTTTATAGACTTAATTCACCTGCATGGTAGAAAGAAAGCAAAAATAAAGGGTTCAGTGTTTACACTAAACCCTATTTTTCTGTTTCTCTATAAAAGGGAGTCAAAGAAGAAATACAGTATTTGTGCATCAGCTCAGAGGTTAGCCATAATGGTGGATGGATTTCAGTACTGTCTCCCAACAGAATCCTGAAGGTCTTGTTCTAGCTTTCAGTGGAAAGTAGTTTTTTTTTTTATTTGTGGGACTCAGGCCTTGCCATTATATAATTCCCCTTTGCATATTTTAAAACATCATCACTGATTATATTTTATAAATGACCAGATAGAGTGTAGAACATTGAGAGGTTACATGGTATAGAGATGAGCATCCCAGGCTGGAATGGAAGACCGTCTTATTCCAGTGTAGTCATATCACACATGTATGTGGGGTGGGGTGGGGCAGTATGCAGTTCCCGCTTTGCTACTAGTTTCCTTCATCTGTAAAATAAGATCTTTAAGACCCTTTTTAGACTAACTCCAGTGCTGCTCATTCTGCTGTTTTTCCTTAACTTTCACACAACTGTAGAGCTGTGTGACTAAGACAGGGCTGTACCCTGGCATGGCTTAGCCACAGGGGCATAGAATACTGTAAGAGGGTGTCACTGATAGGTTCAGACTCAGAGCACATATAAATGTTCACCATTCACCCTTCCTCACTCACTTTTGTATTCCTGTCTCGAGCTCCTGCTGTGCCTGCTGCAGGGGCAGTGGGGATAGAGTATTG
The DNA here is from genome assembly GCF_045843805.1 of Urocitellus parryii. NCBI lineage: Eukaryota > Metazoa > Chordata > Mammalia > Rodentia > Sciuridae > Urocitellus > Urocitellus parryii. Next base: position 111,738,363 of record NC_135536.1, read on the forward strand.
AGAGGACACTCAGGTCTTGGCTCTCCTGGAGGACATTTGGTGAGGGGTGGGGCATGAAAGCAAAGTGACAACCAAATATGTAGCTTGTCAAGTGGTGATGAGTCCTATAAAGGAAAAGAAAGCAGACAGTCCTCTCTGAAGTACCATTAGAGCAGGGACTTGAATGCCACTTGGTAAGAGCAGGTGCAAAGGCACAAGATGGAGTGCACTTGGCACATATAAGAAAGCAGAGAGACTAGTGTGACTGGAGTGGAGTTAGCAAGAAAGAAATAAATTCAGAGCAGTAGCCAGGGGCCACATCATATACCTCAGAGGCCTTGCTGAGGACTTCAGCTGTTACTGGGAGAGTAAATGATCTGACTTAGATTATTTTCAAAGGATCACTGAGTGCTCCGTGGAGTACAATTGCAAAGGTGCAAGCACAGAAACAAGGAGGTCAGTTTAGGTAGATAGGAAGGTACATGCCAAATAAATTAACATTTATATTTATTTATGTTGCATATTGTAATACACATTTACCAATATTTTGCTAGGTACTGGGAATGTAGTGGATAATAAAAAGAGACTTTGGGGCTGGGAATGTGGCTCAAGCAGTAGCTCACTCACCTGGCAAGCGCAAGGCGCTGGGTTCGATCCTCAGCACCACATAAAAATAAAATAAAGCTGTTGTGTCCACCGAAAACTAAAAAATAAATATTAAAAAATTCTCTCTCCTCTCTCTCTCTCTCTCTCTCTCTCGAGAGAGAGAGAGAGAGAGAGAGAGAGACTTTTGTGAAGATTACCATCAATATGTTTGGGATTTCATTGATCATATTCCTTTATCCTGGAGGCAAACTATTAGTCTCTAGAACATTGAAGAAAACAGAATTTGTAAGATCAAAAAGTATTAGGTACAGGGAACTGAAAATGTCAATGTTGAATGTGAAACATCCAGATGCCAGAAGGAGCATGCTGCAGAGAAATGTAGAGTAAGATGACCAGGTGGGGGGAGTGAGGGCCAAGAGACAACAGCCTTCTGATGCGCCCTGTGTTTTAAAATGGGTGCTAAGGGGTGGGTGTGAGAGCAGGAGGAGGAGATACTGTAGGGTGTGAAGAGGAATCTAATTATGATCATCACCAAGGCTTGTGGAGCACCTCTTGGTACAGGAAACTTAATGCCTTCAAAAGCTAGCTTGGCATTGTAGCCCCTGCCCTCCAGGAGCTTCTGACCCACCAGACCAGCAAGTGACCACGGCTGACCCACCTAAGTAGTAGGCCAGTAAGCCATTAGAGAACACAATGAAGCCCCTGGCATGTTTTATACCATATTTAGGTAGCGGGGGTCCAAGGTAAAGAAAAGCATGTGATAGGGAAGAGAAGAAGGAGCATTTGAATCCATAGAGCAGACATGGTGGATGATTCAGTAATGAAGATTACAAGAGAGGCCCAGAGGAGCCCAAGTAATGAGAACATTACCTGAAGGCATTGGGAAGTTAGTCCAAAGAATTACTTAAAGGCTGAGGTTCTTCATTTGCTTACCAATGTATGCTTGGCCATAGGTGTGGTAAATCCTGTTTAGAATCATGGTTGTCAGAAACATGAGTGGCAAAAGCATTTAAAAATCTGAGGAACAAATTGCACCGTGAAACACAGTCGGCACTTTCAAGAATCGTATTTCTTCCGTTTGTTCTCACTTTTAGAATAAGATTCCCTTTCTCTGTATGAGCTATAAAGAGGAGAAACTCATTCATTCAGTAATTCTTACTTAAGCAGTTGCCACAAGGCAGGCCCTCAGGGGGCACATAGAGCTAAGGAGAGCTACTTCTGGGGGAGGAGGAAGCCACCCAAAGGCTGGAGCACTGTGAGCCTTGGTCCCGGTGTTTATGAAGGACTCTGAGCCAAGGGGTGGGGGTGGGGATTACAAAGGAGTTGGCATGGAGTGGGCCTTGCATGGATGCACCACTAGGAGAAAGAGGGAAAAGATGGAGACCCCTGCCCCAGCCCCCAGCACACTCCTGGGTGGATACTCCGATACCATTAAGAGGTCAGATGTCAAAGCAGGCTAGGTCTCACCAGCACAGGTTCACTGCCCGCTTGTGTCCAGACTGTTCTGAGTGTTCTGAGTCAGCCAGTTTCCTTCCCTAGGTACCCGTGGTGAGTCCAAAACTGGATAAAAACATAGGAAACTAACTGAGCAATAGAATTTCCCCCAAATTATCCAAGAATCAAATAGAGACAAAAGGGAAGCCAGAATATTCTATCCCTTCTCCCTCTTTCTAGCAAGCCTTCCCCCAATTCCACAATTCTTACCTCTGAGCTTTGGTGATGCCAGCCAGAATCAGAGGTTGCCTTCGTTGTTTTAAACTCCTAAAATAACGCAGGTCACCCCTGCCTGCCTTCTTCCTACTGCCCCTTCCCTTGTTAATGTGCTGTCAGAGTCCCCTGGGGAGCCAGAACAAGGTCTCTCACCACGCTCTCTTCTTAAGAGATGATGCTTCATGCCACCAAAAAAATTAATAATAATAATAATAATAACTATAATAATAGATACATTTGTGCCTTAAGTAAAGAATCTTTAATACCAGACCTATCTTTTTTTTTTTTTTTTTTTTTGGTGCTAGGGATTGAACCTGGAGCACTTAACCACTGAGCCACAACTCCAGCCCTTTTTATATTTTATTTAGAAACAGGGTCTCACTGAGTTGCTTAGGTCCTCTCTAAGTTGCTGAGACTGGCTTTGAACTCACAATCCTCCTGACTCAGCCTCCCAAGCTGCTGGGATTCCAGGTATGCACCACTGCCTCCAGATACACCTCCAAGAACTGAATTGCCCCTGCCTCTACTCAGCTTTGCACCCTCTGTTCACAGGGTAGAGGGGTCTTCCTCCAGGATGCTTGTTAGCTGTATGAAGTATTTGGAATTGGCAAAAGTAAATAAAGATAAAAATTATCCCTCAGAAAGGGAAAAATGAAAACATTTGGCCTAAGTCGAGCATGTCAGTTTGAGGTGGGGGGGACTTTCTGTTGCGTATTTACGGTTTTATACTCAGACCTTTAAACATGTTGTGGTTTTCCTCCTATGGATTAGTTATGAAGTCAAATTAAAGTGGTTGCCATACATGAGGTTTGTGCATACTCATTATGTAATGGGGAAGGGAACTCCTGTGGAATTGCAGTTCTTCCTTGAAATGTCACATCACAACAACAATCAGTGTGGAGCCAGGTGTGGGGGCAGGCACATGCCTGTAATCCCAACTACTTGGGAGGCTGAGGCAGGAGGATAATAAGCTCAAGGCAGCCTGGGCAATTTAGGGAAACCTCAAAATAAAAAAAAGGACTGGGATATAGCTCAGTGGTAGAACACCCCTAGGTTCAGTCCCCAGTGCAAAAAAGAAAGAGAGAAAGAGAAGTGAGACCACTAATAAGACTATAAAAGTCCTGAACTCAAACTGAAGGGTTAAATCCTTTCCCAGAATTTGCCTCTTCTAGAAAGCTCTCATGGATTCATTTGGGTGATTTCTAGGGCTTTTCACCCCGGTAGTTAAAATGAAAATGAATTTGGTAAATTTAAATAAGGGCTCCGTTTTGCCAAGTTCGAGAGGTCTATTTAATCCTTAGGGATGGGGTGCCTCAAACACCTTAGTGCACCACTTCCTGGTTTCACAGGCAGCTCAGTGCTTATCTCTCCTCCCAGAGAATGGTTTGAGCAGGGTCCTATTCCAGTTTTTTACTAACCAATTGACCCATTTCTATTCTTGTGTCATTTGTGTCACAACATCAGTCTGTAGGTGAAAAATAGAGTCCTGTATGCAAGAGCTGGATTCTCAGATGTCCCTTCTTGAGTGGAGGCCTAAGTCACCTACCCTCCTCCAGCCTTGCATTTGCAGCACCCAGGATGAGGCATGTGCGTTAAAAAGGCACCAGGCCAGGCTGTAATAGTCTTGTTCTCACGGAGTACTCTCCCAAGTGCATGTTCTGGTTTGTGATTCTCTTTGGCGGGTTATTATAAACCTTATTAAGGTTGGTGGCAAATAATCTCCTGACAGACTTTTCCACAGGAGTCAGGCTGAAAGCCCCATCTTTAGCACACGCATTTGCTCTTTTCACTTAGATCCTTGCTCTTTGTGCCTTTGTTTGCTGCCTCTCTACGCCAGTCTCCTGAGTCCCAGGCACAGAGCAATCTGGCTCGATGTGCTTGGTTAATTGGTGTGTCATCTAGTCCTGTGAGGCCCCTCTTCAGCATGAGCACTGTTTTATTGAAGTGGTTTGAATGATGTGTTAAATGATGAAAGCTAGGACCATGGCTTAGAAAAACTGTCTCGAGATAGGTGAAGAACATATTTAGAGAACCACACAATGTCACTGTCATCAAAGTAACACCATCTTCTGAAGATTTTTATAGGTTCTATTGTTTTTGACAAAAGAGTTTTTCTTGAGTTTTTGAGTTACCTTTACGATGTTAAAAATAAATCCATGGAACACTGTGCTGTTATCTCTGCACAGAATGTGATTTTTTCTTCATCTTCCCAAGACACAATTTAAATACCCATCTTTGGGATGCCAACACTCATCTCTACAGCTGAAAGTAATGTCTTCCTCTTCTGACATTCATGTGCATATGAAGAAGCACTTTCTGTTTGCCAAAGAAGCAGACCCAGATTCAAAGTCCACCTCTGCCAGTGTAAGTTCTGGAACCTTGGCCACATTACTTAACTTTCTCTCCGGGCCTCAGTTTCCTCTTCTTCAGATAAACAATGATAATAAACACACATTTTGAAAGAAGTATTAAAATGTTTCAATATTCTAGTTTCTTTTATAACAAGAATGACACTTCTGTAACATTCTCATTTAACAGTAACAACCCTGTAACATTACTTCAACAACAGTCAGCTTCTCTTTGATACGGTGTCCTATATGTACTGAAGGCTTACCAAGTAAAGGATTATGAGGCATCATCTAAATTTGGATCCTGCCTTCAAATACACAGAAGAACCCATTCCACCCGATACAGAAAAACAACAGGAAAAACAAAAACAAAAAAACAGTGGGTCTCCAGCTATGGCTTTTTTCCCATTCTAACCCCCTTATAGGTTGTGAACCTGGTCTCAGGATGACGGATGACTCTGGATGCCCTGTGAGTGGCTGCTGTCAGCTTTTCTAGACCATAAAAATTTGGCATTTAGTGTGATCCCCTCAGATACTAATATTTTCTTTTCTTAATTTAAAAAAAATTACTTTCAAGGAGCTGGGTATGGTGGCACATGCCTATAATCCCCACAAGTTGGGAGGCTGAGGCAGGAGGATAACAAGTTCAAGGCCAGCCTCAGCAACTTAGTAAGACACTGTCTCCAAAATTTTTTTAAAAAGGGCTGGGGATGTAGTTCAGTGGTAAAGCACCCTGGGTTCAATTCCCAGTACCAAATATTTTCAAGTTTGTGAACAGAAATTAAATCTTAAGATATTGTTCCGTCTGCTGCCCCAACTAGTGAGACAGCTTACCTGTTGATCAGAAGCTTTTGCTGAAAGCCATCAAAGGGTCCAAAGAGAAAAGAAACATCCACAGAAGACTGAGTAGGAAAGTAGGGAGGAGGTGGTTCTGGAGTCCTTGTTGTGGGCCCTTCTGTCCTTCCATTGAAGAACGTGAAGGAAAAGAGCATGCACAGTTTCTGTCACTCTGTCCCACACTCCTACTCCCCTTTCTGTAATTCTGTCTCTACTTGGTTTTTTTACATTGTCATTTTTGGGGCTTGAGGTCTAAAATTTTGTGTAACTAACTGCAAAAAGGAGCCGTTAAAATGACCTTTGGCAGATGATGGATTGACTAGTTCAGTCCTTTTTGAGGTTTGTGAAGGGGCCCAGCTGTCTCAGATTACCATGCCTGAATGCCCCTTCTCCAAGGTTGTCAGTGATCACAGTGAGTGTGAAGCTGCAGACACAGTGAAGTGCCCCCCGTGAATGCCGCATTGTTGGGCTTGCTTTGTGCTTGGAGCTACTGGGAACAACCATGAGATTGACAAAACAAGCTGAAGCAGGTGCTAGCAGTCCCAGCTAAGCGTTTTATTATTTTGATGGATTTCAAGCTGATTTTAAAGTTTTTCCAATAGCACATGCCCTCATCACATATACACACAAACACACCAAACTTGGAGTCTTAAAAAACATTGAGTTGACAGTCTTGATATGAAGAATAAGGAAATAAAGAGGAGACAGTATTGGCATTTGACAACCCATCTTCATGAGCTTGTCAGTAGAGAAGAAGCAAGCTGGCTTTTATGACATTTGACATGTACATAACACTTAACAAAGCCATTTGATATTCAGAAACAAAAACAGACAAGACCTGTGGCATTCTGTTCAATAGAAAGTATCTTCTAGTACATAGATCCCTGGGCTCTTTCTGCTCAGCAGTGTGATCATCTGCCTTGGGAAGTGAAAATGTTCCATCCCTGGGGTCATTTAAGTAGTTAAATAACTGACCAGTTATTTCTTTTTTTCTTCTTTCCTCTTTTTTGTACTGGGGGTTGAACTCAGGTCTTCACATATGCTAGGTAAGCACTCGATTACTGAACTACATCCTCCACCAAATTATTTTTGTTAGAAGTAATTCTTTGTAGAAGAGATGGCTGTGGTTGGAT